>NC_138376.1:98160752-98167455 GCF_054177405.1 Leptonychotes weddellii | reverse complement strand
GGAATCACTTGAAAATATTAGTAACTTTTAATAGAAAACCTCTTCATCAAATATTTTGCATAAAGTATTTAATGATAAATAGGGTACTTTTTTACTTATACGATTTAAGGGGATTTCATTTTCTTTAAGGCCAATATAAAACACACTGGAACATTTGTCTAACCCTATAGACAAATAGAGCTCAAGGCTCAGGCCATGCTCTAAGCCTAGTTGTTGAATAACTTTCCAAAGGTAAGGAAATGAATGCTTGAGAATGCATGCCAAGATGAATCACCTATTACCTATTTCTGCCTTATGTGTCATCGTATATAGGACTTAATGCAGATTTGGGGACAAAATCAATTAGTATAATAAAAGACATTTCATAAAGGAACAAAGGCTACAATAGAACATAATAGAAAAGCCAAAATGGAACATTTAAAGAGTAGAGTAAGGTTTTGAAGTTGGAAAATATTAGCTCCCCCCTCTGTATTTGTTGAGTATAAAGATGTTTATTAATTTTTTTCCTGGACATTCTAAGACCTTAAAATAATGGACATAAAATATACAGTGGTACTTTAAAAGTTTTTAAGGTGGAAATATTCATAAAGCTGATCTGATTACAAATTTTATGGTCATCAGATTATTCACTAGCTTTAAAATGACCTTATTTATTTTTCTAGTAATTAAAAAAATGTTTGCCCTTGTTCCTTTATCTTAAGAGATCATGAATCTTCGGTTTTAATATAGGCTCAGATTTTCCAGGTAGAAGTTAAGGAATTCATTCTTCTTATCTCTGTCAATTTCCTAATTTACAAATGAGCTGAAGCAATTAATTCTTGCAAGTCTCCTGTATTAATTATAGTGTTAGGCAGGTTTCCTTGCAGTTTTGTAATTCTTTTTGTCACATTTTCACTGTGTTTACTATCGCAGCTTGATGCTTGTTGACATGCTGATTCATGTTTTAGTGCACTAGATACGTTTTATTCATCTAGAGGAATGAGTATAAAGAGGTCACAGCTTATAATCACACTGGCATTTCTAGTGTGTGTAGGCCATATATCTCCTTTTAATTTAATCTCTGAAAAATGTACAGGGATTTCTGCAGCTAAGCTGTACAAATCGATAAAATTTATAATCAAGGCTGTCTAATCTCTAAACTTAATATAAAACTTCACAACTATTGATTACAAGTGAAGGATCTGCAAGCTCTTAATCATGCATGAAAGCGTAGAATGAATGGTGGCTTCAGAAAAGGAAATGGACAAATAATCATCACCCCTGCAATCCTTATCTTTCTATTCCCCTGAAGCAAGCATGTTACCAGACACTGGAATTTTAAAATCAAATGATGTGTTAACGTGTGTCACTTTTGAAATTTGTGTACTGTAGCTTTTTATAGTATAATTTAGAAGTTTTCTCCTCTTCAGAAATGGGATCAAAAGCAAATTAGTCTACTGAATATGTTTGAAGAAGGAATAGAAGAAGGATCTAAGTTGACATGGTAAAATCATAATCTTTGTAAGGAGCAAAATGGTCCATACATACTTGGCATATCATTATAATGTAATTGTTGTTCAGAGGAGGGGTGGAGGCTTTCATGTCATAAGATAGCTTCACTTAAAATGGGCCCTCTTAACATTTCATTAATACACTTCATAGTAAGGTTTCTAGTTTGAATTGACTGACACATTCAAGGACAGACGTAAAATGTTTACAAGGGAGTTATGTAATTGAGGAAAACACCTACTATTTCTGTTTTGAAGCAGTGTTAGAAATGTTGGGATAAAAATATACGTGGAGGGATAAAAATATACCTGGGTGGCTCAGTCGTTAAGCGTCTGCCTTTGGCTCAGGTCATGATCCCAGTGTCCTGGGATCGAGCCCACATCAGGCTCCCTGCTCAGCAGGAAGCCTGCTTCTTCCTCTCCCTCAGCTGCTCCCCCTGCTTGTGTTCCCTCTCTCACTGTGTCTCTCTCTGTCAAATAAATAAAATATTTAAAAATATGTATACGTGTAAAGGCATTTTTTCTGTCAGACCTATCTTTTTTCAAAAGAAAAAAAATTAAAATACATTACAGATTCACTTTTATATGTACCTACAAAGTCATATTGATATGAAAAACTAAGCAATTTTAATAAATGTTATGTCGTGATGATGGAGTAGGGAACCAGAAACCAACCAGCTCAGTTATTGTGACTTAGAATAAAGTACTGATGTGTGTTACTCAGAATTATTAGTCCAACATTCGCTCTATTAGTATCTGCGGGAGCATTGTGAGCAAATGAACATGCCCTCAAAGAGCATACAGGAAATGAAGAGAAAAACAAATTCATTTAAAGTCATTTTTAAAGCGTATGTCATATACTCTAGTATCTGCATATGGCAAGCACTTACAAAAGGAACACTAAATAAGCAGGTAGTGGCTCAGCAACAACCTGTGGAGAAATAAAATTTGAAAAGGACTATTCAATGGAGAGATCACGGACATAGTCTTCACACAAATATTAAGGTTATTTACCAAGTGGAACGCTAAGGAATAGAGATCATAGCAAATTGCTGGATCTCAGCTAACCACAGAGTCCTGTCACAGCATAGAGCAGGAATGTCCTGCTCACACTTCTGGAATGGATGGCTAGGAACCTCTGGTGGCTCTCACCCATGTGCTGGTAAACTGGCTCTTGGCTGATCTAGAGCAACCTCTGGACTACAACTAGGACAAAGAGGCTCTGCTCTACATGTATCTCTTACTCTAAAAGGGATGGTGGAGGTTAAGAAACAAGCAGGAGCTCACAGGACTTTTTGAGATATAGGCTGAGAACCAGCACGCCATCACATTCACCTCATCCTGTGCCCGAAGCGAGTCAGAAGGCAAGCCCAACATCAAAGGATGGAGAAATAGACCCCACTTCCTCAGTGTGAGCAAAGTCACATGGCAAATAGTGTGAAGACAAGAAGTTAAAAATTGGAACCAGCATTGTAACCTACTACACAACAATTGAGTTCTTAGGTTCTATTTTCATTAGGTTTTTAACTTAAAATATAAAGATATATTAAAACGATTTGCTTTACTCTTCAGAAAATAAAATTTCCACGCATATACCATGGGCCAACCAGTGTGCTTGGCATACAAAATATTTACCTCATTTTTTTGGACAACCTAAGAAGTGTGTCATTTATCTTCTTTTTAGGGATTAAAAAAAAAAAGCATTGAAAATTGCCTCTGGAGTTTTGTCATCGCTATATACAACTCCTCTAAAGCCATTTTATTTTTTACACTACATATTGTGTTTCCATATTATGTTTTTTTACATACACAAATCACTCTACCTCTTGTGTCTAATTAATGCTGTTGCTAAATATTTTTATGAAAGATAAAGCTTGTTTTTAAAGTAGGAGTCAGTTTTTCTTTTTTTTCTTCCATAAATTAAGAAAATGCCTTTTCTTTTTTCTATTTTACGCTTCAATCAGGTACAAGCAGGTATCTATTTGAGACTGTTTTATTTCTTAAATTGTATTCAGATTATAACACATAGGTGGAATATGCAATATCAGATGAAGTGGATTCATTGATGGTAATCACGTTTCTTCCAATACAGTCTAATACTATCACATGAACATTTAAGAGAAAAAAACATTAAAGAGGCCCCAAAATTTCAATTGCTCCTGTTTTAGAAACGAGGATTCATGATAAGACATTCAGTAAGATTTATCTATTGGAAAAAGAATTATCTTTGTCTTTTTTCCTTGTCACTTTGGTATTCTTGTTCTCTAAAAATCAAATGCTTTCCTTAGTATTAGTTTAGAGAGGATGCAAATGTTACGGCTGTTGGAATTATCTGATAAACTTCAGTCAGACTCTCAAAAGCAGTGAAAATGACATGTTTTGGTTTAATTTGATGATGTGCTTAGTATTGTTCTGATGGTGCTGGGTAAATATTTCTGTGACTCTGTGGGAGGGCTGAGTGAGCCATACACCCTGTCATTCTATATCCCCTGAGTCCAAGCTTGTCATTTTAACAACACAGCCAGAAAGCCAGAAGAGCTGACAGTTGGTTTGTGATTATTCCTGGACCCGAGGCTCCCTCATGTTACCGTACTAATCAAGTCATCTCGCCGACTTATCATTAACTCAATTTGACCCATGGGAGCAGAGATGAAATCTTTTTGGCAAGACTAATGATGCTATGGGATTGAAAAGATGTGCAATGTAAAACCTTGATTATCCTCAATCCTTAGCACAAGGAAAAGAATAAAAATACAAAGCATCAGTAGGGAAAAGTAAAGACAGTCTCTTCCAAAGACATTAGGGTTTTCCTCCCCCAAGGTATGCCAGTGTTTTCTTCCTTTTTATTTTCTTTTAATTCACCTTTGTTCAGAAACTTGATCTCAATTATTTTTTACTTTACACTAACAAATATTTTCCCTCGCAGTCAGGAAATTCACTTTCCTTGTATTTGTTTTGATAAATGGAACGAAAATTGTGCTTTGCAGTCAGCTTCAAGGATTTCTGATGAAAAGGCAGCCGGGAGCATGGAAGCTCCCTGTCATGCTTCAGTGTTCTTAGTTTGTGTATATCTTTGACAAGATCTTCTTTTTTTTCCCTTGGCATGAACTTTGGGACATCTTCTATTTTTCTCTGACTGACAGCTGGATAATAAGTTTTATCATTAAAAACTGATTCCCGGGAGAGAAGATCTTTGCTCTTGATTCTCTTGTAGCTGCTAAAGCTTTTGTTTTCACAACTCTTTCAGAATAACTAGAGATTATCACTACAAAAGGACATGGATATTGACGTGTCATGTCACGTGTTGTTTAGCAAGTACCAAAAAAATTGAATTCCCTTTTATCTATTATCTAGAACCACTTATTAAATCATCTCGCTATTGAGAGGTGACTCAAAGTCAACATGTTCTATCTGTTCATGTTGCCTTTATTTTTCTTAACCTTCAGAGAATTATTAATTCTTCATTTTATCCTATCAAGTTGGGTTAAATATTTGACACAAAAATTGTTACAGGCATAAGTCCCAGGCTTGATCTGTTTAGAATTTAAGTAAGGGCAGTGATTTGTGAACTTCTTTGTTTACCTGCTAATTGTATAACCCTGGCTATAGATTTGATATGTAAATTTTCTGCCATGTCCTTTTAATTTTTCTTGATTTTATGTGGCCACGTTCACTGTAACAACTAGGAAGTAGATGAGCAATACGAGGAAAAAGGGAATGGGAAACGTTAGTAAAATTGGCTGATCAACATTTGGCAGGGAAAACAGAGAAAACCAGATAATACTGACATTTCTCATCACGTATTTTTTTTTCAATTTACAGCTTAGTATTTTCCTAGGATTTATTGGAAATGAATGAATAGAAGAGGGCTTTATGCCAATTTGGTTGCACATCTGTCCACAGGGCAGTTAATAAAAGGAGTTGAGATTCATCAGCTAAAGAGTAGAATGGGAAAGGACTAGATTTTGCTTATAGTTCCAGTTTCTTCACCTGCTTCTTAATGTAAGCCCCCCAACCCTATTTTCCAAGTATATCACAAATGGCCGTAAACCTTTTTAATTCCAGGGGCTCCTGGGTGGCTCATTCGGTTAAGCTTCCGACTCTTGACTTCAGCTCAGGTTATGATCTCAGGGTTGTCAGATGGAGCCCTGTGTTGGGCTCTGTGCTGGGCGTGGAGCCTGCTTAAGATTCTCTCTCTCTTCTTTCTCTCTCTCTCTCCCTCTGCCCCTCCCCCAATCGCTTGTGTGCTCTCAAATTAATTAATTAATTAATTAAGTCTTTTAATTCCACTGCTGGTGTCCTCCGTCCTTATGTCACGGATTTCACCCAGTCTGAACCTCCCCTGACTGATGACTTAGGGGAAAGAGTTGAATTAGTGTACTAATCCACTGAACACAGATTTCAAAAAGTAGAATGATCTAGAGAGTTTGACTTCTTTTCTTTTTTTTTTTTTAAACAACTTAACTTTAAACTGTTCATGGCTCACCAATTTCCAACCCAAAGTTACATCTATCCCTATTGAAGTCACACTACTTCTTAGCCCCTTATTCTCCCCTAACACATGACAATCTTTGGATTTCTCTACCTCCAGTCCTGGACACTTGATACAACCTCCAAATTAAGTTTTCTAAAGTAATTAATTCATTATATCAATTTTCTGCCCACTCAGTGACTCTCTGTAGCCTTTTAGATCAAGTGTAATCTCCTATCATGCCATCCAACATATTCCCCATCTTTTCCCAATCAGTTTTTCCTACATAATCTCCTACTAGATAACTTTATTCCCAACCAAATGGGATTTGCATTATTTTCCCCTCCTTTTGTATTATTTCCCCAAACTATGTCTATAGATCTTCTTGCCTTACCCGTTAAGACCTAATGCTGCAAATGTCTCCTCCATTGGACAAGTGAAAGTTCTTTCTCCCTTTTGAATTCCGATAGTATTTTATTCTATTCATATACCTCTTATATCATACTGTTTTAATTATTTATCTTTTTTTTCTTAGCTACCATCTTTACTAAAAATACATGTTAAGCTCCTTGTGGCCTATTATTGTTCCTATCACTTTAACATCCTCCACAGTATCTGTGTACTTTATGTAAGAGGCAGTAACATGTGAATGACTTATACAAAATATTTTAATATGATCCTTTGCTACATGAAGGTTGCTCCCTTGCTGTACCTCTTCCCAAGTTTCTGCCAAAATTTTGCCCCA
>NC_138376.1:97977041-98160652 GCF_054177405.1 Leptonychotes weddellii | reverse complement strand
CCTGGGTGGCTCAGTCGGTTAAGCGTCTGCCTTCGGCTCAGGTCATGATCCCAGGGTCCTGGGATCGAGCCCCGCATCGGGCTCCCTGCTCCGCGGGAAGCCTGCTTCTCCCTCTCCCACTCCCCCTACTTGTGTTCCCTCTCTCGCTGTGTCTCTCTCTGTCAAATAAATAAATAAAATCTTTAAAAAAAAAATTATTCAGTCCTCAAAACAGCACTAACACCCAGCTTGTATATAACATAGTGAGTTTTCAGAAATATCCTTCTACCTCAGGTTATTCTATGACTATTTATTTCAATTTAGAAAATTAAAAATTTCATGTATTCATATCTCAGAAATACAATGAAGTTATTGGTGAGGCACAAGAATAATGGATCATTGTGAGGACTTTAGGTAATTTTATTGTTGAATTCTTTGATAGACTTTTCTCTGAATTAATGTCATAGTAGTAGAACCGTCTCGAGTCTCTGCTATTTATGCTCTAATATAAAAATCCATCTGTATGTAGTTGCCCCTCATCAGACCTAGTAGAATTCAGAGGAGTGGCATAGAAGAGTCCCTATCATATGGACAGTATATGTATATAAATGTACATGCACGAATATGTGTGTGTGTGTGTGTGTGTGTGTGTGTGGCTGAAAAGATCCCACCTCAATAAAAACTGGGGGAAAAAAGGGCACATGCCAATTAAGAGAAAATGTAATTAGACAGTGACATCCTCTGAGTTATTGCAGATGCCATAGAGCTCAAAATAATTGAGTTTTGTGCTCTGTGTGTGTGTTTACTTTGTTGAATGTGTGTTTCTGAATATTACACTAGGTGAAAGTAAAATTATGTTTTAAGTCACTATTTTAGTAATAACGGTACAGTTTGCAGCATTTCCTTAAGCAACTGTGAAAAATACAGATTTAAAAACATTATATTGACCTTGTAGAATGAAACTTTGCCTCTTAGAAAACTATTTCTTTCCACAACTCTTTGTTTTTTTATACCAGTCAATAAAATACTGGTTACTGAAATTATGGTAGTGGCTTATGCACAAAAGTGTAGGATTTAAAAAGCTACCCTCCCCTAATTTAAAATGAGAATTTTAAAAATACGGTTTATATGAGGGTCAAAGTTAGCAGCATTTAAATACACCAAAACAAAATTCTCACCCTCAAAGTTGAACCCTAGGTATTTTTTTTACATACTACATAATAGATATAACTTTTGCCAACTCATAGAAATAGAAGAATTGAGGGTGTAGAACTGTTTTCTTTTCCACAGTGTGTCAGCTGTGTAACATTTATCTACCTATCTACCTATCTATTTGTTGAATAGGAGATTAAGAAAGTAAAGGGTTGTGAGTTGCTTCTGCTTTTTTTTTCTTTTATTTTTTCAAATTTTTATTTAAATTCTAGTTAGTTAATATATAGTGTAATATGGATTTGGGGAGTAGGATTTAGTGATTCATCACTTACACACAACACCCAGTGCTCATCATAACAAGTACCCTCCTTAATACCCATCACCCATCTAGCCCATCCCCCACCAGCCTCCCTCCATCAACCGTGTTTGTTGTTTGTCTTTAAGAGTCTCTTACGGTTTATTTCCTTCTCTTATTTTTCCCCCCTTCCCATATGTTCATCTGTTTTGTTTCTTAAATTCCACATATGAGTGGAATCATATGGTATTTGTCTTTGTCTGACTGACTTACTTTGCTTAGCACGATATACCCTAGCTCCCTCCACATTGTTGCAAATGGCAAGATTTCTTTTTTTTTTAAGATTTTATTTATTTATTTGACAGAGAGACACAGCGAGAGAGGGAACACAAGCAGGCGGAGTGGGAGAGGGAGAAGCAGGCTTCCCGCCGAGCAGGGAGCCCGATGTGGGGCTGGATCCCAGGACCCTGGGATCATGACCTGAGCCGAAGGCAGACGCTTAACAACTGAGCCACCCGGGCACCCCAAATGGCAAGATTTCATTCTTTTTGAAGGCCAAATAATATTCCATTAGATATACATATATATGTGTATACACACACACACACACCACATCTTTATCCATTCATTAGTCAATGGACATCTAGGCTCTTTCCATAATTTGGCTATTTTTGATAATGCTGCTATAAGCATTGGGGTACATGTTTCCATTCGAATCAGTATTTTTGTATCCTTTGGGTAAATACCTAGTAGTGCAATTACTGGATCACAGGGTAGTTCTATTTTTAACTTTTTGAAGAACCTCCATACTGTTTTCCAGAGTGGCTGCACCAGTTTGCATTCCCACCAACAGTGCAAGAGGGTTCCCCTTTCTCCACATCCTCACCAACATTTGTTGTTTCCTGACTTGTTAATTTTAGCCATTCTGACCGGTATGAGGTGGTATCTCATCGTGGTTTTGATTTGTATTTCCCTGATGCCGAGTGATGTTGAGCATGTTTTCATGTGTCTGTTAGCCATCTGGATGTCTTTTTTGGAAAAATGTCTATTCATGTCTTCTGGCATTTTTTAACTGGATTATTTGTTTTTTGGGTATTGAGTTTGATAAGTTCTTTATAGATTATGGATACTGACCCTTTATCAGATAAGTCATTTGCAACTATCTTCTACCATTCCATACACTGTGTTTTAGTTTTGTTGATTATTCGCTGTGCAGAAGCTTTTTATCTTGATGAAGTCCCAATAGTTCATTTTAGCTTTTCTTTCTCTTGCCTCCAGGTAGCTTCTGCTTTTGACATTGAGTCCCTCTGTGTGGATACATTTGCATCTGGTCTTGTTCTTCCAAGCCTAGAGAAGCACCAAGTTTGTGCATACTTTGCCTTAGCTCTAAGGCTATTCACAACTTCTTCAAGCAGTTCCAATAGCTATTCAACCAGAGCAGAATTAAATAGCACATGCATTCCCTGTTTTCAGTGCTCTGTAGAGGGGTTTTATAGAGGAAGCCAGAAGGCAAAAAGAAATTGGATATAATAAGATTAGTTAGAAGAACATTTCTACTTATTTCTATAATTATTTAAATTTATAAGTAGGAAAATTAATTCTCTAATTATTTTATGATTAGCTTAGGAGAAAATGTAGAAATACACAGTCGGTAATATAACAAGAAGATTTAAGATTTGTTTCTTAAGGCTCTCAGTCCAGAAAGTGTTAAATAGCTTCCTTTTTCCCCCTCTACTTTTCATTTCCACATTTTTCACATTCATATATCTACTTTATTTTTTAATTTATTATTTTTTTCTAGTTTTTTTCTTTTTTTATAATGTTAAGTGTACTCTTTAATCCCTATCCCCTATTTTTCCCATCCCCCTACCCACCTCCTTTCTGGTAATCATCAGTTTGTTCTCTATGGTTAAGAGTCTGTTTCCTGGTTCGTCTCTCTCCCTTTTATTTTTCCTTTTGCTCATTTGTTTTGTTTCTTAAATTCCACATGAGTGAGATCATATATTTGTCTTTCTCTGACTTATTTTGCTTAATATTATACTCCCTACCGCTGTCCCTCTTGTTGAAAATGGCAAGATTTCATTATTTTTTAATGCTGAATAATATTTTATATATATATATCACATCTCCTTTATCCATTCAGCAGTTGATGGACGGTGGGCTTTTTCCATAATGTGGCTATTGTAGATAATGCTGCTGTAAACATCAGGGTGCATGTATTACTTTGAATTAGTATTTTTGTATCCTTTGGGTAAATACCTAGTAGTGCAATTGCTGCATTGTAGGGTAGTTCTATTTTTAATGTTTTAAGGAGCCTCCATACTGTTTTCCAGAGTGGCTGCACCAGTTTGCATTCCCACTAGCAGTGCAAGAGGGTTCCTTTTTCTCCACATCCTCACACCAATCTGTGTTGTTTCTTGTGTTTTTGATTTTATCCATTCTGACAGGTGTGACAGGTTTTCTGACAGGTTTTCTTTTTCTTTGAACAGGCCTCCACATTTACTGTTCAGAACCATGGTGTCTCGATGATGACTGCATCCTAGAGTCATCTGTAAACTTTAGATCATTACTAGGAATAGCTGCTGTTTTTGTTTTTTTGTTTGTTTCTTGTCTCATTGTCTCTACTCATTTCTTAATTTACTTAGGTAATTTTTCCCCATTCCCTTCAATGAAGTTATGTCATACATCTCTAACACAGTTACATTTTTTAAATTTACTTTGTATTTTTAATAAATTTATAACCCCTTTACCTATTTTTCCACCCCCATACTCCCACTTCTAGCAACCATCAATCTGTTGTCTGTATCTATGAACTTTATTCATTTTTTTTCTTTTCTGTTTTTTTAATTTTTTTAGATTCCACATATAGGAGAAATCATACAGTATTTGTCTTTGTCTGCCTGACATTTCACTTAGCATGATACCCTTGAGGTCCATTCATGCTGCACAAATGGCAAGATTTCATTATTGTTATGGCTGAATAATATTTCACTATTTATATGTATAGATACATGCACACTTTGGTTGTTTCCATATCTTGGCTTTATAAATAATCTGCAATAAATATGGGGTGCATGTGTCTTCCAAGTCAGTGTTTTATTTTATTTGTATAAATACCCAAAAGTAGAATTGCTGAATCATAGGGTAATTCTATTTTTAATTTTTTGAGGAAACTCCATTCTGTTTTCCATAGCGATTGCATCAGTTTACATTCCCAGCAACAGTGCTCGAGGGCTCCCATTTCTCCACATCTTTGCCAACACTTGTTATTGTTTCTCTTTTTGATTGTAGTCATTCTGATTGGTATGAGCTGACATCTCATTGTTTTTTCATTTGCATTTCCCTAGTGATTAATGATGTTGAGTATCTTTTCATGTACCCATTGACCATCTGTGTGTCATCTTTGGACAAATGTGTATTCAGATCTGCTGCCCATTTTTTAATTAGATTTTTTTTTTTTTTGCTATTGAGTTGTGTAAGTTCTTTATGTATTTTGGTTATTAGCCCCTTATCAGATATATGAGGTGTAAATATTTTCTCCCATTGAGTAGGTTGCCTTTTTTATCTTGTTGATGATTTCCTTTGCTATGTAGAAGTGTTTTATTTAGTATGATGCAGTCCCACTTACCTGTTTTTTGCTTTTCTTGCTTTCACTTTTTTGTGTCAGATTTAAAAATTCATCCCTAAGACCTGTGTCAAGAGGTTTACTGCCTATGTTTTCTTCTAGGAGTTTTATGGTTTCAAGTCTTACATTGAAGTCTAATCTATTTTGAGTTAATTTTTGTATAAGGTGCAAAATAGTGGTCTAATTTCATTCTTTTTGTGTGGCTGTTCAGCTTTCCCAACACCTTTTATTAAAGAGACTGTTCTCGGGCACCTGGGTGGCTCAGTCATTAAGCATCTGCCTTTGGCTCAGGTCCTGATTCTGGGGTCCTGGGATTGAGCCCCGCATTGGGCTCCCTGCTCAGCGGGAAGCCTGCTTCTCCCTCTCCCTCTCCCCCTGCTTGTGTTCCCTCTCTTGCTGTATCTCTGTCAAATAAATAAATAAAATCTTAAAAAAAAAAAAAAAAGAGTGTTCTCTCCCCATTGTATATTCCTGGCTCCTTTGCTGTAAATAATTCTCTCTATCCTGTACCACTGATCTATGTGTCTGTTTTTGTGTTAATACAATACTGTTTTAATTACTGTAATTTTGTAATGTAATTTGAAATCAGGGAGCATGATGCCTCTAGCCTTGTTCTTCATTCTTAAGATTGCTTTGACTTTTCAGGGTCTTTAATGGTTCCATACAAATATTTGGATGGTTTGTCCTATTTCTTTCAAAAATGCCGCTGGAATTTTTCTAAAGATTATTTATTTTAGAGAGAAAGAGCATGGAAGAGAGAGAGAGACGGGAAGGGTCAGAGGGAGGGGGAGAGACAGAATCTCAAGCAGATGAGGAGATCGATCTCATGACCCTGAGATCATTACCTGAATCGGACACTTAACCAACTGAGCCACCCAGGCATCCCGCCATTGGAATTTTGATAGGTATCACACTGAATCTGTAGATTGCTTTGGGTAGTATGGACATTTTAACAATATTGATTATTCCAATTCATGAGCACAGAATATCTTTCCATTTATTTGTGTCTTCTTCAATTTTTTATGGTTTTATTATGGTTTTAAAATTATATTAGAATGCAGGGTAAGTGCAAATTGAATAGTAGGATTAATGAAAAGATGAATGAAAGAGAGTGATCACTTGGAAATAGAGAAATTTATAAAGGGGGGAATTTCAGATGCAAAATAAGAGGTTTCTCAACTATATAAATACTAGATCTAAAAAAAAATTTAAACAGAGGAGTAAATATTGATTGGTGTTTGTGGTCATCATTTTATGGGAGATATTCATATACTCCAAGTATTTTAGGGAGAAATCTTACTTTCTTATTCTGCATACTTTTGTCACAAAGTATGGCCTAACCTGAACATGACCTGTAAGTTCTATCAGGTTGTTACCGTTAGGCACTAAAATCACAGTTTATCTGAGAATTTTAGGATGATGCTACCTACAACTGCCCGGTCATCTTAGTGGTCAGGGGTGCCAAAGAATGTGTTTTCACTGAACTGTAGACTAAACTGTAAGTGCAGTCAGCTCGCTCCTGTGCCTGGTGGGGAATTGTGAGCATAGAGCTAGACATACAGAGAGTTTTTTTAATGATTAGAAAGCCACATCTTTCTTCCAACCTATTTACAATGCTTAATGTAAAACACATAAAACAAAAGTGATAAAATAAGGAGACTAGATACTGTATGTAATCAGAAGACTGGCACACAGCATTTAAAACCTAAGCACTGGATTCTACCATGGATTAATTTGCATGTATATGTATGTATTTTTGTAGTTTTGAGGTTTTAAGTGGCCACCAGAGTGTATTTCAGATGGCACACATAATACATTGAACTGGAATCCCAATTTGGGCTTGCCATCTGTGTACCATGTTGATTATTTTTACAGAACTGAGATTTTAATCTCAAAAATGAAAATTTATAACAACACCCAAATTGGGCTTTTTGTATCATTTATTTTCCTTCTTTTTTGTCTACTGACTCCCATTTAGCAAGAGCATTGACTATTCTTAGTGAGTTAAGGGAGGTACCAGCATGGCTTTGACCTTGGCCTTGATTTTAATCTCTTTGTCCAGTCAATGTATGAAAGCTTAGCTGTATTTTGGTTTGTTTACTGTGTAGACTTTGCCATGGCCATGAGTTTCATAGAGTAATTATTTTGATTAAGTTAGACGATTAAAGTTAGTCTTGCATGAGGAAAGAATACACTTGGGAAGCGGTGATAGATGGACTCCAGTCTTCGGAGTGTTTAGTTCTGCCAGCATTTTCCAGTTGAATGGAAATTCACCTCCCAGTTTGGTTTGGGTGACAATGAATGGATTGTCAGACCTCAGTATTTCCTAGGAAAAGATAGAGATCAAGAAGGATTGATGACAATGTGAATATCCACATGTGTTCTTGCACTTTTTCTCAGATATTTTTCTGCTTTGATGAACAACATCATTACTGAAATAATAAATGTTAATTAATATCTGCATCACTTTTTGGTAAATGGTAGTTTAGTATTACAATTAGACTAATTAGTATACACCATAGCTGGTGACATGACAAATCATAGAGCAGAACATGTTGACTCTTATCCATTATGATATATTAGCTAATTCACTTGCTCAGTAACGACAAGAGAAAAGAGAGACGGGGAATTGGGCAGTAACAACAACAACTATAAAGGCATTATGGCCACATTTTCAGGGTTTTGTCTTTCCGCCATGTTCCTGAGTACCGTGGATTGTTAACATTTTCCATTTCTTTTCCCATTGGGAAATCATAGCCCCTGACCGAAACCTTCAGGAATAAGATCATGAGTAAATAAAGAAAATGAGAATAAAAGATGACTTCCACATTTTCCTAGGTTTACACATGCTATGTCATGCTCAGTGTTTGATTTTACCAAGATTAGTCATTGTAAAGTTGACGGCCGTCTGCATCTTTATTTTTCAGAACCTATGAGAACCCCAAAGACATTAAAGATTGCTGAGATACAGGCAAGACGCATTGCTGTGGACTGGGAATCCCTGGGTTATAACATTACTCGTTGCCACACTTTTAATGTCACTATCTGCTACCATTACTTCCGTGGTCACAATGAGAGCAAGGCAGACTGTTTGGACATGGACCCCAAAGCCCCTCAGCATGTTGTGAACCATCTGCCACCTTATACAAATGTCAGCCTCAAGATGATCCTAACCAATCCAGAAGGCAGGAAGGAGAGTGAAGAAACGATTATTCAAACTGATGAAGATGGTATGTTCATACTTGTTATTTTTAAAAGGGTGAATTATATAACAGGATTATGTCATTGCTTATAATTTTCTCTAGAGTCACCAAAATTGAATTGGATTCTGATATCTGCTAAATACTCTTAACGAGGTTAACTTTGAAAGGAGTTTGCCTTTAACTAAAAAGCTTAATATTCTTCAAAGTAGCATCAAATACTAGATGAAATGTACCTCTCCTCTTTTCTGTTTTTATATGTTAGAGAAGTAACAACTACACTAAAGTTTAAATAAAGTTGTTCCTATCAAATGTGCAAAAATAATTTTCACTATTCATGGCATTACATCATTTACCTATTGGTGAAATGCACTTGGTTAAAATTTAGTTCTTCACATTTTACAAACCAATGATAGCAGCTTTCATTTTCCTTAGCATTTGAAAACAGCACCGTTTGCCTATTCCACTCATTTTCAGATGGTTTCATGTAAGTTTAAATATAAAAGAAGGTTGAAGTTCATATCTTTAAGTCTCAATAAAGGCCCTTATCAGATACCAGCAAGCTGTCATCTTTTACCCATTTTATTACCACCCAAGGAATTTAACTATATAATGTCCAATATCTACGTGTGTCACTTCCAAATTATTAAGTAATAGGAACAAACATTTATATTATATTATAATTTGCCCACACCTGCTATAGCACTATAGTTTGTCATTAATGGGAATGAGTACATTTCTTGATTCAACAGAAATGTGCCCTATACCCAAAAAAATGTACCAATGATGATACTCTGATAATAACAATAATGTATTATTTCAATGTAAGACATTTCATTTTCAAAATTTACTGTTATGAATGGAAGCATGTAGGGAAAAAACATGGCCTATTTAGTGAATGGAGGCAAAGCTGAATCTGGGAGTCAGGAATCCTGAGTTTTTAGTCCTGGCACTAATACCTCTGTCACCTTACCCAATCTGTTTACTCCTCTAGATTTCCATTTCTCATCTCTATATGAAAAGTTTAAATAAGATGATCTCATCCCCTTCTAAATTTCTCCTTGAATAGCCTGTCAGTAGGGCCACGTTTTTGTTTGGATTTTAGAAAATAGGATGTATTTCATACCCAAGTGTTTCCAGTTTCCCTCAAGTTCTGAACTTTAGGCACGGATGTACATCTTGATGACTATCAGGTATGAGATTTCCTTAAGATAGGCCAATATACCACAGTTTCTAGAAGTTTCTCTGTATCACTTCAAACACTCACTCTGAAAAGTAGAAATGACCCATGTTGGTTCTATTATTTTTGTTGTCATAAAGGAGAGTGAGAGCTTTTCAACCTCATTCAGATCAGATTTTGAAGGAAACAATATTGTCCTAAATTATACATGGAGTTATTCTCATATTCCTAAAATTTTCAAAGAATAAACCTAGGACTTATTTATGATAAATGTACTTTGTCATGTTTAACGTAACCAAACATGATTACCTCAACTATCATGTTTGAATTTATACCTAATCTAAGCCTTAATAATATTTCAAACAAACTTGCTCTCATACATAAACACACACTCATATCCCCCCCACACACACAGAACACACCCCAATACATGATTATATAAGAAAGAATAATTAGCATAGTTGTTTCATAGATGGATGATAGAAATGGAAAGTCTAAGCAGATTCAAAAGCTCTGAAAAATCTCTATCTCATTTCATAAAGTGGGATAAATACTAAAATGTCTGTATTACTCTAGACATTTTGTAAGCCATGTTTTTAGTAATAAGAATGTACTCACACACTTTATTGCCTACCCTTAAAATTTTAAAAACTTGATTTCTTAACTGGTCATTTTAGATTCAGTTACATTTGTGCTTTTTCTGCCAATCATTCTCTATTAATATAATTCATTTTGGTGGTATACTTTGGTATGGCTTTTAGTTTGCCTTTCTTTCCCATAAACTAAAGAATGCAGTCAGGCTCATATAACTTTTTCATATTTTATTAAATTTTTAAATGTATTTTTGGGTGTACAGACAAGTAGATTAATAATCAGGAAGTGAATTGCTATGGAATCTTAAATTATGTCCTAAATTCATCAACTTCATGACTGTGCTATTTTATATAGAAACAGTTTTATAAACATAAGATGAAATTAACTCTATATAGTATATAATTACAATATTGTTTCTTATTCTAGTTTTATTTTAAGGTATGTTTTGAAGAACATTTTTACTAGCTGTAATGATAATTGAGTTGCATATTATTATTTCATAGCATAGTCAAAAAGTAATTCTTTCTACTGTGAGATTTTTTTTCTTCTCCTTTGTCTTATGTATAAAACTAAATGACTGCAGTAAAAACTTTGTATATTTTCAAGTAACTCAGTCTTCAGATCTGCTCACATTAGCTCCAGTTTCTACATAGAATACTTGATATGACTCAGTATTCCTGAGAGGGGGGACAGAATATCTAAATCATAATCTATTGTTGCAAAGATCGATGGGTTATGATGATCTAATTAAGTCAGTCTTACTAAATTATTGCTGCCCTATATACGTAGAAAAAGAATAAATTATCAACCATCTAATAAAAGAATATAATTTCATGAAAAGAATTCTAGGGACATCCATAAATCATGAGAGCAAAGCTAAAATGATTTCCCACCAGAACCCTAAGGTAGAATTTATATTTAATTTATTGCATACATTTTTTAATGCATGGGTAGAATTTTTTGTATGAGATTTTGTTTTCATTTTTTATCCTAGCATTTACAAAAATCAATATTATGAAGTGAACTCAGCAGAAAACCCTGGTTTGGGGACATTTTTTGCTAATACAGAGCTATTTTTAAATGTTCATTTATTATATTTTAAAGTCTGTAGTGCTTATTTAATATAATCCTGCCCCACCCACATTTCATTTTTCCTCTCTCTTCCATTTTGAGAGTTATATTTTAAAGGACTTTCTTTAAAAAAAAAAAATAGCTGAAACAGCTCTCAAATAAATCACAAGCAGGGGAATGAAAGTCAGCATTCTGTCTCCATTAAAAGTTGTTGATGTGGAAATGTGAGGTGACATTCCCTGCCATATGAAGACAGCCGTGATGATGGTCTTAGTAACTTCATGTTGTATTTACACAAATCAAAAGTACATATAGACATTCTACATAGACATTGTCTTCCTTCAGAGGTGGAGAGTTATTAAATATAACTTACCTGTGCCCACTCCCTGCCCCACCTGTTTATGTGTGTGTTTTGTCATTCACCTAAGTGTAGTTCTTTTTCTTGTCTGCTGTACTAGTCCCAGTGCAAGATCAGTAGCGTGGTACTCTCTTGGCCATAATTTTTCCACAAACTTTTCCCTCTTACAAGTATGACCTGTAGGTACTTTAAGTGAATTTTATTGACAAAGTAGAATATGTGTAAGAAGAGCAGAGAGGGGCGCCTGGGTGGTTCACTTGGTTAAGTGTCCGACTCGTGATCTCAGCTCAGGTCTTGATCTCAGGGTCGTGAGTTCAGGGTCGTGAGTTCAGGCCCCATGGGCTCCATGCTGGGTATGGAACCCACTTAAAAAAAAGAAGAAGAAGAGCAGAGAAATACACAAATTCTAGGAAGGATACTTTAATTCTGTCCCTCTTCCAATGCGGAATTATGCAGACATTTTTAACTATCTTTATTTGTAAACAATTTGAAATACATTGCACCATTTTATATATTTGTTGGCCAAGTTGTGGTTAGTGAACACAGGTAGCAATTATAATACCATCAAATAAACATTTTCTCACTAATTGGAGTGTTGCCTCCTCCTACCTCCAGCAGTCACCATCTTTGAAAGTTACGGAAAAGTGAAGAAATACTTTTCCTTAATTACAATCAGAAGCTTGTTTTCACTCTACTCAAATGACATAACACCTATCACCCTTGTTAGTTAACAAACTAATGCCCCTGGCAGCCTCCGTAAGTGCCCCAGAGTACACATAGGGGCTGTGATGGCCTCTCTGCCTTGATCAACTGTGTAGTCTGTGCCAATACAGTGGACCTGGGACTTGCCAGGGAATGGATGCCTTTGATTAAGTTCCCCCTGAGCCCTCAGCTGACAGATGCATGTACATATATTCTGAAGTTGAGTGCTGGCATCTTTTCTGTTTATGGGTTTCTTTTCTTTATGGTTTTTTTCTTTATGAATTTATTATTAATGTGCCAAGTTATATTGGCTGTCCCAGAGGTCATAACATCGTTCATCGTCTCCTTGTAGTCTGAAATAAATCTTCCTATTTTGATGTATCATTCAGAATTTCTTGATGCTGCTAGCTACGATGCAGTGCATTTCCTTTGATCCAGTGATTTTTAATTTACTTCAGTCCTCACAAAATTGCTGTATACTCTGCAACTACATTTCTAGATAATGCCATGTGTGAAGTTCACTGAAACGTTAGATTAAGGAAAAATATTAATTAAAAACCATACTTGCCCAGTATTGGGTCAATATTTCAAAAGAAAACACATTTTTTAAGCAAAGTAGGATGTGTAGGATTTATATTTAAGCATTATCAGAACAAGAAACTGGATATTTCTGTGAATAAATAGCAACTATGTGTTTAGATAAAGTACATGAAAGCAAAGAGCAAAAGTATCTGATGTTTTATATTTTGTCAATAGAAACTGACACATTGTTCATCGCTGCCACTGGGTATTATCAGTTATATGACATTTGCAGATAAGGACTGGTATGAAGGTTCCTCAACTCTCGTCATACCTGGGGACACTTCAGAACCGGTTATGCTGATTGTTGAGTTCTAAACAAGTCTGATATTATAAAATGGTTTGATGCTTAGCTTTGCAAGAGGGAATTTCATTTAAAAGACTGAAGCAATGATATATGAACCTATTCATCTTGAGGTTTTTTAAAAAATTGTAATAATCAGTGCTGTGTTTTTTTAAATTATAGAAATTTAATAAGGATAGCAGTAAGAGTCAGCTTGACTCTTAATGGGCATTTCAATTCAGTATTCTGTGATTTGGCTTTTGAGTCTGGGGAGTGTTAATTATTATTATAATTCATTATTTAATGAAATTTGTTTATGGAGATACTTTAGGGGCTTATCATAATCTTCAGAATATCTTTCAGGGAAATATAGCTGTGTTCTTGAAACAAATTACAAATGAGATCTTCATGTTATTAGAGGTATACAACAGAGAAAACAAGACTACACAATTATTCAACTCTCTAAGGTGATAGACTATTCTTTTGAATAAAAATAACTTTGGAGTTGTACATTTTCTGCATTAGAAGCTTATAGATTACTCTAAATTCCCATTTGTTAAAAATCAGAAAACTGGTCACATAGCTTATTTTCTTTTTAAGGACACAATTTTTTTTTTTTTAATTTGGCTTATATAACTTACAGTAATTACTTTTTCTGTTTCTGATGTAAGGATCTTTATAACCAAAAATGTATATATTTCTAGTGCCTGGCCCTGTACCAGTCAATTCTCTTCAAGGAACATCCTTTGAAAATAAGATCTTCTTGAACTGGAAAGAACCTTTGGATTCAAATGGAATCATCACTCAATATGAGGTACTGGGAGAATAAGGAAGTTAATTGAAATGTGGGTTGAGGGAGAGTAAAAGGAAAAAGTTGGAGAGAAATAATGGAAAATAAGTAAGTGAGGATTAGGGGATCAAATCATTTTTAGTACACCTCTGTTTTACTTTACAAATTCCTTGATCCCAAAATTGAGTTTCAAAACAAATATTGGATGGCACCTAGAATTTTCTAATTCTTAAAGTAAATGTGTTTTTGTTGTTGTTTTAGAGAAGCAGGATGGGTCTTTTCAAACAGACTTACTGATGGTTGTAATGAATGAATTTTTATAAAATTAAGATACATTGTAATTAGGGGAGGCCATTGAATGTCAGTTGTTTCAGAATAAAGGATTACTTCCAAGACAGCAAAATATATTATAAACTTGACTATTCCAGAGATTCATCTCAATTTTGTTATAAATCATTATCTTATTTTTAAAGAGGAGAAGCTAAAAAGAAGAAAAGATCATTATAATTGCACAAATGTGTAGTTCTCTTCCTGCATAGTCAGTGTTGATTAGAGCATAAAATGTTTACATTTCTAGCGGCTACAGAGTGCATCATGGGAATGAGGATCATTAGGACAGTGTCATAAATTGTGACCCTGTCAGCACACTCGAGTGCTGTTTACATGAAATCTGTTATGTGATTCGGACAAAGTATGGGGTGATGTTACTTACAACAAACATTTGTTGAACACTTCCTGTGTTTCATATACATTAAAATATATAACCATAAGATTGTGTATGTATGTGTACCCGTATTTAAGTAAATTAGTTTATCTCTTGATGGAAGAAAGTAGATGCACATTGGTACGGTCAGATATTTACCTCTAGGTATATCTATGGCCGGCTGGCCGGCTGGCTGGCTGGATGGGTGGATAGACAGACATTAGATATAGAATGACTGGGAAGTAACCATATCCAAGTGAGAAGGAAAAGAAGTTTAAGAAAAATGTGATTCACTTATGAATACTGCCTTATGTAAAAGAGCTTTATTTAGATTATATCATGATATGTAATAGCAAATATATTTCTTAAAACAGGTCAGCTACAGCAGCATAAGATCATTTGATCCTGCAGTTCCAGTCGCTGGACCTCCCCAGACTGTATCAAATTTATGGAACAGCACACATCATGTTTTTATGCATCTTCATCCCGGAACCACCTACCAGTTTTTCATAAGAGCCAGCACAGTCAAAGGCTTTGGGCCAGCCACGGCCATCAATGTGACCACCAATATCTCAGGTACGCAAAGGAATAAAACGCAAACAGGATTGGTTTGTAATAGCATGTCCTAGAGAATCCTATATGCACTCAGGGTAGTCATCTCACTTATATAGCTAGCTATTCCTGATTGAAGGTTCGTTAAAGAATTCTGTGAATACTACTCCTGACACCAATATTACATTATATGTTCACTGACTAGAATTTAAATAAAAACTTGAAACAAAGAATTATGTGAATACAGATGGTAATTGGTTATATGTCCAAAACCAAAAACATCTCAGTCACTTTCAATTGACAGTGGTCCTTTTAAAAATGTCATTTTATCTTAATTAGAGAAGTATTTGAAAGTTCATTATGAATGCTAATAGACATCACCTTTGAGGAGTTGGTAATTACGATGGTATCAGAAATCTGCTGTAAGTGGATTTTATCAAAAGAATGATGGCAGATCTTTGATCCATTGTTACAGTGCCACATACCTTGTCTCTCTTTTCCACTTTCCCTGACATTCTGATATTTTTAAGCAAATATGAGGAATTCGTTCTCTTAGAAATCTCACATAAATTCATCTAAATTTCAGAATGGTAAGGTACAGGAGAACTTAAGTTGATAAACAAATACAGTTAAATTTCACATTATTTTATGCTCACAATTTCAGTTTGTAATTGACTAGATTATTTACAGATACGATTTCTTCTTCGGTCAAGTCATCAGTTAAACCTGATTAAATTCGGCCAGTAATTAGCATTGTCATATGCCCTAATTCTACTCTAGCTTATGTAATGTTTTATCTTAGTTATTTAAGATTACTGAAATAAATATATATTATAATGTAACATTTCTGTTTGGAAACGTTTTGAATATAAAACCTTAAAAAATTACATCATGAAAAATATTACCTATTCCAATATGAGCTATTTGATTTATTCTAACAAAAAAGAATTTTAAAATATCATCCATTATGTTAGAAAATAGCAATGTATTAAAATTGCCAGTTCAATTCCTAATGGAACAATTCTAAATCACCCATTTAAAATATTTATTGAATCACTAGAAAATATGACCTGGTGATATCATTGTACAGTGAAACCTGTTTCCTGCCCTCCAGAATGAGCCATAGTGCTGTATTTGAATAAGATCCTTCAGTAGAAGATAGTTACAAAATTACATGAACTTGTAAAACTTTGAACAAATGGGCATTGTCAAGAACCATATTTTATTATGGTTTAGACATAGTGTTCTTTATTGAATAAAAAATTTATAATTAAAGACCAGAACACCCATCTAACATTTTCTTTGAATTATTTAACTGCAGTTTTACTTGAATCAACCTATATACGTGGGTACTTGATTTGAACTTTAAAAACTTGATTGCAATCACTGTATCCTCAGAACATGTAGTAATCAAGCTAAGGCTAATAAAATTTATGGTTAGCGTGGTTCTCAGCATCACGTGAAATTTTAGGATAATTTATTGTTATTTATCCCTTGAGTACAGAAATTATATCCCTCAGCATTTTAAAAACAATTTAAATAAAAGTGAAATCAAGTTATTGGAGGCATGGTGCTTGGAGGCATGGTATGTGGTGTGTTTTAATACACATATATATATATATAATCCACATGTATATACATATTGTACACATTTAATATCTGTTGATTCTACTTCCTAAATAACTCTTCAGATAGTTTATCTCTTTCTGATGTCACTGTTTCTTCCTTTCCTTCTGGACCATATTTTAAACAGATGATTGAAATATCTTTCTGAGCATTATCTTTGGCTTCAGACTTACCTTGCTTCGATGTATTTTTCTATCAATCTTTGTACAACATATATTTCTTTCCTAAAAAAATTTTTTAAAGATTTTATTTATTTATTTGACAGACAGAGAGAGAGAGCACCAGCAGGTGGAGCAGCAGAGGGAGAGGGAGAAGCAGGCTCCGCGCTGAGCAGGGAGAGCCCGATGTGGGACTCGATCCCAGGACACTGGGATCATGACCTGAGCAGAAGGCAGTCACTTAACCAACTGAGCCACCCAGAAGCCCCCTAAATTTTTTCAAAATCTAATATATTGTATTTAGTAGGATAAAGCCCAAACATCCATGCATGATTAACATTTGTGCCCCTTAATTTTATAGTTCCTTCCATCCACCACTCCTACCCATGAACCCAAAGTTCCAGGCCTCGCAGACTGCTTGTAGCTGTCATAACACAGTCTCCTTTCACATGATGATGTCTTCAAATATTCTGTTTCCCATCTCTTGCATTTTATTGGATGCTTTCTTGTCTTGATAAGTTTTTACTGCCGTTTTAACATTCAGCTCAAGCATCGTCTAAACCCTGAAGTTGTCTCTGTTTCATTTTTCTAACTCCCAACCCTGAGTTAGACTAGTGGTTCTCCCAAGTGTGGTCCATAGACCAATAGCGTCAACATCACCTGAAAACTTTCTAGAAATGCACATTACCAGGCTCCTCCCTGGACCTATTGAATTAGAAACTCAAGGGGAAAAGGGCAGCAATCTGGGTTTTAGGAAGCCTTCATGGGAGGGTATGTGCTATGGTGACCACTGTGAATTGTGTAAGACTTGAATCACAGACCTGTACCTCTGAAACAAATAATACATTATATGTTTAAAAAAAAAAAAGAAGAAGATAGCAGGAGGGGAAGAATGAAGGGGGGGAATCGGAGGGGGAGACAAACCATGAGAAACTATGGACTCTGAGAAACAAACTGAGGATTCTAGAGGGGAGGGGGCTGGGAGTATGGGTTAACCTGGTGATGGGTATTAAAGGGGGCACGTTCTGCATGGAGCACTGAGTGTTATACACAAACAATGAATCATGGAACACTACATCAAAAACTAATGATGTAATGTACGGTGATTAACATAACATCCTAATAAAAAAAAAAAAGGCCTTCATGGGCTTCTGATCTCACTAGTTTGAGAACCACTGTTTTAGCAAATGAACTGACTCCTCTTTAAGTCACCTAAAATTTGGCTATTATTTTTGTTGTTGTTGTTTAAGATTCTCACTCTTGGGGCACCTGGGTGGCTCGGTGAGTTGGGTGTCTGCCTTTGGCTTGGGTTGTGATCTCAGAGTCCTGGGATTGGGCTCCCTGCTCAGCGTCGAGTCTGCTTCTTCCTCTCCCTCTGCTCCTCCCGCTGCTCGTGCTCGCTCTCTCTCTCTCTCAAATAAATAAATCTTTAAAAAGAAAAAAAGATTCTCACTCTTGATAAAATGTCAATCTATACTTTTAATTCTATAAATGTCAGAGACCATGTTTTGTCTTTATACTCACAGCACTTACAAAATGTGACACGTTGTATATATTCAGTAAATACTCAATGAATGAATGAAATACTTTGAAATTTATATTAGATGCCATTTGTTTTCAGTTTCTCTGATACTGCACACATTTCACTGGTTATGTCCTCCCTAAAATAACCAAAAGCCATTTGAGGTTACTTTTTCACCCAGTTCAGGATTAGGGAGCCCTGTCCCCCACCCCAACCATTATCAAATATTTTGATATTTGATGAGTTTCTACTTTTCAAGAATCTGGCAACTAATGCACTAGTTCATGCTAAATAAAAACTGCAGTTCCCATTCCCATTCACCACGCTTCCTCGCTATGTTTCTGTGGCGGCCACGGTCCAGATACGAACACCGGGCCGTTCCACAACCTTTATATCGCACACAGCACCACCTCACCAGGCAGCCTCTGGCTCACTTCCTGCCCCCTCTGCCTCCACATCTCCATGTGCACGTCCATAACCAGGACTCCCCAGAGTCAGTAATGTTCACCTGCCATCCCATCAATGCTTGGTTTCAAGGTCTCAGGAAACCAAAAGCCAAAGCACCTTCACAAAATGTTTGGCGTGTGTGTCCAAGTCGCCAGATGATAATTTAAGTTTCAACAACAAATTGTGGCTTCATATCTGCTGCTGTATTAGGTTCCCAGGGTTAACATTCAGTAATATATGTTATTCTACGAACTGAGGTGCATTTTAGAAAATTAAATATGAAATTGGTTTTCCCCCATTCCAGATCATTTATTCATCCTGAACTGTGATATAATTCTGTTAATTGACAGCAGCTTTTTTCTTCTCTCATTAACCACTTACCAGCTCCAACTTTACCTGACTATGAAGGAGTGGATGCCTCTCTCAATGAAACAGCCACCACAATAACCGTATTGTTGAGACCAGCACAGGCCAAAGGGGCACCAATCAGGTAAGGGGGGAAGATACGAGTAATAGGGCAAAATAGCAGTAGGAGAGATTGCTTAGCGGTCGATATAGTCCTTCATTTCTAAGAGATGGTCATTTGACGATGACTTTCAGAAAGGTTTTATTTTTGTTTTGTTTTGGTTTTGGTTTTCATTTGGACAAAGCCTACAGATAGACTTTTAAGAGTAAGATTTGAAGGGTTTTTTTTTTTTTTAAGATTTTATTTATTTATTTGACAGAGAGAGACACAGCGAGAGAGGGAACACAAGCAGGGGGAGTGGGAGAGGGAGAAGCAGGCTTCCCGCGGAGCAGGGAGCCTGATGCGGGGCTCCATCCCAGGAGGCTGGGATCATGACCAGAGCTGAAGGCAGACGCTTAATGACTGAGCCACCCAGGCGCCCCTTGAAGGGGGTTTTTGAGATATTCATGAACTGAACCACTCTCTGTACTCTTTGATTTAAGAGCATTGCTCTTTGATTTTTATTTTCTTCTAGTTCCATTTCATTCCACTTCCTCTGTCAATATCTATGGGATATGAGCTTTGAAGGTATTTCTCAGAAATAGAAGGGGAAAATAACTCCTATCCAATGCATTAAATCTGTTATAAATGATTTCATGTGAGTGCTTGAAATATAGGAAGTTTTGAGGAAATAAAAAGAGATTAGTTATAATGAATGCAGCTTATTTGACCTTTTAATTCCTAAATTGTTGCTTCTCAGGAATTCCATAGTAAATATTAAATTCAATTTGTGATTTCCTTTCTCTATCCGATATTAAAATCTCTCATATTACCCTCATCTTGCAGACTATGAGCCATGTTGTTTTCAAGAATTGGTTTGAATTAGGGCGCCTGGGTGGCTCAGTTGGTTAAGCGACTGCCTTCGGCTCGGGTCATGATCCTGGAGTCCCGCATCGGGCTCCCTGCTCGGCGGGGAGTCTGCTTCTCCCTCTGACCCTCCTCCCTCTCATGCTCTCTGTCTCTCATTCTCTCTGTCTCAAATAAATAAATGAAATCTTTAAAAAAAAAAAAAAAGAATTGGTTTGAATTATTCCAATGATTTTAATTCTTCATATTTGTAATTAGATAAATGTCCAAAACTTAAGCAAGTTTCCACGTGAAACTTGTAGATCTTGTGGATACTTTTATTTTTATACTTCCCTTAAGAAGGGGCACCTTGGTGGCTCAGTTATTAGACGTCTGCCTTCGGCTCGGGTCATGAGCCCCGCATCGGGCTCCCTGCTCATTGGGAAGCCTGCTTCTCCCTCTCCCACTCCCCCTGCTTGTGTTCCCTCTCTCACTCTGTCTCTCTCTGTCAAATAAATAAATAAAATCTTAAAAAAAAAAAAAGTAAGGCACAGAAATCAGTACAGATATTTCAGAACTGATTCATCTCAAGTTGTTTACACAAGTTCATTAAGAAAATAAAATTAATCTTTGTTCTGTGTATAAAATAAATACATTCAACCATCTGAGCACATATGAACCATTCAAACAGTCCTATATCATAGGAAAGGAAGATTTTTTAAATTTAAAAAAATTATAATAAAAAAATTAATAAAAGAACCTGAGTCCATAAAGAAAACTCCTTTCTGTTCTGTCTGACTAAAAATCTCGGGAAAACCATGCTGGAGAACAAGAGAGATGACTGAATACACTTGTAATACAAACACTTATGAAGCAGGGGCTCCTTGAAAATGGAAAGTATGTATATCGTGCTGTTCATGAATCAGTGATCTGTGAGTGAGTCTGATTGCTGATCCAGAGGTGAAAGAAAAAATGCCTGCATTCAACATCTTTTTCTATTGACAAGTAATCAGGGTCATTCACATGTTCCTACGTGTGATAAAATTTACTTTCTAGGTTTTACTTTCTAGGTGCTTAGTTCTGCTACTGCTGTTTAAATGAGCTACCAGGTACTTGCATTTATCTTGTAAGAGTTAGATATTTGAGTGAATTCAACTTTACTTAATGTAAGTTGCACACACAGTGTATAATTATTATTGTACCCTCATGCTACATAATGTAACTTTCACTGGCTCTTTGTTCATTTAATCATTTTATGACACAGACATTAACTGACTGTGTATTATGTGCCTGGCACTGTGCTAAACTTTGTTTGTAAATCAAAGACAAAATGATCACAACAGAACACACAGCCTGTGCCCAGATTTGCCATGGAAGATTTGTCATGGACAATCAAAGGAGTGTCCTTTGGTCATAATTGGTGTTGAGGAACTTTGTTGAATAAGTGAGTATGTTATCAATGACATGTTTTGAAATCAAAAGTCTTTCTTTTACCTCATTTATATTTACTTATTACAAAATTTCTAATGTCCAAAAATTCATAGAGTCTGAACTAGTGGTTATGCAAAAATCATCCTTAATAATCCTATATCCTCTTTCTCTGACACAGAAATGTACTTCTTTATATTTGTTGGGAAGACATTTCACCTTCTCTGGAATTGATTACAGTGGCTGAGAACTCCTAATTTTACATCATAGGATATTAGTGCTCAAAAATTAATTTACAGGGGCGCCTGGGTGGCTCAGCCAGTTAAGCATCTGCCTTTGGCTCAGGTCATGACCCTGGGGTCCTGGGATCAAGTTCCGCATTGGGGTCCCTGCGCAGTGGGGAGTCTGCTTCTCCCTCTGCCTTCCCCCACTAGTGCTCCCTCTCTCTCTCTCCCTCTCTCTCTCAAATAAATAAAAATCTTTAAAAAATAAAATGAAAAAAATTAATTTACAACCGAGAATACTATAAGAAGAAATAATTAAATAATATATAAACAACTATTTTAAAAGAATGTTATTAACAGGAAAAAAAAAATCTGCTTTCCAACTAATATTCTAATCCCATTTTGTCCATCTTTATTTTTTTACAATGACTTGCCCAGCTATCTGGGAATACCCATAGGTGGGGACCAGGTGGCAGGACCAGATTGGTCTTGTTGGGCAATTTGGCCTCAGATGAGCCCTGCTTCCTTTGCTTTTTGAGTCTTCCCAGGAGATAGTCCTGTCTTCTTTCCTCTGACCACATTCCTACCTTTGATATTGCTACCAGTAATTGGAGCCTTATCTTAAGGCTTATCTTGTCCAGTGCTCTAATTTCTTTGAAGATGAAGACCCAAATTGATGTAATCAATTTTCATAGCACTGTATTTATGTCCGATACTTCAAATCTTTGATTGGCTGCCCATCACTTCTTCAGATTCTTGAAGCTATTTTACTTTTCAGCCAGATTCATATTTATGCCAGCCTATTAGAATCTCTTATCTGCTAATGCTTGTTGCCATTCCACTCGGTATGTAACCCATCTTTTCCCCTCCCAATAAAAGCCAGACCTATTTACCACCTAGCTAAACCTCCTGAGATCTTACTTTACCATATTAGTAGCCTCTGCCAGACTGCACCTTACCATCCATTTGTCCCAAGTTCGGTGGAAATACCTAAGTCATTCTGCTCTGGTCTTCCTAATGTCAAACAAACTCCAATTCCTGAAGCCTCTATCATAGCACCTTGTTACAGAGAGTCTGTACATTGAGTTCCATTTAGTGTTATCAAGAAAGCCAAAGTTACCAATGGTTTCTATAAATTTATTAATCCCAATGACATTCAATATGCACCAGCAGCTGAACTGGATACTTGGAATAGAAATCCACATAAGGCAATTTAATATGTGCCCTAAACTGGGAATGGCAGACTCATAAATCAATGAACGATAACAATGCAGTATGCAGAAGTGAAATGACAGCAGTTAGAAAATGTGGTACTAGAGCTGAGTTTTGAAGGAGATGTAAGAATAAGCTCAGCCAAGGGTCACTTTGAAAAGAGGGGAGAGGTTGCTGAGAAGAGAAGACACAATGGTCCTCCCCAATAATTGCAAAGCGAATGATTGGGTATGTGGCCATGTGGTGCATTCCATAATTGCAAGTAGTTCAGATCATTGAGAGGGAAGGGTATGTGGGAGAAGAGAGGTTGGAGAAATAAGCAGGGGCCAGAGGGAGAGGCTGTTCAGTGCCAGTCCAAAAACTGAAGGTGGCCACAGAACGACTGTAAGCGGAAGCTATTATGAGCAATTTTATATTCTTGGAAAGACCACTCTGATAGAAACATAGAGAATGAACTGGGAGTAACCCAGACTGAAAGCAGAATGGTCCCAACGAGAAGTGCTCTTGGGCCACATTCAGACAGAAGCAGTGGAAATGCACGTGGGGCTGTCACTCTTCCACAAGGCTTTACACAAGTCAGAGGGATAAAGCTTGATGAGAAGCTGAAGGGAATGGAGACTTTAGGGGAGAGATGATAGTAGTTTTTATTTTAGAAGGGGGAGCAAAGCAAAAAGTCATCTAAGAATTCAAGGTATTTTTTTTGAGGTTATTAAGAAATGACAAATATTTTTATTTGTTGCGTTGGATTGCTGTCCCAAATCAAAAAGAAGGCATGCTCTCTTTGGAATGAGTTCTTTTGTATATTAGAAATTATAATATATGTTATAAATTTCTTGCAGTTCATTCTAAGGTATCATGATGTACACAGAGCAAATAATGTACACACCACTAAAAAATCCTGTTCTAAATAATTCAGCACTCAGTGTCACCAACCACTTTGTTCTTCCGTTCTCCTTTAAGACTGGTCCTAAAGTGTCTACCCGCTAATGTAAACACGTGCAGTGCAATTCTGGCAAGTGTGGTCTTTTTGACAAAATTAAATTTTGAATATATAATTATTCTAAAGGTTGAACATTGCTGTCTGACTTACCTAGACCTTTGACTCTCCTTACCGACTTTTTAAGATCTATCCCTAAAACTGGCGTCACTTGACAATCATTAGTATGATTCAGAACGAATATTACCCACATTTGGAACCAATTCCCTAAAATGCATAACTTTTTCGCTTTTATAAAAAACATTTTCCATTTTTCATAGATGGATTCAAAGTCCAGCCTGAGCAGATATAATTATAAATTATAGTGCGTAGAATGTCCCACTTATTAAAAGATTGACCTGATGGAACATAGCAGCTGCATATTGCAAAAACACAAGGAAGAGTCCCTCAGTGGTGAACTCAGTTTACTATAAGATGGAACAAATGAATGTGTATTTAACTGCAGCATTTTCCAAATACAAGCTCTATCTATTTTAAGCTGCCAGGAAGCTACCTATTCTAGGGTAACTAAATGTTTATTTTGTAGGTAAAACCTAATTTTTCATTTTAAAACATTAACTACCAGGTATTCTTAGTTAGGTAATTAGGAGATGTGAAAAGCAGTCAGAATCACCATTTCCTTGCAGCCACTCTGGAAAACGGTATGGAGTTTTCTCAAAGAGTTAAAAATAGAACTACCCTACAATCCAGCAGTTGTGCTACTAGGTATTTACCCAAAGGATACAAAAATACGAATTCAAGGGGATACATGCACCTTGATGTTTATAGCAGCATTATCTACAATAGCCAAATTACAGAAACAGCCCAACTGTCCATTGACTAGTGAATGGATAAAGAAGATGAGGTATATATGTGTGTATACACACACACATATGCACACACCACATCTTTATCCATTCATCTGTCAGTGGACATCGGGCTCTTTCCATAGTTTGGCTATTGTGGACATTGCTGTGATAACCATTGGGGTGCACATGCCCCCTTGAATCACTATGTTTGTATCCTTTGTATAAATACCTAGTAATGCAATTGTCTCCAGCCCTTTAGATGACTACAGCCCCAGCTAATAACTTGATTTTGACCTTATCGGAAATCCTGAGCCAGAACCATCTGGCTAGGGGGCGCCTGGATGGCTCAGTCGCTAAGCGTCTGCCTTCGGCTCAGGTCATGATCCCAGGGTCCTGGGATCGAGCCCCACATCGGGCTCCCTGCTCTGTGGGAAGCCTGCTTCTCCCTCTCCCATTCCCCCTGCTTGTGGTCCCTCTCTCGCTTTGTCTCTCTCTGTCAAACAAATAAAATCTTTAAAAAAATAAAAATAAAAAGAACCATCTGGCTAAGCCATTCCCAAAGTTCTAACCCACAAAAACCATGCAGTATTAAATGTTTATTGTTTTGAGCCACAGTTCTAGGGTAATTTATTTTGCAGGAGGAGATAACTGATGGAAGCACCCACATAGCTGAAACCTTCTCTTCAGGTCTCTCCTTAAAGGGCACTTTATCACATAGGTCTTTCTTGACCACTGCATATCAAATAGACATATTCAATCCTATTATTCCTTATTTCCCTTATCCTGCTTTAGTTTTCTTTAGAGCACTTATCTTGACATATTGTGTAGTTTTTTAAAATTCATTTATTTGTATTTCCCACTAGAATGTAAACTTCATGAGAGCAGAGACTTTTACTATTGTGTTCATTACCCTGACCTCAGCACTTAAAATAGTACATGGCATATATAGACACTCAGTAGATATTTGACGAATGAATGAATGGGCACTAGAGTTAAAAATACGATAGTCTTTATCTTTAGCTATATGCCAGGTAATATTTATAATGTAACATGTCAGTGATAAGCACAATAAATGTTATAAGACAGTGGTTTAGGGCCTTTTTCAAACCCGGAATTCCTGAGAGATACCTCAGATGGTTTTCCTCAACGAATCTGTGTCATTATAATTTGTGGGTGGATTGAGGACTAAATTGAAAAAGCATCCCACTTGACTCTAACTTCTACCCCAACTTCATCCCTGTTACCTACCTCCACCTTTAGAATTACCTCCATTGGCTTTAGAAGACAGAATAACACTAAGTGAACTAGTCAGAGAGGTTTTGTAGCAGAAGTAGAAAAACTAGAAACTCTTTGACAGGATGTTTGGTATGTTTAGTAACAATGGTCATTCAAACTTGAAATGGAGAACATACAGCAGGAGCTAGTGAGAGCAAGAGTGGAGGGATGAAGTAAGAGGTGTGGTAAGATCTTAACCCTAGTGTAAAAAGTATAGATTTTGACATGGGAGGGCTCCACATAGTTTTGACAAAGTGAAAAGTTAGAGTAGTTAATACTCAAAGTGCTGGCTTAGGAAAGTACCAACAGTTTGAAAAAATGGTTCTCTTTTGCATTCTCCATGAACAGTTCATGGCATTTAGAGAATACTCAAAAAAGACTGAATAGATGGAGTGATGGGTGGATGGGTAAATGGATACATAGAAGTTTGGATGGATGGATGGGTGCCTGGAGTACATGGAGAAAAAAATGGGAGCAAGAAAACTAAATGAGTAATATGAATGTAAGGTTGTGGAAGTAGTGGGAATGAAAAGAAATGGTATATTACAAGGGAGGTAGAACATGGTTAAAAATAGAACTTATTAAAGTTAATGCCAGGACTTTGAGCTTTGTTGATTCAGAAACTGATCCTTCCTCTTACAGAAATAAGGAGGTCCTGAGGGACGTGGCTTGTGTGTTTAAGGAGTAAAGAGATGAAGCACAGGGAATATCATGGTCACCAAAACAATATTTAAGCCTTTATTTACTCTGTAGGTCCTGAAAATGTTTGCGTTAGGGTCATATGAGCAACGGTGGCTGTGAGATCTTGGGAAGTCTGTTCATAAGAAAAATAGCAAAACACGGGAGCTAGGAAATTTCTCCTCAAGCTTTAAGGAGACATTTTAGATACAAAATGAGAGTGTACAATTGTATAATTCATTATTTGCTATCACTAAGAAGTTGCACTACCTAAAATTAAGACCAGATTCTCAAAGGTTTTACTTACAGGTTAAAAAAAATAAAAAGCAGCAACAACAACAAAAAACATAGTAGGCTGTTGTAGGTAATTTTGGTTTCAAGTTTCAACAATCTTAAGCATGAAGCCAAACAGGCTGTCTACCATCTGTATCATATAATCACTTTTTGAGCTAATGGCAAAATCCCCTTACGTATTTTTTTTTAAAGATTTTATTTATTTATTTGAGAGAGAGAATGAGAGACAGAGAGCACGAGAGGGAAGAGAGTCAGAGGGAGAAGTAGACCCCCCGCTGAGCAGGGAGCCCGATGCGGGACTCGATCCCAGGACTCCAGGATCATGACCTGAGCCGAAGGCAGTCGCTTAACCAACTGAGCCACCCAGGTGCCCTCCCCTTACGTATTTTTTTACAGTCTTGTAACTGAAGGAAAATTGTATGATGAGAAGTCATTGTTTGGCCTCCCAAAAAACTAAAAATGACTACATCCCAATGTCTAATCAAATTAAAGTATAGTGAAGTGAAATCATTTTTAGTTTTTTAACATAAGGAAATCGTATTTTCAGCATTGAGTGAAGATTCATCATGCCAGCATATTGATTTTTACTTAATTATAGAAATATTTTAAAACTTTAAAGGGAATGGGGAAATATGAAATATGGGCAGAGTGAATACAACTATTGAGGCGGCTTTGGGATATTTTAAATTGCTAGAGTACTAAGCTCAAACAATATGTAGATCCAACTAGAGTTAAGTACCATTCGGCAATTAGACAACCACAAGAGTGGAAAAGCACAGACCTATTTCATGTAATCAGTCAAATCACTTCTAATTTGATTTCTCATTCCTTATTTTCTGTCCTTTAGTTAATTTGTATTGATAAATAAGAAAGTAGCAGGGAAAAAAACAGACTTTAAAAAAGTAGAAGTGTGTGGTTGGACAACAGCCTGCTCACACAGATTGATCAATGAAGGGAAGATAATTTCTTTAAAAAAATGAATTTTACAATTTTTAGTTTGGGGTTCCATCTCAAATTCAGTGAGATCTTTCCCCAAGACCAGATTGCACCTTTTCTTCTTTTAATCCTCCCCAGCATCGTCAGTTTGCTTTGCTCCTGATAGATGTGTAGAGACAAGCTATTTTGGACGAAGTTCCTTAATTTGTAATATACAACTTATGTCAATGTAAAAGAATTCGTTAAGACTATTTACTAGGTTTTCTGGATTTTTCTAGAGATATGAGTTGATGGATGAGGAATTTATTTTTTAAGGATTAGGTTAAATAATTAACAAGTATGAGTAATTATCATTATTGCCCACTAGGGCGAGAATATGATGTTAGACTTGCTTGGGGAGTGTGCCTGTGAACGCTTGTCTGCCTAAGAGTATGTATCCACAGGACATGCAGCTGTGTAACATACAAATATGGATTCTAAGCTGAAAATAAACAGAAAAAAAGATGTTTGCTTAACACAGCATATGTCAGCTGTGATTCCTGTTTCTCTACAAGAGCTATGCTTACGTATTTCCTGTATTTTATTTTATTTTTTTAAAGATTTATTTATTTATTTTTAGAGAGATAGAAAAAGAGGGAGAGAGCAAGCACGAGCAGGGGAAGGGGCAGAGGGAGAGAATCTTTCAAGCAGACTCCCCGCCCAGCACGGAGCCTGATTGCGGGGCTCAGAGGCCCAACCGACTGAGCCACCCAGGCGCCCCTATTTCATTTTAAAATTGACAATCGCCTGCTCCATGGACCCCTCAAAGAGCATGTATCCTGTCAGTAGCATTCCTAGGAGCTTAGGGACCCAACTTGGCAGAAGTACAGAGAATGATGGACTAGACGTGATTTCAGATAACACAGGCTTCTGCCTTAGTTGCTTGCCCAAATCTAGATTTCTGACATTAATACAATTTCTGTCCTATATCTAAAGGAAAGGAGATAGATACCAAACTACCAAGTTCTCAGCAATATTTGAATGGAATATGGGAACTTGAAATGTTAGGAAGAAAAGAAAACCTTTATATAAAGCTTCTTTCTTTTAATCTCTGAGGTCTTCTGTTTGTAGGCATAAGAGAGTTTATATTAAGTTAGAATTCTAAACCAGATTCTAAAGCAATATAAAATTTTATTTTTAATTATCATAAATGCAAATTCAGTTTTTTCTCTCTCTGTCTCTCTTTTGGTATGTCCGTCTGTCTCTCTCCTCTCTCTGTCTCTCTCCCTCCTCTTTCTCTTTATAGAAGTTCATTAAAGAAAAGATTCTGTTCCTGTTGGAGAGTCATTCAGTGACTGTTGTCCCTATATAGAATGAGCGTATTTGCCTAGAGACAGCCCTACATACAGCTTATTTCTATTCAATTTACATAAGCGACCACAATGCATTTTTTCTTGATTTTCAGGGATTTTTAAATTCATTAAATACATATAAAATATATGAAGAATGTCAACTTTCTCAGGTGTACATTACCTAAGAAAAGTTTACCTGAAGAATATACTACAAAGGAAGAATAATATTAATATACCAGTTTCAGCAATTGGTTTAAAAAAAAAAAGTTAATGATTAGGCAGACTTTCGTTTTAAAGTTGCGTTATTTTTTCTTTGATTTCCTCTGTAAAATAATAGCTATTGTAGAGAAGTTTTAAGACTTTTAAGAAAGGTATTAGAAGGTTTAGATTCAAGCTTTAATAGGGCAAATGCCATCTGTTTCTACAATTTGTACCATTTTATTATTAACAACGCTAGAAGAAGGAAGCAGTCTATTTCAGTGGCGAGGACAGATTTCTGTCCATCTGTGCCCGCGTTGCCGCATGCCACCCGCGCTTTCTGTCTGCATAACTCCGAGCCGGTGTTGATGCCGAGGCAAGGTCAGGAGGTGGGGAAGCCTGTCAGCACATTCTGTCTCTAATGTGATGACAGCCCCACCCTGGTGCTTTGAGCCCCACCCTGAGGCACTCATTCTGTTGGGCCTCAGACCAGGGCCTTTTGTACCATCATCTCAAAGGAAAATGTTAACTTTAAACATTGAAAAATATCAGACAAAGAACTTAATCCAGTACATGTCTCTCGTTATTGGGGTGGCTCATTTCTCAACATTAAAAAATGTGTAGGGCGCCTGGGTGGCTCAGTGGTTAAGCGTCTGCCTTCGGCTCAGGTCATGGTCCCAGGGTCCTGGGATCGAGCCCCGCATCGGGCTCCCTGCTCGGCAGGAAGCCTGCTTCTCCCTCCTCCACTCCCCCTGCTTGTGTTCCCTCTCTCGCTGTGTCTCTCTGTCAAATAAATAAATAAAATCTTTAAAAAAAATAAAAATAAAAATAAAAAATGTGTAGAGTTCTGCGGTGATTTTTCTTACTTTTTTCCAGTTCCTTAGTACCTACGCCGAGTTGGGGGGAAGGAGAATCCACATGAAATTCTATTCTATTGCAAAATAGCTGGAAAAAAAGCATACAGTGGGTTAAGACTGACTTTAAAGACTTTGAAATGTTGCATGTTAATATTAAATACCTCTTTTTTTTTTTTTGAGAAATCTTAGTATGTAGAATCTCTAAATGTGTGCTTTTTTTTTTTTTCTTTTTCCAAAAAGTGCCTATCAGATTGTTGTGGAGGAGTTGCACCCACACCGAACCAAGAGAGAAGCTGGAGCAATGGAATGCTACCAGGTCCCTGTTACATACCAAAATGCCCTGAGCAGGGGTGCACCATACTACTTCGCTGCAGAACTGCCCCCAGGGAATCTTCCCGAACCTGCCCCATTCACAGTGGGTGACAATAGGACCTATCAGGGCTTTTGGAACCCTCCTTTGGCTCCACGAAAAGGATACAACATCTATTTCCAGGCAATGAGCAGTGTGGAGAAGGTGAGCTTCCTCCAAAATTTGCTTTTTCACTGCTCTGAGGAAGAACTGCAGTTGAATTTTATAAATACTCAGTAGCATTGGTCAGGGAAAAAAAGAAGAAAGAAAGGAGGGGAAAGAAACACACCCGTGTGTAGGGGGTGTTGTTTCTGTTCTCAACAGTGTGCACAGTTTTGGACGGACTGTCAGGCTGAGGCTCCAAGCCCGTTCCATGGCATGGGATTCCTGTTTCATAGTAACTGCCTCTCCTCGAGCCTTCCTCAGGAAAGCCCACAAGAACAATTGTGAGCAAAATGGTTTGAAAAGGTGGGTGTGCTGCTGCTGGGAACTCCAGCCCCAGTAAATACAGGCATCGTTCTGTCGTCTTTGCTCAGTGGTGGCACACTTCAGAAGATTAAATTTACTGCAGGATAAACAGAATACGTGTTCCACAGCGGGCTAATAAACCCTTATAAACTCTTCAGAGGGTACAAGCCAAATAGTAAATAGCAAGTAACAGTCCTCTGATTACAAACTAATAGGGTGCCTGTGGTATATCTGACAGATCCTAAACAGAAGGCTGCCCGGAGATGGCAGGATGCTGTGCCGTTAGAGAAGTCTGTTTTCCGTTTCCCCACTTGCCCCTCCTTTTCCCATTTTGGACACAGTTGTTTTTGAACACTGCCGCTGATCCCAAATGAGTATTGAAGAGGAAGACACAACAGGAAGATAGAAACTACCAGTGGTTCCATATGGGGGGAAATTACCTGGCCTTTCATGGCTCATGCTGTTCTCTTTGAAAGATTTTCTTTCCTAAAACTTATTTAATATTTTTTTTCGGAAGGGGATAAGGAAAAAAAAAATTCAAGAATAGAAAACTCACAATTTAAAATCCAATAGAAGACTGGCATTTTTGTGCACTTGTAGCTAGATAGGAAATTTCTGGGTTTGGGTAATTGAATCCCTGAGGTGGGTTCCTAGGAGATGTTGTGAAGTAGGTGATATCCAATTGCAACAGGCATATTATACCTTGGAATAGTTAAGGTGAAAGACATAATCCAGTTGGCTTTTCTGCAGGGGCCATGAGAACTTAGGGTATCAACTGTCTGCTTTCAAATGAAAGCTCTCTCTTTCGCCTACCTAGATTCCTTTGCCAGTATATGGCAAAGGGAAATGCTACGGCATCTTCTAGGAGGTACTACTCCAAAGCCACGGGCTGCCCATGGTTGAGAACATTATTCTTGTCTCCTCTCTAGTTTATTTCTATGTGAGTGGGAGTCTTTGAGGCAGGTTGGCTGCCCGCTTCCCACATGCCCATCATTGCACATCACTGGTACAACTGGGCTGCTCAAAAAAGAGAAGACCATGGAAGTTATTATTCCATTCTGGGTATAAAGTAGCATAGCGGTAGAAAACATAGTTCTGCCTTTGGGTATTCATCTTTAGAGATGTGAGCAATTCCAGATTCACTTTTGTTCCTGGGTCCGTGGTATAAGAGGAGTGTTAATGAATGTCTGTTACTTACAAAGGATTTTCTCTGGCACTGTTTGAAAGCCTTGATATGAACGTTCTCTTCTAATTGTTGATATATCTACATGTGGTTTAATCAAAGTACAGAGTAACAACAATATATCTCACAGTTATCTTGGCAAGTGGTTTCAAAATGGATGTGGTTCCTACGAGCAGAGACTGGAAATCCTGGTGAAATTAACAGCAGTTGCTTTTAGGAAATCAGAATCCCTTTGGGCCTTTGTGGGAATGTGGAACAATCTCCTGGAGCAGACTGTAAAGGCTTCAAGTCACAATTAAGTAATAGAATGCAAAGTTTTATTTTTAACTACTAATTCCCCCTCAGTGCTTTGTTTTGTATAATTAAGAGGAAATGGTAAGCTCTTGGCTTTCAATATGTGGAACTACTCAAGATGGAGTTACAAATACATCCTAAAAACAAATAGCTTTTGTTTTGTTTACTGGCTTTACCATCTTTTCCAACCTCCGGTATGTTCAAAGATACAAACTGAAGGAACTAAGTCCTGGAGGTGTGTGGTGTGGGCCTAGAAGTGCATTTCACCAGATAGTGCCACACCGCAACATTAAAAAGGAAGGAAGGGAGGAAGGAAGGAAGGAAGGAAGGAAGGAAGGAAGGAAGGAAGGAAGGAAGGAAGGAAGGAAGGAAGGAAGGAAGGAAGGAAAAAAGGAAAAGGAAAGGAAGAAGGAAGAAAGGAAGGGAGGGAGAGAGAGAAAGAAGGAAGGAAGGAAGAAAGAAAAGAAAGAAAGAAGAACCTGAAATGATCTTTGTCCTTTCCCATTTCAACTTATCCTTCCTCAATTCCATCTGTCTAGCAAGAGTAGGAAAATAGTCCCAATGAGAAATCTTTAACCCCTAACAGCAAAATTAAAAAAGAAAAAAGAACAGATGAATCATACTACAGCTGTGATGCAACTTTTGGATGATCTCTCTCACTACTGTCATTTAGCTCAGTAGTCGTGCTGGGATCCAAGTGAGTGTATGGGATGTTCACCTTTGGTCTGAGTCTACAGCTGTGTGGTGAGAATGAAGTTGGTGTCTGGATCTGATTTGTATTAGCTTTGCAAACACATTTTTCTTTCTAATTGTTTAAAAAGTATGGTAAGTACAAATACAGTGCTCTTACTATTTGTCCCAGACAAGAGAGCCTGTTTGATTATAAGATGAAAACAGACATCTGAGTTTTTAGAAAATACTGAAACATTTTTAAAAGTTCTTACTTCAGATTTTTATTTTTATTTTTTAAATAAAAAAGTTTCCTTGATATTGCAGTTCTGCTCTTCATAAACCTCATTTATAAGCCGGGATTATGAAATAGGAAACATTGTCTATACACTGACTGTTCTCTTTCATGTTTCACTCCATCAGGAAACTAAAACCCAGTGTGTACGAATTGCTACAAAAGGTAAGAGGTTTGCCTTTTTTTTTTTTTTCCTTGAGATTCCATTCTCCAGCTTTCTAAAATGAAAGAGCTTTGTTCCCTGCTTCAGGGCTAATTAAATGTGGCACTTCTATTACAGAGTATTTGTAGTAGGGCCCATTTAAACTGCCAGCCAAGTTCTCTGACTCACTTGGGTGTCTTTAGCACCTAATGGGGTGCTACTTTTATCCTCTAGTACTTGACTGGAGGAATCCTGTTATGAGGATAGGAAGGATTTAGAAAACCTTAGAAGGGCTTATTTCTGCCATTTAGTGTCTGAAAGGTCTTATGTTGCTGATCAACCAATATATTAGGAAAAGCTCAGCACTATCAGCTCAAAATAGCAAGTTGCTTGTTTAAAAACCTCTGTTACTTTCTGTGGTAGACAATAGACATAAATAGGAACTGAGCTAGTCTGTGCATATGTAAGAGCAGAGGTGTGGAGACTGCTCCTTATCTTCATGAGTCGTACAATTCAGTTGAAGCTACTTTACCTTTTTTTTTTTAACTTAAAAAAATTGTTTTAATCCAGTTGATGCCAAGAAATTAGATCTGTGATGGCTGATGACCAGGGTAATCCTGCTGACATTGCATATTATAGCTTAGTTGCCTAGTTTCTTTAGGGGGAAACATTTTCATCTTTGAATGAGTATTTGGAGTTCAGGTGTGAGAAAGTCTCCTGCATTCACTATGTTTATAGTCCATTTAAGAGTTCTTTGTGCCAACGAGAGAGAGAGCTATTTGGTGTATTCTAGCAAAAGAAACAGGAAAAAGCTGTCCCCGTGCAGACGTGGGACTCCGCAGAGGGTTGGTGCTCTGGGTAGTTTGTGCCAAAATTAGTATTAAACCCACATTCATGAGCAGTAGTTGATTCATTTGGGGTAGAAATGAATGGCCATATTCTGTTTGTGCTGGCATCTTTCCTTTCATCATTTTTCTCCATTTAATCATCAATCTGCTCAATTAAGCATTTGTGTTTTACTCATGATTTGTAAAGGCAATAAAGAAAGACTTTTCCCTTGACTCATGAGAAGTAATAAATAAAAAAAGCTTCACAGAAGAGGAAAAAAATACACCTTTTTTTTCAATTCAAATACTAAGATTCCTCATAATTTTAAAAATTAAGCAATCCTTAATGACTGGATGAGAAAATATATACAGATAAACGTATAATGGATAGGCATTTATTTTATTTTAAAAGCTTAGCTTGTAGATCAAAAAATTAGAGCTGAAATTTTTAGAAGATAATGGCAGAAGACATTTAGATATATATCACCTATGTTTTCCCAGATTTAAAATAGAGCCAGATATACAAAATGGTCTTGCATCATCCTCCAAGAAGCTCTTTAGATATGGTCATTCTACATATCTATAGTTGAGAAAAGAAAGCTATAAATGATTCTAAAATTTTAAATTTTCTTATTTGGTTATTGAATTATTTGCATTTACACAAGCTGTTTAAATGTCATTTTATCCCTATCTCAATACATATAAAATTATAATGATGAATATCACATGATATTTAGACTGTAGGGGAGGTGAGATTATGGAAATTGAACTTACCATGTGGCATACAGTATCTGCCAGAAACCAAGAGGTAGTAAGAAAGAGTTCATTTGTGGTAGTGTCTGCTTTGTCTAGTAATCTATCCCTGCTATTTTTCTGAGCCTCAGTCTGACAGTGTGGCTTAATGAGTGAGAGAAAAGGACTCTGGCCCTGGACTATCTGGGTTCAAATCCTGACTTTGCCCCTCACTTTAGTGTTGGCAAATCATTTACCCATCATCTTCAAAATAATAATATTAGAGTACCCTTCTCTTACTGTTATTGTGAGGAATAAAATAGTTTATGTATATGAAATGCTTCAATAATGCCTGGTATATTGTGACTATTACATAAAAGTTAATTGCCAATTATTATCATCATCATAATTATTACAGTCATTGTGTACCTTACTTCAGAGAGACATACTGTAGTCCACCCATGTCTGTGGAGCATACATTCCAAGACCCACAGTGGATAATTGAAACCACAGATAGTACCAAACCCTATATATACACTATCGTTTTTCCTTATCGTTTTCCTTACTTATGATAAAATTTAATTTATAAAATAAACACAGTAAGAGATTATCAACAATATCATTATAAAGTAGAATAGTTATAACAATATACTGTAACAAAAGTTATGTGACTGTGACCCCTCTCTCTTTTTCTCAAAATATCTTACTGTACTCACTCTTCTTATTCTTGTGATGATGTGGCTTTGATAAAGCCTCTTTGATGAGATGAAGTGAGGTGAACGATAGTAGGCTACTACTGACCTTCTGACAATAAGTCAGAAAGTGGATCATGTTTCTGGACCACAGTTGACCATGGGTAACTGACACCATGGAAATCAAAGCTGGATAAGGGTGTAATTTGTGTTATATAGTTATGAAAGAAATATGTATAAAAACAAAACTGAATTTCTGTGATAGAGATTACTTGGAAAAAAGTAGGTTTTTTTAAATTTAATTCCTTCTCTGAACATTTAGCATTTTTCCATTTACGAAAAACCACACTTTTTAGTTTAAAATCAATGTATTGCCTGACTACATTTTGCACTAACACCATTCAAGTATTAGTCAGCTTTGGAATAAATTTTTTGGTATGAAAATAAAAAAGTTTTTCACTGGGGCGCCTGGGTGGCTCAGTCGTTAAGCGTCTGCCTTCGGCTCAGGTCATGATCCCAGGGTCCTGGGATCGAGCCCCGCATCGGGCTCCCTGCTCAGCGGGAAGCCTGCTTCTCCCACTCCCTCTCCCACTCCCCCTGCTTGTGTTCCCGCTCTCGCTGTGTCTCTCTGTCAAAAAAATAAATAAAATCTTTAAAAAATAAAAAAAAAAAAAAGTTTTTCACAGAACATGTTGAAGACAGACTTAACAGTCAAAATGGCATAACCATATTGACTGAGGAAGAGGCATGAAGGAACCTTCTGGGCAAGGAATGGTTCAGTATTATCATAAGAATACACACAGGTAAAAACCCGTTAAACTGTATACTTAAAATGTATGTAGAGGTCCCTGGCTGGCTCAGTGGTTAGAACATGTATGTGACTCTTGATCTCAGGGTTGTGAGTTCAAGTCCCACATTGGGTGTGGAGCCTACTTTAAAAATAAAAAATGTGTGCACTGTACTAATTTAGGGGACTGAAAATTCTTATGGTAATGTGAGAGAATATAAAAGCCAAGAACAATTAGCGTACATACTAGAGTAGCACGATGATTTTGAAAATTTTTTGACATGTGAGAATTGTTCTAAAAAATTTCCAGTATATATTGTTTCCTGCCTTACTGGAACTCATTCCTTATGATGGCCAACACAAAAAGAGGATATAGACATTGGCTTGATCACTAAAAAAAAGTATGAAGTAAACAATCAAGGTTATAATGTCTAAAATGAAGAGTGGTGTGAACACATGTTATGAGACAAGAGAAGAGGTGTTTGGAAGTTGTGTACATTGCAGTTAAGATCAGTGGTGCTGGCCTCTGACTCGTGTGTAGGTAAGAAGTCATTGCGAAGCCATGTGTCAGGAATGAAATGGATGGGCTGATCTAAATTATCATGAGAAACATGAAAGTCATTCCATTTATAAAACAGCAGACCCCAAACTAGAATTGTTGCAGACCTATGAAAAGGACTTTAACCAGCTGTATCTTGGAAAAGCAGTTTAAGGAGAGTAAATTTCGGGAAAGATTTTTGTGGTACATCAAGGAGGAAGGACAACACTGGGAAGTCACTTGTGCAGTGAGGTGGGAACACCATGCAGCTTGCACGCTCAGCATGCTTAGATGCATGTCTCTCTAACCTCTACTGAAAAGAAAGTGTTTTAGGTCGTTTAATGTAGTTTGCTCTCTGCCCTTTTACATATAATTTATAACAGTGCTCTGAATCCATATATACACACATACACACATGCACACACAATTATTTGCAGATTAGTAGCTAAGATCTTGTGCTTTGTTGCCATAAATAAATTATAGTGCAATAACTATTCCTTTCTTAAAGAAATTTTCTTCATGAGTAACACCTCTATGGTAAGATTTAAACATACCAAATTATGCAAATATTACATAAATTATAACAAAATTTACCCAAAGAATTTTCAAAAAGTACTTCTGGAAATATGCTGTATCCATATTAAACTAACAAGAGGGGGGTCCAGGTGGCTCAGTCAGTTAAGTGTCTGCCTTCAGCTCAGGTGATGATCCCAGGGTCCTGGGATGGAGTCCCAGGGAGCCTGCTTCTCCCTCTCCCTCTGCTGTTCCCCCTGCTTGTGCTCACTCTCTGGCTGTCTCTCTCTCAAATAAATAAATAAAAATATAAAAATAAATTAATTAATCAATTAACAAGAGATGCATTTCAATTGAATTTTTATTTTCTCTTGTTCAATATTTAGTATGTTATGTCATTTAAAATTTTCTCTCTGTATAAAAAATCATTTATGGACCCATGTATTTATTCATTTACATAAAATTATTCTCAATGTAAAGCAAGTATGGATAAGAAATCCAAATATTGAGTATTTCCTTAAAATAAAACTGAAAAAGAAAACCAACAGTTTGAGAAATTGAAAGTGTTTTAATCTGTTTATATAAGTAGCTTATATTTTGAAACGATTTGGCTGTGTCCAATTTCTCCCTTATCTGAATTTCTGGATTTTTGAAAGAAAACTGGTTATTTAAAATTTAATTTTAATGCAAGTTTCTGTGTTGTTTGAATCTGTTTATTTTCCCCAAAAAAAGTCACATTTCCACTGATAAAAGCCATCACATTTGGTAGAACATAAAAATGTGCAATATATGTAAATTTATTTTAACATAGCATTTAAGGTAAAAAGGAGGGGTTTAAGTTAATAAAATAAGGCTCTATTTTATATTATGACAAACGCTTAAATTCCCAAGTCACGAATGGATTTTATTCCAAATCTCCATTTGTAAATAGTTTGCTTTGGCAGACTATTGTTTGTCTACCCATTAGCCATTCTTTGACTTCTTCCAATTTCATTTGGATATCAGTATTCTAATCATTCATTTAGCAAATATTTATTTAATGCCTGTAAATTACCACACAATGTTCTAGGCCCTGGGGATCTCATTTAGCCAGTATTTACTTAAGGCCTATAAATTACCATACGATGTTCTAGGCCCTGGGGATAAAGCAGTGAAATAAAGAGAACAAAGATCTTACTTCCGTGGAACTTAAATTCCAGTAGAGGAAACAGACCAGACAAAATAAATATGTGATATGTCAGAGGGTGATACTTTCTTTGGAGAGAGATGAAGCAGTAAGGGGGGGGATGGAAATTCTGGGGCACGTGTCTAGGCCATAACTATTTCACATACGGTGATTAGAGAAAGACTCCCTGGTAAGGTCAAGGACACGAGGCAGTAACCCCTGTGGGGAAAGATCACACAAGGCAGAAGGAACACGTGCAAAAACCTTGAGGAGAATGTGTCCTTAGCTGCTCAAGAAAGGTGAGCTCAGACTGAGGGGATAAATCAGATGGGTTCAGATCAGCAGCCCTCAAACTTCAGTGTTAGTAGAATCATCTGGAGGGCTTGTTAAGGAGATTGCTGGTCCTTAACTCCAGAGTTTCTGTATCAGTAGGCCTGGGGAGGGGCCCAAGAATGTGCATTTCTAACAAGTTTACTGCTGATGCTGATGCTCCGGGGACCACACTTTGAGAACCACTGATCCAAACAAATCCCATGCACCTGGCCAGTGATTGCTTTAGGTTGTGTATGTCACTCAGTTTTGGTCAGGGAGATCTAAGGATCTGTCTTCTGTTGGGTGTTCTAACAAATTGGTTCCTTTCTGATTTATAAAAGAGAGATGGCAAGAATAATCTTCAACCTATCTTTCTTATCTTGGGGCATTGTTTTATAAAGTTGTGATATTAGTTGTGATATTAAAATTGAGAGCAAAACTGGCTAAAAAGAAGGGAAAGTCAAGGAAAACAAATAAGCCAACTCCAAGCCCGAACAGCTCTGAGCTTTTGAATTACCCATTGCTAGAACTCCTTAACCCCAGATATTTATGTTTGAAAAAACAAAAGTCTTTTTTTTAAAAACACTTTTTTTTTAAAAGATTTTATTTATTTATTTGAGAAAGAGAGTGAGAGAGAGAGAGCACGAGAAGGGGGAGGGTCAGAAGGAGAAGCAGACTCCCTGCTGAGCGGGGAGCCCAATGCGGGGCTCGATCCTGGGACTCCAGGATCATGACCTGAGCTGAAGGCAGCCGCTTAACTGACTGAGCCACCCAGGCACCCCGAAAAAAAAAAAGTGTTTATGGAAATCACTACTTGTGGGTAATCTGTTCCCTGCAGCAAATAGTGTCTGAGCTGATGTTAGATTTTTATTTTACCTTGGGAATAATATCTTTAAAAATAGTGGTTTGGGTCCAGTGTGATATGTCAAGGACAAATTATTTCATACAGTGATTGCAGGAAAGCACCTAAAATCCATATAACCTAATCATTACCAATGGCATTTAAAAAATAAGGAATTCCCTGGGCGACTGGGTGGCTCAGTCAGTTAAGCGTCCAGCTCTTGATATTGACTCAGGTCATGATCTCAGGGTCGTGAGATTGAGCCCTGGTCGGGCTCCATGGTCTATGTGGGGTCTGCTTGAGATTCTCTCTCTCTCTCTCCCTCTGCCCCTTCCCCTGCGCGTGCACGCCCACGCACTCGCTCTCTCGCAAATAAATAAAATCTTTAAAAAATAAATAGGGAATTCCTTTTAGGTGTCACTCTAGAATACCAGGAACACATCCTTACTGGCCTTCTGAGAGAGCTAGAAAGAAGGAACCCGGACAGTTTCACCAGAAACTGTGGAAAAAAGGGAATTCCAAAAGCTAAGGCATGCATATTTGCATTCATCCATTTACTTATTAGCAGTTTATTCATTCTTTTGATAAACCTAAAGTTGACATGTGATTGTGAAGGATGCCTGTAAGGTGGGTTTAATTCATTTTATTTATCCCTGTCCAGGGAATGGTCTAAGTCAGATGATTATTAACTCAGAATACTGCTTATTTTAAACGATGATATGCAGTCTTCCCTGATTCCTCAGAAATATCTTGACTTCATTGCTAGTGTGCATTTTAAACATGCATTCCAATATTAAGAAAAATTCAGTTGTCAGGAAAGAGTAGGTGTGCATGGAAGATTTTATTCAAAATATATAATTAGAATATGCAAACATTGGTAATATTTTAATTTACTTTTTTCTTTCTTCCCTCTTTTGCTGCCTGTTCCCTAATTGCTGGGAAAAAAGTAGGATTTTTTTAAGCACTTTCATAATTTTGTCTCATGGCGCTTTTGTCAAATCTTTCTTTATGCCCTTTTCTTTGAGTGTGCAGATGGATAAAAGTGCCTTTTTAAGTGATTAGACATTCAGAAAAAGCAAACATGGGAAGAAAAAGAACACTTAGTCTGTCAAGAAGCTGCAGTAAAACCATAGAAGCTCCAGTTGGTTGTACCATGTGTGTAGAAGATACTTGACTGAATTCGTTCCCACCATATTTACCACAGAGGAATTTGAACTTGAGTACGACTAAATCTCAGCTCTTAAAATGCACTTCTGTGCCTTATCTCTTAGAGAGCTCACACCTGAGGTAGACGGTAGATTGAAAGCAGGGGTGAGGTCTAAAGAAAAAATATATTTAATTGGGCTTCAGGGTCTAAAATCCTAACTTTACATTTTTTTAATTGTACTACTCTGCTTTGTTTTGCCAGCTACATGTTGATGAAAATGTTAAAGCATCAGGAAGAAATGTCAGATTCTTTTATACCCCTGTTTTAAGCTGATGATAACGGAGGTCAACTAGGGTAGTTTAGTCTGGCCATTAAGAAACTCTGGGTGGGGGTGTAGCTTTTCTTGGTCAAGTATAGAATAGGCTTTCAAAAAAACTGCCAACTCTTCTGACAAACTGTAATCCTTGAGAATAACTTTGTTTTTCGTCTGAATGCCTAAGTGTTTTTGCTTTCTCCTGCAAGGGAAGAGTGTGCCTCATTCCTCCTATTAGATCTGTGTACTAGCTTTCAGAAATTAATCTGATTTCTGGTTACATTTTTCTTGAACTCGGAAGGGAGGAAATTACAAAAAATATATATATTAGTAATAGAGTAATAGACTACAGCCCGAGAGAAATGAAAGCATATCTAAGTGAAACCAAACTGGGAACAAGTACAATTTTAATAAAGTTTAAATCAGTGGTTCATGGCTTGGAACTAACCTCTGTTAGACACCAGCATTTCCTGGTGCTTTGTCAAAGGCCTTATCATTGTAAATTCTTTTTTTCTTTCTTTCATAGAGAAAAAGTTAACTAAAAAATTAATAGCTAATAGATTTTTAAACATGTTTGGGAAACAAAGATATCCTTTTGTTTTTGAAAAACTAGAGTTGCAATGAGATATCACCTCACACTAGTCAGAATGGCTAAAATTAACAAGTCAGGAAACGACAGATGTTGGCGGGGATGCGGAGAAAGGGGAACCTCCTACACTGTTGGTGGGAATGCAAGCTTGTGCAGCCACTCTGGAAAACAATATAGAGGTTCCTCCAAAAGTTGAATATAGAGCTACCCTATGACCCAGCAATTGCACTACTGGGTATTTACCCCAAAGATACAAATGTAGTGATCTGAAGGGGCACCTACACCCCAATGTTTATAGCAGCGATGTCTACAGTAGCCAAACTATAGAAAGAGCCTAGATATCCAATGACAGATGAATGGATAAAGAAGATGTGGTATATATATCCAATGGAATATTATGCAGCCATCAAAAAAATGAAATCTTGCCATTTGCAACAATGTGAATGGAACTAGAGGGTATTATGCTAAGCGAAATAAGTCAATCAGAGAAAGATAATTATCATATGATCTCACTGATATGAGGAATTTGAGAAACAAGACAGAGGATCATAGGGGAAGGGAGGGAAAAATGAAACAAGATGAAACCAGAGAGGGAGACAAACCATAAGAGACTCTTAATCTCAGAAAACAAACTGAGGGTTGCTGGAGTGGAAGGGGGTGGGAGGGAGAGGGTAGCTGGGTGATGGACGTTGGGGAGGGTATGGGCTATGGTGAGCACTGTGAATTGTGTAAGACTGATGAATAACAGACCTGTACCTCTGAAACAAATAATACATTATATGTTAATAAAAAAAAAAAAACGAAACTAGAGTTGAATAAAAATGTAGTATTCCTTAATGGAGTCAAAGTCTAATGAAATTGTCCAAAATGTTTATTATTCAGAAATCTCTTAGAATGAAGAATCGTCTGCATGGGCTGTAAGGTTTACAAGGCTAGAGGTGATAATCTGTCTATATTTGTTTTATCTGTGCCTGATATTTAATATAAATGTGGTCAATGTCCTTGGAATAGATAGATGGATGAATGAATGAATGAATGAATGAATGAATATTGTTGTCCAGAATTGTTCTACTTTTGAATGCCCTGAAGATATATCAATTTTTTCTACTACATGTTTATTTTATTGGCATAATTTAGAAATAATTTTAAAGTGTTTTATTCTTCTACAGAAAAAAAAAATTAATATGAATAAAATTCTTGCCCTCTTAGTATTCCAGTCAGCTCTTGCTTCCCCTCCATCTAAGCTGGACTATACTCTTAGAATGGACAAAATGTAGAAAGGAAAGTTTTTCCTGAGTTATTAATTTCATTATTTCTTATATTATTTTTTACTTTTTTTGTAAGGAAAATAAGTTTAAAAAGTAAATTTTTACCCACCCCCCCCACTGGGTAGAAAGTATTTTCATTACTATAAATAGAGGAAGCACGTGATATACCAACCCCTGACTTTTAAAAGCTTATGGTACAATTCATGACACGTATAACAGGCTTGAGAAAAGTTAAAGACTAGAAAAAATACAATATAAATTGTATGTGTAATATAAGTATGTGTCTTACACAAGTATTCTACTAAAGCAGTGGGGAGTTTTCAAAAACAGCAAAGGTTACAGATAGGAAATTTCTGGCAAGTGATAAATTCTAATCTCTGTCTTAAGAAGCCAATTGAACTTTATCTAATTATTATATTTATTTATTATTTTATCATTTTTAGCAATTACATATTACAAAGATATTCCTAGTTTATTTTGCAAGCACTGTAGGGACTTCAAGAGCATTTACTCTACGTTTGTAATAAACTACTTTTAAAACTGAAAAAAATCCTTATATACACCAATCTGCTATATGCAGAATATATTACCTAATATCTTCCCTTAAGGTTTGCTGTTAAGTTTCTTTATTTCTGAAAAGATGTAAAAATAAAACTTCTCCTCTGCCTCTGCTTTTAAGTATATCTTGAAATTGCAAAATGAGTAACTAAAGCGATAGTGTCATTTGCAAATGCAGATATTGATTATGTGCAACCAAAAGAATATGAAAATAAATAGATCCCTAACATACTGCAGCTACCACTCATAACCCTTGATTTCAAATTTAACACTGAATGGTTTTTCCGTTTTCACTGATTGGTTTTATAAATAATGGAAATGGTATTGGTAAGTAAATTTGAACTTACAAACTTATATTAATAAAATATATTCCATTTAGTATTTGTTTTACAGAATGATTTTACACTGAAAAGTTTGGAATCCCTGATCTGAATCATGCCCTCACTTATGGATGAGAAAACTGATTTTATTTAGGATTTGATTTCCAAAGTGGAATAGATCGTTGAAAGTGTAGGCACAGAAACCAACCCCTTGTACTTTTTTCAATATAGCACACTTATTCCACACTGCCTGTCTAGAATCACCAGCTTAAATACCAATATATGTTCAGGCCCCATCTTCATGTCAGCCGAGGCAATAGGATTACCAGAAGTTCATTATAGTAATCATTTCTCTAATGTGATTAAGAAGAATTCAGAGATGTTTATTTGGGAATGTATACTGATAACAGCAAACTGAGGATGTTAATACTTTATCGGGGAGAATTTTATAATTTAGAGTTTCACTCAAACAATATCAACAGCAAAGTCTTAATTATTACCTTTAGTTCTAGACTATTGTGTCAGTCACTGAAGAGAATGAAGTCACCTTGCTACTCATAGAACATTCCAGAGACATTTATGAGGAAGGGTCAAAAACAACATTATCTGACAGAGCAAAGATGGCAAAACATCTGGTGATAGGATTATCTCTCCCCACGATCCCTTTGTTCAAGCTGTCAATCAAAATGGAACCTGTTATCATTTCTAGAGAATCATATTGTATTAAATAGATAAGTGATTTGTAACTCATAGTCATTCTTGGTTTGGGGCTCTGTGGTAGGCGGAATAATGGGCTCCCTAAAGATGTCCATGTTCTAATCTCCAGATTACCTTACATGGCAAAAGAAATTTTGCAGATGTATTGAGTTAAGGATCTTGAGATGGGGAAATTAGTCTGGATTGTCCAGCTAGACTTAGTGTCATCATGAGGGATCTTATAAACGGGAGGGGGGAGGGTCAGAATCAGGGAAGGTATGTGAGGACAGAAGCAAGGATTGGGAATGATGTGCACTGCAGAGCGAGAAAGGGGCCCTGAGCCAAGGAATGCAAATGGCCTCGGGAAGATGGAAAAGACAAACCATTTCCCCCCTTGAGCCTCCAGGAGGAACACAGACCAGCCAACACGTTAATTTTAGTCCTGCAAGTCTCATGTAGGACTTCTGACCTCTAAAAATGTAAGATAATGAATTCGTGTTGTTTTAACCCACAAATTTTGGTAATTTGTTTCATCGTGAAAAGTTACTATTGCAGATTTTAGCACCTGTAAGTGCTGTGAGACTTTGGAATCGGGCAGTGGGCAGAGGCTTGGAAAAATTTTGAAGAGCATGATAGAAAAAGCCTAGATTGCCTTTAACAGACTGTTAGTAGGAATATGAACGTTTAAAGTCTCTGCCAGCAAGGGCTCAGAAGAAAATAAGGAACAGGTTATTGGAAACTGAAGCGAAGGAGATCCTTGTTACGTGGCAGAAATTCAGCTGAATTATGTCCTACAGTTGTGTGGGAAGCAAAATTTATAAACAGTGAACTTGGCTATGTAGGTGAGGAGTTTTCCAAGCAGTGTTGAAGTTGCAGCCTTTCTAAAAACACACATGTTGTATATACATATATATGGAGAGACAGACACACACGTGTGTGTGTGTGTGTGTATATATATATATATATGTTGATGTTATTACTGTCTTTATACAGCGGTGGTACAGATTCCCTATTTTAATCTTTTGCTTTTGAAGAAGGTAAATGCTAAATTACAGAAAACTTATTTTTATTCTTAGCAATTAAAAACAGGTCTTCAGAGTGAATCCCCACATGGGAAGGATTACATTAGCTTTATTGTGATATTATGGTAACAAGAGCTCTGCCTCTCTTTTTTTCTACATTTTTATCCTATTGGAGGGGGGAAAAAGATTAAAATCCAGTTTGGCCTTATTATAACACTCGGCAAATGTGTTTTAGAGGATTGGTTTATGATTTTTACTCCATAGTAGACAAAGTATTCTTTATCCTCTATCAGTTAAGTGTCTGATATTATGCATTCTATTCAATTTTTAATGAAATGTGGATTACTTTAAAGATTATCTCTCTGATTCAATACATGGCATTAGAGTAGAAAGTTAATTGGATCTTTCTTGAATAAGCAGTGACCACTATGTGTGATTGATAGGAGGAAAAGATAGTAAATGACATATTTTTGAATTTATGTGTTGAACTTTTATTTATTTATTTTTTTTTTAAAGATTTTATTTATTTGACAGAGAGAGACAGAGCAAGAGAGGGAACACAAGCAGGGGGAGTGGGAGAGGGAGAAGCAGGCCCCCCGCTGAGCAGGGAGCCCGATGCGGGGCTCGATCCCAGGACCCTGGGATCATGACCTGAGCCGAAGGCAGACGCTTAACGACTGAGCCACCCAGGCGCCCCTGTGTTGAACTTTTAGATTAGTATTTTCTGTGATCAGTTTTCTCGAGTAAATTATGTAGCCCCTATTACCCTTATAAAAACTATAGAGAAATTCTAATTTCTTTTAAAAATAAAAATTTCTCAGGTTTTGTGAAAATGAGATATAAAAAAAAAAAGTCACATACTTGAGCACATATATAGTTTAGTGTGTTTTCATTTTAAATACAGAAAGTGGATGCTGTCACCCAAACATCTAAATAGTTCTAGATCTATCTCCTCCTGTTTTGACAAGGATCTCAACTGAGCTTCAAAATTTGGAATCTTGTTCACTTCTTACAATTTTTTTTTTCTCTTTTATTCAAGAGCTTCTGCTGAATTTAGTGGCAAAGAGATTGTCATTCCTACTTCATTCTTTAAGGAAATACAGAAATTCATCCGCTTGTAAATATGATGGAGGGGACAGTGATAGCCACCACATTTTTGTATATCCTTGGTAGTAGTTCACAGTTTGAGTATCACTGACCCTTAAGTACACACAAATCATCCTTTTAAAACAATGCTCCTCGGGCGCCTGGGTGGCTCAGTTGGTGAAGCGACTGCCTTCGGCTCGGGTCATGATCCTGGAGTCCCGGGATCGAGTCCCGCATCGGGCTCCCTGCTCGGCGGGGAGCCTGCTTCTGCCTCTGACCCTCCCCCCCTCATGCTCTCTCTATCTCAGTCTCTCTCTCAAATAAATAAATAAAATCTTAAAAAAAAAAAAAAAGTTTTAAAAAGAAAAAAAAAAAAAAAACTTTTCCATTGCTCACTTCCATAATCATCATCTCGGGTCTGACTCCTTTATAGAAAGCTTCTTTGTATTGGCCAGTTATCTTTCTGACGAGTTTAGCCGCTACGGTAGATAGTTTAAAGTAAACATGGTTCATTGTTGGTGGTCCAACAGTGTATAAAGACTAGAATCAGAGAATTTTTGTACAGAGATAAGGAAGAAAGAAAATTAAAGGTCCTGAGGAATATGTAGCTGGGACATCACCGCATATAATTCAGGCTATACTCTAGGCTTTCCTGCCACATCACTTTTTCGGAAGTGGTAATGGTAACAGCTACTTTACTGGTGTGTGATTGGGTTTTTTTAATTTAAATTTCACATCATCATGGTGAACAATAGTCATCCCTTAAATACATCTTTGTCCATTGCTTAATTTCCTATACCTAATAATTTCACCAGCTGCTTAAACATTGGAAATTTGGTCATCCATTCAGAATGTATTTATTTTGTGTGCTCATTCTCTGTCAGGCTCTAGGCCAGATATTGAACTCCAAGAAAGATAGTTGTGGGATGGAGGGCATGACACCTGTATGCAGTTACTATGCAGAGCAGTTTGGGGCAAAAATAGTCATTGGCCACATCTGTCTTCAATCATGAACTATCCTCCTCCTCGTGTAGATTCCTCAACTCTGCCAAGATGTATTCTTGGAAGTAGGATGCTTCCCTTTTCATTTTGGGGGAATATTTACAGTCTCTGTTATAGATCTGCTATAATTTAGAATTTGCTAATAACCTCCATTAAGCAAGTATATTCTTGTGTGAAAATTATGTTGGCTTTTTGGTTCAAATTTTATAAAACGAATCACTAATCTAATGCTGTATTGTAAAAATTTTATACATTTACCTCATGTGGGATCTTTTTCAGACTTATTTATGATCATTGAGGTGTATCTGTATTTCTACCTATAGATTAAAAATATACAGATCTTGGGCACCTGGGTGGCTCAGTTGGTTAAGCAACTGCCTTCGGCTCAGGTCATGATCCTGGAGTCCTGGGATCGAGTCCCGCATCGGGCTCCCTGCTCGGCGGGGAGTCTGCTTCTCCCTCTGACCCTCCCCCCTCTCATGCTCTCTCTCTCTCATTCTCTCTCTCAAATAAGTAAATAAAATCTTTAAAAAAAAATATACAGATCTTTGAAATTGCAATCATCCTAAAGTAATAGTTTAGGGCTTTCATTTTTTTAACTTTCATTTTTTTTAACTTAAAACAGATACTCCATTGTATGATTGTGTGTTTAGTCCTTCTTCTTTTGGTAGACATTTAAGGCTGTTCGTGTTCCTTGCTATTACATGCGGTAATGGAAGAAATATCCTTGGCAAAGATCGTTACGTTCTTTGTTATAGGATAAGTTTCTAAAACCAATGTTTCTAAGTCATGTGATGTAAACATCTTTTAAAATAACTACAGCCAAATTATAATCAAAAAGTATTTTACAAATTTACGTTTCAAGCAATATAATAGAATGCTTGTTTCTCCAACCCTTATCACTACTAATTGATACCACTCTTTTAAGATTTTGCTTATCTAATGGGTAAATATGGTTAACATTTTATTATGTTTTATTCTTAAATGATTGACATAATCATACCACCATGTGTTTTAAAACTGTCCCATAAAGAATGAAGAGATGATGGGGCGCCTGGGTGGCTCAGTTGGTTAAGCAACTGCCTTCAGCTCAGGTCGTGATCCTGGAGTCCTGGGATTGAGTCCCGCATTGGGCTCCCTGCTCGGCAGGGAGTCTGCTTCTCCCTCTGACCCTCTTCCTCTCGTGCTCTCTGTCTCTCATTCTCTCTTTCTCAAATAAATAAATAAAATCTTAAAAAAAAAAAAAAGAATGAAGAGATGATCGCTTGAATGTAGTCAAGTATTCAATTTATAGGTAGCATTCTGTTTCAAGTCAATGAATGAAAAATTAACAGACATTCCAAGCTCTTGCTTGTATTGAAGTCCAATGCTTAGGGAAAGCCTGAAAGTGCTTTCATTTGGTTTGGAATATCTTGAAGTACACAGCGGTTCTATCACAATTCCTGAGCTCTTACAGATTCTAAATCGTTTTGGTTTCTGATAACTTTTATTAATCTCTGACAGTCTCTGATTTCAGAATTCTTTAGACTTTCTTACATTGAGAAGTGCAGCATCCCTAGATGTTATGAAAGGACTGTGCTTTTTATTCTTTAAAAACAAACAAGATGTATCAAAAAAAATAATCAAAATGGAAGAAGGCATGAGTAGCCAGAGGAATAAGTTGGAATTCATTAAGAAAGCCAGAGGCAAATGTGGAAAGTATTTTTAAATTCACTCCTAAGAGAACTTCTTTTAAAGTAGGTAATTGAAAAATTCCCACAACACTTTGCAGAATGACAAGATTGATGCTGCAACAATCATAAAAAATACATAAAGTACATTAGTATTTTAAATTTCTGCTGGAAAAAAAATAGTTAACTCTCTTTTAAGATATGTAACCAAGTGGGAAAAAAAAGTTATAAAAATACGCACATTGCCACTTAAGTTCAGTTTGACTTCTGTTTACCAGATGTTTTGATGAAAGTCTTTTTTCAGTGTTCAATATAATGCTGTCTGGGAAACATTGCTGGGAAACCTCTAAGCTGTATATCCTGTTTGTTGATAAAGAACATATGGTTTTGGAAATCAGTGTTAAAACCACATGGAAATTTTTTGTGAAATAAAAATTTCAGTTTTATTCTCAATTGTAAAAATCTTAAAGAAGAAAGAGTTCACCACAATATATACAGCCATCTAAAGTGATAGATTGCAGAGAAAATAGAAGAATATTGCATATTGCTAAACTACTGATTACTTCTGTTTTAGTTTCAGAGGAATTCAGTTTTAGAATTGACCAAGTAACCAGTGATGTGCTCATCTCCCTAGCACAATCTGTTGTCATGATCACTAGATATGTATTGACCAAAATGGTGCTAAAATGATTTTTGTAGATAATTAAAAATATAACTACCTGTTCTTTGTTTTTCTTTATCTAAATAAAGACTCCATTGAAATAAATATGGAGTAAAATCCTAATTATGCTAGACTTCCTAAAATTTAAGGGTCATATGAATAAGAAGACCTCAATTTGATTTTCTAAGTATTATTTGAAGATATACATTCTTAAACCTTGATAGGCAAATGTTCGAGGAGGCTCTGAGAACTCTGGAGCCTCAGTCAGATAACCCTCTCTGAGGGCTGATTTGCCCCACATTTGCATCATGCTTCTATTTGGATCCGTTCACAGGAACAGTTGCTCATCATGCAGGGTATCAGAAAATGACCTAAATTAACTTTTCTGCAGGAAGTAGAGGGACCTCAGGATAGGATACTCCAGTTTCAAATTTTCCCGAGATATAAATTAATTCAGTCTTTATCTGGAATGACTTAAATGACTTAGTATGTAACATCTCTTATGCCTCTCAAAGAGGATCTATCAGGACAGAGGAGTAGCTCTAGTGATCAAATATACAGGACTGCCGCTTACTGAAAGAAGGTAGAAAAATCTGATTAGTCCAGAATAAAAGGGTGGGGGAGGTGGTGGCATGGGAATAAGACTCCCTTCCAAGCACAAATAAAAGAATGAGTTAGGAAGGAGATTGAAAGAATTCCGGTCATTTACTTTTACTTTCAAAAAAAAAAATCAGGGATGATTGGTAGTCCTTTTCAAGGATCCCCTATAATTTGGGGATGTATCTGTTTTTTTGCCATTTTGTTAATTCTTTATTTCCCATATGTATTTCAACATTTTATTACATCCTCGTCATGTGGTACATGAGGGATAAACAGTCTCAAGAGTACCAAGATGAAGTAGAGGGGTTTACTGCCCTTTAGGCACTCACCCCCTCATTGCTTTTCCACGGTCTTGCCATTTTCCAGTGAAGAAACTTTTCTCTTGTCTATGGATAACAACTATCACTTGTCTTAAATCTTTTTTTTTTTTTTTTGTAATCATTTCTTACCCATAAAGTTAGTGTTCCCTCTGTAAGTAATTATGTTGCAAGCAGGCATCTTACCGTTTGGCTATCTAAAGGGTTAAGTATTTGTCTCCAAAGATGTCCCAGATGCAGCTACTCCCAGGAGCAGGCTGTGACCCCCACGGATTATCAAACTTGTAAAACTCGGTAGTTTTGTTGGGTTCTTCCTCCCACAGCCCTTGGACTCCCTTTGGTTGTCTGTGCCTGTTCACATTTTGAGGCGTGACTGTGGAACAGAGGTTCCGCACTCCTGGCAGTCCCCACATAGAACTATTTTGTAAGACCTTCACCCTCGTGAAAGAAAATCCACTCAATGTACCAACATACATCATTTAAAATAATTTAAAGTAATAAAGTTTCTGACCTTAATATAAAAAAGAGCTAAAGGAAATAACTTCAAATAATGTGTACCTCCTTACCTAAATGATTGGACACAACCACATGAAGATACAAGGAATACTCTGCTGCGATTCTCAGACTCTGCGAGTGAAACAACTATTAATGCAGACTGCCTTGCCTCCCTCTCCCAGCCTTAAATATAATAGAGCCTCAATTCTAATCACTGGGAGACCAAAATCTCCCCATGCATTTTCTAGATGCCTCTGGAGGTCACTATCTGCCCTCCCGAGAACGGCCGTCATAGAATTTAATCTTCAACACTAGTGCTTATTTTTGACATTTGTCTGTATTTGGTTCCTCCAAGAAAAATATTCCTGAGGAGTTTTTATGAACACAGATCTTAGAATACTTTTTTTAGTCCCTAAAACAGAACCCAGACATGCCACACTTGGGCATGACCCATTTCAATAAGTATATCTTCAAGTGGCAAATTATAGAGTGAACATCTGGATTTCCTTATATTATATCATTACCATGTTGCCATCATGTGTCAGATTGATATTGGCAAAAACCACTCACTGAAGGATTTGGTAATGTTTCGTAAAAAGAATATAATTGTTCTTAATCAGTAATGTCCTTTGAGTGGGAGGATAGCTTCTTAAGCAGCAGAAAATGAGAAGCCCCTGAATTTTCTTCAACCAACACGAACAACATTCAGTCATTTCAAAATCTTCCTGTCTTTCCCACTTGCATCTCTCTCTTTGCTGGTGTGTCTTTCTCACGTGGCTCACACAGCTCTGAAACACAGTATTCCTTCAGATAGGGCTTCTTTAACAAGTTTTTCGGGGTATGCCATCTTGATGTAAACATTTCACTCAGTTAATCCACAAGTATGTATTGAAGACTTAAATAAATACTCCAGTTCAACTCTCTGTCAGCATATCTTGCTTATCTTCTGATTTCCCAGCCCTTTTCGTTCAAATTAAAAACAAAACAGAAATAGCATCTGACACAACTGTTTGATTCTCCAAAGAGAAGTTCTAAAATATAAAACTTTAACAGTTTTAAGCATTAAAACTGCTAACACTTAAGTGTGGTAAAACATTGTTGATGGCCTGTTTTAGAATCTGTGGAGACCACAGGTTTCACAGAACTCAGAACCCTTTTTTTCTGTTTGTGTCCGTCTCTCCCCTGACTCGTCAACTTTACAGCGCTCTGGATATTTAATATCTTTGTACTGACTGCATGAACGAATGAATGTGTGAATGAATACAACCTGTTCGTTAAACATGCAAGTATGAGAATTTAAACATGCATATATATTTCTTTGATGAAGATCTTAATGATTCCCTTTATCAAAGGGAAGCTCATACTAAGCACTTTGGTTGATATGCTGCTCATCAAAAATCAGTTATCAGTTTGAATGTAGGTTATAGCTTTCTATGACGTTGCTAGATTATTTCTGAAAACAAGTTGACTGAGCTGCCTTACCTGCCTTTCTCTATAAGGAGGTGCGTTTAGACTCTAATTGCTTTAGCTGTGCATATAGTTCTTTCTGCTGATTTTTTTTTTTTAATGTACTGCCCTTTGTATAAAAAACGTAATATGGATAACATCATTTTGAGAATGGTCAAGTTACCCTGTCTATACAGTTATTGACCAGGACATAGCTTGTACTGGAGGACTGGTCTTCACTCAAGGAGCTGGTCCTAAGTGTACAAGAACACTTACATTTCTATGAAGATGTGTGATCCCTGAGGCATTCAGATCCTCATAGGCCCTCATAGGACCCTAATCAGAACTAGTATTGCATACAAAACCTTTCCTGACTGGTGAAATTGACCTTTCCTCACCAACTTTACCTTAATAATACATAATTTTCCATTAAATGTAAAACCACCATTTCACTTAACTTCTACATCTATGTGTCAGTAAAATGAAAATTTGTCTTCATGCAATAATAGCATACATATGCCGTTCTAAAATCTGCAGAAAATCTGGCAAGGTGAACATTGTGAAGATAGCTGTGATCTCGTGAAGTTTGAACATAGTACTAAAATCCTTGGAAGGGGATTTGTCCGCTAGATTTTCATACTCTAAATCTGACTTCAGCAACTGCTACCTTCTACCACAATTTATCTATCCACTGTGCCTCAGGATCTCCAGACACTGCCCAACAAAATCCACTTCGAAATGAAGAGCACAGCTCTGGCGTCTGTACCAGGCCCCAAGGGGTACCCTTAGTACGCAAATCAGGAGTGCTTTTCAGGGAACAGGAACAACTGGAAACAATTTAGAAACACTAACAATGTGCTCATTCTTTTTCTGAGGTCTCCACATATACTGCCCCCCCCCTCACTTCCCAAAAGGCCATATTGTCTTCACCCACATTCCCGTCCATTGTTCTGACGTAAAACCGTCACTGCTTTTTCCCTGGGAAGATCACATAGCTTAGAACTAATACAGGTATACCCAGGGGTTATCAAAATTAATCTTTTAAAGAATATTTATCCTCCGGGGAATAAGATCTGGTCCCGGGTCCAGGCAATACGTCCTGAGTGTGCTTTTGTCTTCACATGTTGAACCTCACTGTTGCTCATGTTCTTTCAGTAACCAAACCGCCATCTGTGACAGATATTACGGACCGACTCCTTTCTTCATGGGATTGATACTTTAAAAACAAAAACAAAGTGTAGACCCACCGAACCTTTCAACCCTTGGAAACCTGAATTATTGCATCTGTTCATCCTCTTAAAGAGGTGAATGGTTTCACTCTGAGAGTTTAATTGACTGTTCATGTCTGATGTTGATTTTTTTTAAAAATCTGGTTACAATCAGTTTCTAGGCAAGTCAGACACTGTGAATGCCCCATATGTTTGGTTGAGAATTTCTTGGATTATAATGAGAGTTTAGAATTACTCTCCTAGTCTCCTAGAAGTATGACTTGATGAAGCTATTGGAGCTTGGCCTTTACAGACCTTTAACAAAATAGCAAATCTCCTATTAACTGAATTAGATGATTGGGGAAGCTTGTGGGAAGCAGTATGACCCCTCACACAGAACCAGAAGCCAGAGGAGGAAAACCACAAGGAGGCTGACAAACACTGCACAGAATCCAGAAGCAGGGGGTAGGGTGGTAGGGTAGGACAGAAGCCAACCAGCCTTGCCTTGGAAGGAAGATTAAGCTGGAGGCAGAGCTTAAGAGTAGTCTGGGGGCAAGAGGCAGCAACCAGAAGAAGGCTCCGTAGTCTGCTTGGTGCAGAAGCTGGAAATTAGGAACAGGTCAGAGGTCAAAATCAGGCAGGATTTTGAGAGATCATAGCAGGTGCAATGAACCAGAAACAATTGGACCGTTCAAATAACACCTGCCTTCCACAGGAAGTCCTTGTTCTTGTGACTGCTGGTAGACTGTCGTTCAGCCAAGCCTGAGACAAGTGCAGTTAGTAACTTGTCCCACCTGTGAGTCCTAACACTGGCTGAGGGTAGAGAAAAAGGCCAGGCATAAGAGTGAGAAAGGACGATGATTCAGACAGGTTACTAGACCAACTGGCCAGATCCTTTTCTTATAGGGAAAGTAGAAATTTGTCTTTGCCATTTTAAATTCTTATGTTTCTTAAGCTACCTTAGTTCAAAATTTACAAACTGAAAGATACAGGAAAAGATGAAGGAAGAAAAAAGGAGGCAAAGCCCAATTTGATTACAGAAACATTTGGGGGATGGGTGATTGGGGGGTAGGAGCATAGGTAATTTTAAAAATGGAACTGAAGGCGCCTGGGTGGCTCAGTTGCGCAACTGCCTTCGGCTCAGGTCATGGTCCCGGAGTCCTGGGATCGAGTCCCGCGTCGGGCTCCCTGCTCGGCGGGGAGTCTGCTTCTCCCTCTGACCCTCCTGCCTCTCATGTTCTCTGTCTCTCATTCTCGCTCTCTCAAATAAATAAATAAATAAATAAAATCTTTAAAAAAAAATGGAACTGAGGTATTGGTTACTTGGCTTTTTCTCATGAGCTGCCCTCCACCCACCCATCCCCAAATAAAAGGTAATTGCCATAATCTGTTCTTACAGAGGACATTCAGAAATTTTACAGACCTTGAGATCACCAATTTCTCTTGAGCATCGTCCTCTCCTGAACCATCCCCCGTCTCCTGAATGGGCAGCAGTTACTCTGTAGTATGTATATAGCATTCATGTCGCACAATGTGTATTATTTTGTACACTTAATTTTCTTTACAGGCAAAGTGCAAAGTTTAAGAGGGCAGGAACCATATTTTTAGCTGTGGTGTGAAAGAAAATCTACCGGGTGTGGAATCAGGTGACCTGGGTTCTTTGAACCAGCAGTGTGACCATAGCCAGATCATCGGTCAGCATCTAGGTTTCCTGACTGTAACTCCAGTGGGACGAGGGGTTTTACGGATGTGGGGCAAGATGAAGTCAGAGGCTTGGGTCCCCTATCACTGCTTCAGCTACTGTGTCTGCCCTCTCATTGATTTCCTATCTTGGGCTTCCGCATCAGATTTTAAAATATATTTTTTTCTAAATTTCTCCTGCTGTTAAAAGTTTCACTGAGGTGCCTGGCTGGTTCAGTCAGTAGAGCATTGGGACTCTTGATCTCAGGGTTGTGAGTTCAAGCCCCACATTGGGTGTGGAGCCTACTTAAAAAAAAAAAAAGTTTCATTGATGTGATACTGTCTAAAATCTCTTCCAAACTTGAAGTTTCATTTTACTTCATCACTTTATCTGCCATATCTCTTATTGTATTTCTTTGGACTGAGTGTCTAGTCAATATTTGTTTGTGGGAAAAATATTCGATGGGGGGGAATGAATGATGTGACGCAGTCATGCAATGTTCAGATGTTCACAACAGTTTCTATGTGAAAACTTTAGCAAATGACATTTTTGTCATGTGAGGAGAAGTCTTTTCATGTCAGCTTGAAATTCTTCTTGAACTTGATTTCTGACATAGGGAAATAAAAAGCAAACCCAACGTGCACATGCTTTGTGCAGAGAATGAGCTACTTTTGAGAGAATAATCCAGCTGCTATCTGATTGGTCATGTGGGACTGCTCTGTAGAAATGAAGAAACCGTCCCTTTTCAGTTTGAATCACATATATGAAGGCTTTGGTAAGATTAAAACAATCCAAGGAAACAATGTCAAGATGCCCAGCTAAAAACAGGAACTAAGAAGCTTCCATGTCTCACATGACACAGTCAACTAATGGAAGAATCAGACAAAATGTCAGGATATACAGATAAATACGAGCAACTTCTGGTTGAGCTACAAACACTGCTGGTTACGTTAGAAATCTATGATGTGTGTCTTTCAAAATGTCTCTTTTCTTGCTGCTTTATATTCTTCTGTCCCTTGGAGGTAGTGCTTTTGTATGACTTTAATTATTTTCAGTGCTTTGGCAAGTTGTCTTTTACCAAGCTTATAGACCCATTCCCCAGTTTCTTTGTGTGTTAGCTGCTAGTAACTCACAGCTCCTCCCTATTCTTCAGAATCACTAACAGCTAAAAAAATTTGCTTTGCCTTGGGCCTCATGTGCCCACCTGCCAACCCTGTCAGCGTACAACTAATCACTAACTGACACAGGGGTACAAAGCCCTCAGCTCAAGATGAGATCCACTCTGGAACAGTTCATCCTCCATGGAATCAGGCTGAGGTTAGACCCCAGCCCATACCTTCACTCCTTTTCCAGTCCTACCCTGTTTCCCTCTCTCCTTTCTTCTGAGAGCACTCCCTTAAATCATGTGCACCTGAATCCGTGTCTCAGGCTCTGCTTCCAGGGAAGATAAACTAAGGCAGTGATGTATTTGAAAGCATAGATCCCGTCATCTTTTATCTTTCACCCTCCATCTCCAGCACATCTGGAACATGATACATGTATTTTTAAACAGTGGGAAAGGTAAGAAATTTGACTTGCTATTGGCCAGCTGCTCACAAGTAGTCCAGCACAATTCCAGCCTTACTTTGAATTCTCAACTCAATGAAGAATTAGGATGGTGGCAAAATTGGGGAACAGAGTTATGATAATAACAAAGTAGAATCCATTTAATATCCTAACCTGAAATCAGAAGCCATCAAAAGATCATATAAAAAAAAATAAATTGGTGTTTTTTGTTTTTTGTTTTACTTAACAAAATGTGGTATGCATTGCTTAAATCACTGAACTCTCTGTAAACTGTTAATGAAGGATCTTTCTAATTGTTCATTTTATTAGAGCAGCTTCTCAAGATAATCTGTAGTTTTAGGTAGACTTTCTCGGCCTAGACTCAAAATTGTGTACAGGTTGAAGGAGCATTTCTAATTTGCTTATTCCAGGTTTCTGCTTTTTTTTTTTTTTTAAAGATTTTATTTATTTATTTGACAGAGAGAGACACAGTGAGAGAGGGAATACAAGCAGGGGGAATGGGGGAGGGAGAAGCAGGCTTCCCGCGGAGCAGGGAGCCCGACGCGGGGCTCGATCCCAGGACCCTGGGATCATGACCTGAGCCGAAGGCAGACGCTTAACGACTGAGCCACCCAGGTGCCCCCAGGTTTCTGCTTTGAAATGAATAAAAGTCATCATGCCTTTTGGGAAAAAAAATCATGTCAAATAAAAATGTTCACACTTTTGAAATGTACAAGGATAATTAACAAAATTTTGTTGCACGCCTACTCTCTGCCACATTGAGAAAATAAAAATGAATAAGGTGTAGCTCATATGCTGTATAGGAGCTGAGGAGTGAGAACCCTGAAAGAGGAGCTATCAACTGTGAAACAGTGTACCCAAACGTAAAACAGAATTCCATGCAAAATGACACTTGAGATCAGCTGGTGGAAAGGATCAGAGACATAGGGAACAACATGACCAGAATATGTAGACATGCAAGTTAATGGGATATGCAGGGAAGAATATGTAGAAAAATGGGTGAGAAATTAGGCTACGAGGTATATTGATGCGGGGTTATAGAAGGACAGGACAGTAAGACTCAGGATTGAACTCTATTTTCAGAGCAAAGACCAACTATCAACAGTGCTTTACAGTTTCATGCTCTCTCTTCTGCTTTAAAAACTGTTAAAACAATATAGTAACATTAAAAAGTGTTTTAGAACAACATCCTAAAAACAACTGTTGCCTTTTTCCTTTCTCATATCAAATACCTACATAAATATTTTCCATGATTGTGATTGCAATTTGTAATTATCTGTAGTTACTATTGTATCATGAGTTCTTTCCACATTATTATGTGTGTTTGTTTTAAGTGACTAAACACTGATATAAATATTATATTTAATTCAAATTCTCATTTTTATTCTCCCTGAAAGTTTTGTAGGCTGTTAAGCAGGGCAGTAGTAGGATTGTATTTGTGTGTTAATAAAACCACACATGACATCTGCAGGTAGATCCAGATGAGTGGGACTTGGAGTCAGACGCTTCAGTAGGGGAGGAAAGAGGGAATACCAACCTCGGTCCTCACCCTCATCTATAAAAGAAGGTACAAATACCTGCCTCACAAGCCTCATAGGTATTTGTGAAAGTTAATTGAAAACTTAATATATTAAAAGAACTTGGCATTTATGAAGCTCTTAAATACTCATTCATTCAAGAGAGGAAGTTGTGGGGAAAAAAATTTTAAAGGTCACTTTGACTTTTAAGCACACAGTTTCCTAAAAGACTTTTTGAACTCCTTCAAGGTAGGTGCTGTCTTATTCATCATCATGGGCTAACTACACCTCCTGACTTACATTATTGCCCAACGTACATATTTCTTCAGTGAATAAACTAATGAACAGTCAGGCAGTAATTACCTGTTTGCTCGATGGACAAACAGTTCCGTCTAGTGGGAAACATGCTAGTAGAGACTGCTTTTAAAGGAAGTGATACACTCGTTATTCCAAGAAATGATGGAAAAGTCAGAATACTTCAGTCATCACATGGATGGGGATTTTCTTCTCTTGGTGAAAGTGTATGCTAGCCATTTTACATTCATGGGCCAGGCAAGTGACTGGTGTGAATGACAAGATGAAGCGGTGAGGTCCATCAAGAAGAATCCACAAGTTCTCTGCACCCTGTGATATATGAGTTAAGTCTAGAAGAGAAATAAATGTTTTCTTTGTCGCATTGAACTCAGTTTTAATTATTTGCTTGATGCCTTTCTCCCCTTGCAGGCTCCATAAGAGCAGGGCTTGGGTCAGACTTGAATCTGCCTTCAGCAGCTACCGTAGCAGATGCTCAAAAATATTTATCAAATGAATTAACAAAGACAAACTGGATGAATGAAATGGGACACTGGTTAGAGTGTTGGGCCAGCCACAGTTGCAGTGTGAGGATATGTTCTACGTGCTGCAATGGAAATAAAAGTTATAGAAAATGAATAATAACTTCCTCATCTACTACTGAATCCTTCTTCTGTTTTAAAAACAACAACAAAAGGATTTGCCTGGGACACACTATGCAAAAACGAATGCCAGTAATATTTTTCAAAATTATGTAATCTTGACAAAGTATATGATGTGTTGCATGCCAGCAACTTTTTACTGCCTAATATTGATGCTAATAACTACATATTAAGCTCCTTTTTGTGCCAAGCACTTCTCGGCACTTTAACTATGTATTCAGTAATCTGCAAAACAAACCTAGAGAGCAAGAATTATTTATCCCAATTAAAGGTGAGAAAAGTAGGCCTCAAAAAAGCAGAGTAACTTTCCACAGAGTACACAACAATTTTTCCTGACTCAAGTTTTTTCTGCTGCCTCTCTGATCTGGAAAACAGTGTCATACCTGATTCTTGGGTGAGTGTTAACAACAGAAAAACAAACCAGTATATTCTCAGATATTTAGGAGAGGTCTTAGAAAAATCCAAGCTATACATAATGTGTTTCATCTTTATAATACAAAAGCACATAGGTAGATGAAATTTTCATGGACCATAAACTTTTGGAAAATTTTGATAATTTATCACTGCTTTTTCACCTTGGCCCCAAAAATACTCCATGTCAGTTCCTAGCTGGAATCTGTAAGTGGATTCTAGACTTCAGATAGATATATGATGCTTAGTGACTTGTTCAGTGCATGAGATTTAAAATTATATATATACTTAACAAAGAACCTAAGTCTTTTGTGCAACTTGTTTCATCCAGATAAACATGTTCTTTGCCCTCTAGTTCTCAGACTTAAAAATAACAATTAAAAATAGCCTTTTGGGTAAATACTTCCCCTGTTTATCCAAACTTAGAAGAGGACTAAACCAAGAGTTTTGCTTTCCTTGGCCTCCGCTGTAGTAACCTACTATCCTGAGTTTTTCTTTTTTCCACCCACAATTTCTTAGCATGTTTTGCCAGTTCTTATTCCTCCTTTAGGGTTGCTCAGGGCTTGAATATGGGCCCTCTTCCTGTCTTATTTGTATTCTCTCTATAAAACTTCACCACAGCTGCCATCACGTTCTGTACAAGGATGGCTTGCAAACTTGTTTCTCTAATCTCAGATATCTCTTCTGAGTTACAGCCCGATTTCTGCAATATTTCCTTCTCACTGGCACATCAGACTCAAGAACTTCACAACTAATCTGATGCTTCCCCCCCAAAATCTGCTCCTATCCCAGTGTTCTTACCTCAGTTTATATCATTGCTGCCCACTGAATCGCTCAACCACTCTGGAATGATGGTTGATTTTTCTCTTCTCTTAACCTCTCCTGGCCAACTAGTCATCAAGCACTATTGAGTCCACTGACTACACTTCTTATATCTACTTTTCTCCCCCATTTCCACTGCTGCTAGTTAAGAGTGAGCCACCTTCATCTCTTACCTGGATCACTGTACTGTCCCTGCAACCGCTCCTCCCTCATCTACCATTGCCTTCTTCCTATTGATTCTCCGTAATGAGAGCCAGGGAGAGCATTTAAAATGCAAGTCTGATTATATCACTTGCCTAAAATATTGTGACTCTTCTTCAGTTGTTATACTGAGTTCCAAAATCTCTTAAAATAAAGGTTAAAGTCTTTAGTCTGGCCTGCAGCGTCCTGCATTATCTGGTTGTACCCTGGATTTTGAGGGTAGCCTCACTAGCTGGCCACACCAAGCTCTCTTTAATTGCTTGTTGCAGGAAGACCTTTGAGCCTGTCTGAAATGCTTACTCACCCTTTGGCCTTCATTTGTAACTACCACTCAGGAGATGGATCTGACCCTCTTCCCTTGTGCTCTCGCCACAAGATTTCACTATGGCTGCAATCACATTATTCTATACTTAGAATGGCTTGCAAACCTGTTTCTCTTATCTCAGACCTCTCTTCAGAGTTACAGCCCTCTGAGTGCAGTATCTATTCATGCAACATCTTTGTCTCACCAGCACACATCCTTTAGGCCTCAATAGAATTATCTTTTCTTATTCCCAAACTCGATTAGAGTCTTCTCTGATGTGTTCTCATAATACCCTCTCTTTTATGTCAGAGGCTTTATCACAATTCATTATAATTTTTCTTGTCTCTTTCCCTTTCTAAGCTAAAAAGATAGGTTCTCCGTCTTATTGGGGGATACGTCCCCACCCAGTGCTTGGCATGTAAAAACACTCAGGTATTTGCTTAACAAATAATGATTCTATACTTCATGGCTTGGATAAAATATATTTATCTGTGATCTCCTATATTTTGAAATGTTAAAATAAAAATAAGGCTTGCTATTTGAATTCCACATATTATCTGAATATACATTTTAAAATAGTTTTGTTTTTCCAAAGAAATGCTCCTCGTTTGAAAGACTAAACCCTACCCTATAATGTACTACTTTAACCATTATTTCTCCTCTTTGAAAAGGTAATTTTCATTCTGGGTGGCTATTTAGAATACCAGTTTCATGGGCGCCTGGGTGGCTCAGTCGTTAAGCGTCTGCCTTCAGCTCAGGTCATGGTCCCAGGGTCCTGGGATCGAGCCCCACATCAGGCTCCCTGCTCGGCGGGAAGCCTGCTTCTCCCTCTCCCACTTACCCTGCTTGTGTTCCCTCTCTAGCTGTGTCTCTCTCTGTCAAATAAATAAATAAAATCTTAAAAAAAAAAAAAAAAGAATACCAGTTTCAAGTTTAAAGCTTGCCCCTTTTTAGGAATTCAAACCCTTAAGAAATAAATATGTAGTATGTAAGATGTGTCTCCTAACTATCTTTTTTTTTTTTAACCAGGAATTAGAAGAGATAATCTCTCTGCTTTATAATTTCTCTAGGGAAGCCAAGTCATGTAGTCAGAAATACTTTGCCCAAAGTAAAGAACAAGCTTAATTAATTGAACAGAGTCTCAGTTATATGGAAGCCTCTGTCACAAGAGGTAGATGGATACGGATGGGGATCAGGGCCGAAAACATCAACTCTGAGTGAGACAGTTCTTGCCTTTAAGGAGCTTATAGTGTAGTGGAGACAATAGGCACACATTTGTGAGCCTTCGGCTCAGGTCATGATCCCAAGTCCTGGGATCAAGCCCCGCATTGGGCTCCCCGCTCAGCAGGAAGCCTGCTTCTCCCTCTCCCACTCCCCCTGCTTGTGTTCCCTCTCTAGCTGTGTCTCTCTCTGTCAAATAAGTAAATAAAATCTTTAAAAAAATAGTGAAATTCTATAAAGAAGATGATTTTAATACATATACAGCAAGTCACAGGGCCTGCTGTAGCTACCATGCGCATGAGTATGTGGAATATGAGGAGGGGTCATTAACAACAGAAACAACTGACTGTGGGAGTAAAGAGAAGCAGACCTGCTTACAAGATCTCTCCAATGTGGCCAATGATAATCTTTGTCTTTCCTTGTTCCTTGCCTCTCAGTACCATTGCTTTGTTCTCTCTCCTTTGGGATTCTCTTGATTACTTAATGTATGTTGAAAAATACTGATTAAGACACATTGGAAAGCAAATAGGTTTTATGAATAAGGGTCACCCAAACATATCAGGTCCTAATCCTTGGAACCTGTAAACGTTACCTCATAAGGAAAGTATATTTGCAGATGTGATGATGAAGTTAAAGATCTTGACATGGGGAGATTGTCCTGGATTAACTGGATGGGCCCTAAATTCAATCATGTACATTGTAAGTGAGAGAGGCAGAAGAAGAAACCTATCCTCTGGAGAGAGTGTAGCCCTGCCAGTGCCTTGGTTTTGGCCCCATGAGCCTGCTTTTGGACTTCCAGTCCCCAGAACTCTATGAGAATAGATGCGTGTTGTAAGCCACCAAGTTTGTGTAAATTTGTTAGGTGGCAATTGGAAGCAAATATAGAGATAGAAAATTATTTTATGACCTTTTCTCTGAGGTGTAGCTATTAGTCAGCATTGTATCTTATTTGAGCAAGGATAGAACCAGGGTTTTCTCATCTACAAAACCATTGATTTTTGTCTTCTTTTAAATGAGTTTACTTATTCTTCCTCTATATGGTAGAAAACCTAGCAAAAGATTTATAAGAATGCCTTGTCTCCTTTGAGGTTCAGCTTAAATAACTTTGATATAACAAAAGTTGGAGAAAACTGTCTGAATCAGAGACTTTGGAATGTGAATTCATAGAAACTAATGAAGAAAAACCAAACTTGGCCTCATAGGGAAAGAATGTCTTATGCAAATCTCTGTCGTCAGCCAAGTTCATACATGCAGAGTGCAAAACTCTGTTTCACTGTTTGTTGGGGATTTGGAAATAGCTGGAGATAATCTAATTTAAAAGGACTGGCAAATTCCTTTAGCTTTACAGAATTTATTCCACATATGTCAAAGATATACTTATTGTACTGCAAAATAAACTAGCACTACAGTTGAAAAGGGAAATATTGCAGTTTACATATTATTCTCTCATATTCGTGTTATCAGTATATGTTAATGAACTGCAAAAATAATAGTGGTAATGCTGTAGAGTCTACTGGTAGATTCTGGGAACTATGAGATTAGCTAAAATGTAGTTCTGGTTTCATATACTGAGAAACTAGTAAATGAATTTCCATAGTTGATACTAAACTTACATTTATTATAAATGCAAACACATAATAGAGAACCATTAATATTTTCTTTTTCCATTAAAAATGTTCCTGGTAAGCAAAAGGATTCATAAGATCATGGTTTGCTGATGCCATAGCAACATAATCTTATATTGAGAACATCATCTGTTACAATGCAAGTAGTTCTGGTCATGTGCTTAGAATAGACTTTCCGTTGCTAAAGTACATGGTGATGTGATAGGATAAGATTTGTCCAGATGTTTACACAGCGCTTACAAGGAATTATTTTAGTGTGTTCATATGGGTTGAAATGTTTCGTGCTTAGAGAATTGAGTTACTGTTAGGACTTGGAATATTTAAGTAGCTTTGAACTTCAGGCGTAGGTTAAATGCCTATTTTGAAAAGAAAAATATGAGTGGACAGAGACTAAAATCTGTGAATTATCTGATTGCCCTAGAGATGTTCTCTATTTGTGAAAATAAGAGATCAAATAGTTCTGTTTTAAAATAGACTAGATGAAAAGTGATTGTTTCTTTGTTTTTATCATATTTGTGAAAAGAATACTTCCCAGCAGAGTTTTAATGGGAAACCATGGCAAAATATGGAACATATACACATGATGGGGGCCAATTCAGTGGTGAAGTTAATACGAAGGGTAGTGTATTAGGATTCTCCAGAGAAACAGAACCAAAAGGAGATTTATCATGATTTAGTATGAAAAATTGGTTCACATGGTTATGGAGGCCGAGAAGTTCCACATCCTATTGTTTGTAAACTGGAGACTCAAGAAGCCAGTGGTATAGTTCTAGTCTGAGTCCAAAGGCCTATGAACCAGGAGAACTGATGCCCAGTCCAAGGACAGCAGGAGACCTATCTACATCTCTCAGCTCAACATCTCTCTGCATTTTTGTTCTCATCAGGTCCTCAAGGGATGGGAGGAAGTCCACCTACATTGGGGAAGACCAGTCTCCTCTGGAAACATCCTCACAGACCCACCCAAAATAATGTTTAAGCATATATTGGGGGACCTGTGGCCCAGTCATAATTGACACAAAATCAACTACTACAGTTAGAAAGAGGAAGGTGGCAACACCAGGCCTACAGCTGAAGGAGAACAGAGAAAATTTATTGGGGCTAAGGCCATGCATCTGTCTTCTAGATAGATTTAATGAATAAAATTTGACTTTAGGAGTGTAAGTTCAAGGTCAGAAGTTAGTACATGCAGGAGGACTAGAGATCTGAGGTTGTTGAGTGCTCTCTAAAGAGGGGTACTGGTTTCCACATCCATGTTTAGGTCCCACAAATTCTCGAGAGTGATGACCACTGATCTCAGATAAAGGTTGTCCACCTTCCTCTCAAATCTTAATTGGAACCCTAATATAGCTGGGCACCCACTTTGTCCCTGTCCAAGAGTGGTTATCTTCACTTAGCTATGCAAAACAACCAAAAATATTTGCCCTTACTGTGGTGGGCTGCCTAGAATTCCCTGTAAATTCTCTGGTTATTTCTAGTAGTTTGCAGAGATTAGTTAAAATGTAGTTTTAGTTTTGCGGGGCACCTGGGTGGCTCAGTTGGTTAAGCGACTGCCTTCGGCTCAGGTCATGATCCTGGAGTCCCGGGATCAAGTCCCGAATCGGGCTACCTGCTCAGCGGGGAGCCTGCTTCTCCCTCTGACCTTCCCCCCTCTCATGTACTCTCTCTCTCTCTCTCTCATTCTCGCTCTCTCAAATAAATAAATAAATAAATCTTTAAAAAAAATGTAGTTTTAGTTTTGCACACTATGAAAATATTATCACTTTTTAAAACTTGACACTAAACTTATATATTTATTATATCACACATATAATAGGGAACCATTTATCTTATCTTTTTCCTTAAAGAGTGTTTCTGGGAAACAAGAGGATTCCTAAGATCATGATTTGCTGATCCACTTTGAGAGCCAGATGGTTTTCCAAATCCAAGAAAATAAAGCACATCAGGCCCATCCCTTCCTGGCCTCATACCCACCCCATTTTGTTCCACTAGACCAAATGATTGAAACAACAACCTAGTTATCTAGAGTTCTATACTGAAGGAAGACTGTAGAAGTATGTGAAGAAGGAACAGTCATTAGGGAATTTAGCTGACTTAAATATATCATAGTTCCTTTACCACCAGTGAGAAGTATCCTTCTCTTTTTAGACCTCAAGAAAAGAGGTTTTCTTTAAGGACATCCCTTCATCCTTCCTTCCCCATTCCTTCTTTCTTAGAGCCACCTGAGAGTCTTCAGACTCTCACTCCTTCCAGAAACCATCAAATGTCCCCTCAAAAGAATGTGTTATACTTTGGATCCTTTCATGTTACAAATTGGAACCCTCGGTCATCAGCCAGCTGTTCCATTTCTCTAGGTCTCTGGGTTAGAGGAGGGTAAGGAGTGAAATTGAGGTGGGTTATAATATCATGACCAGAGGAACCTAATTCCAGCGAGGTTTCCTTTCCAGGGAAGGTTGTGTTGTGGTTGGTTCCCTTTATTAAATCCCCCTGTGGTTTAAGGATGCCTTGCAAAGATAAAAGTATTTTTTCTTTTAATACAATTGAAACCCAGGATAGAATATGTCTCCAATCAGCATGGGTTTGACATCACTATTGAGTAAAACCTACTCATTCCCACAGCCCATTAGTAGTTAAATATGTCCACAATCGACCAAAACAACAACAACAACAACAACAACAACCAGTGGGCTCTGTTCTCATCACCTGAGACCTGCCTGTTCACAGGAGAATTCACACCCTTTGTCAATGCCCATTCATTTCGCTATCAGAGAGAGACAGGGCCAGCCTTCATGTGCCAATTTGGATGGAGTTTCTCTAACTTTGGGTCCACTTCTGATGAAATAGTGGTGGGTGGAATTTTGCCAGTTCATCCGCCACCCCTATAAATGCAGCTTGAAACCACAGAGGTAACATGGCTGTGCAGGTGACTGTGGAGAGCCTTGTGTCCTGCAGACACAAGTAGACTGTTTGGAGACATCTCATCGATAACATGAGACGGAAAGGTGATCGAACAAACACGGTGAACATAAACTAGAGGAAATGAAAAAAAGGTTAGAAAAGGAAATGAAAGAATTAGAAGAAAGGCTAATCTTTATCCTTGCAGAATTGAAGGAATTATTTTGTTGCAAAAGTGAAGGAATTATTTTGTTGCTAAAGGGGGGGGGATGGGTTAAATAGGTGATGGGGATGAAGGAGTGAACTTGCTGTGATGAGCACCGAGTGTTGTAGGGAAGTGTGGAGTCACTATATTGTACACCTGAAACTAATATTACACTGTATGTTCACTAACTGGAATTTAAATAAAAACTTTTAAAAAAAAGTAGATCCTATGATTTCACCTGATTCTTCACTTGTAACTTCAGCTTGTTTTTGGTCAACGTAGTTAGAAATCAGTCTTCAGCTAAGAATTTTGGAGTAATTGTTAATATGCACATATGACATTTAAAATGTCATTTTAAATGTCATTTTAAATGACATTAAAAAATGACATTTATTTATTTGAGAGAGCGTGCTCGGAGGAGGGGTAGAGGGAGAGAATCCCCAAGCAGACTCCCCACTGAGTGCAGAGCCAGACACAAGGCTTGATATCATGACGCATGAGACCATGACCTGAGCCAAAACCAGGAGTTGGGGATGCTCAACCGACTGAGCCACCCAGGTGCCCCAACACATGACATTATTAATGTATTGAATATCTTACAGATCTTTTACTTAAATTATACTTGATTTTCCAGATTTCAGTCTTTGCCTTGCCTCTTCTTTTTCCTTGCTTCTGCAGATCCCACTACTCCATTCACTACAGGAAGGAGAAGTTCAATATTTTTAACACAGAAAATTATGTAGAGGATAGGATTTTATAATACAAGTTTTTCATCTCTGTGTCAGAGCATGTTCGTTAATGCAGTGATGTCAAGTAGTTAAGATGAGGGCAGGATTCCACACCTAATCTACCAAGTGTGTGTCAACTTTGTAAAAGAGCACAATTTTCTTTGAAAAAGCTTGGTTTTCTATACTCCCCAAATAGGAAAACCTATTAGGTGTGGGGGACGGATTAGAAAAGAAATATGCTCATAAAATCTAAGACTTAGTGAAGTCCATGAAAAGACCAAGTTCACACAGAAGCTAATGGAAAAGCATTGATCAGCATTGTCCAAGAAAGGTAAGTCTTCCAGAGAATACTGAGGACTGGAAGCCAGGCTGTGTGACCTGGTAGGACAGGTGGGGGACAGAATCTCAGAGATCCTCAGAGATCTCTTCAGAACATATACAGGTTTGTCTGTCTCTCCATCAGTTAGAAGTCCTTGACGGTAGCAGGACTCATTTGGAGTGAGGCGCTTAGAAACCAGCTGTAAGGAATTCAAAGCGGTAAGTGGGAGAAGTAAATGAACAGTACATTCAGTGAGTTTGAAGGTAATTGAAAAAGTAAATACACCAAAGGTCAAAGGAAAATGAAGCCACTTGTTTGAAGGCTGCTGAGAATTAGCTTTTAAGGGAAGAAAAGGGGCCAAAAGTTGGGATGGCAAAAAGGCAAAAAACCCCAGTTTAAAAATTGGTTGCAGTAGAAGATGAAGCAGGGATGAAGGAGGAAAAGATACTGTTCAGAGTATGGGAGAGCGAAAGGCTCCAGTGATGGGAATTCTTCTTGTGAGAATGAATTTATACCAATGACTTAGCTTTTGGAATAATGGGCAAAAGATTAAGTAGCCTATTTCCATTTATACTGTGAAACTGTTTCCCAAAGAGCAGCATGCAGATTGTTGGTGGTTAAATCACTAATGTAAGTGAGGAATTAGGAGGTCAGATATTTCCCGAATCCCTAGCCGTGGTGGAGAGTGTAGGTGCTGGTGTAGGCTCACAAAGAAGAAAGCTAGGGAAAATACAGGAAACCTTTAGGAGCTTTCTTTAAGATTATCTCATTTAATACTTAGAATAGGTATGGAAGAATATTATTGCCCATTTTATAGATAAACTTGAGATTCAAAGATGTTATGTAACTTCCCCAAGTCCATATAATCAGTGAATGGTGACCTCAAAAAGCCTTGCTCCTCCGAAGACTCCAGCCTGCCTTTTTTAGGCCATGATTTAAAGCACAGGTAAGAAATAGGACCAATAAGTGCATAGGAATATCAGAAGAGGCAGGTGAGATTGAAGGAGTGGGAAAGGCTTCACTGAACAGATTGAAATTTCTTACCAAAAGGGACCTATTTAGACAAGGGAAGGGCTTTCGTTGTTCAAAAAAAAAAAGTTCATTATCTAAAAGTAGAAAAAATGTAGTCATTTAAAGTGTCTTGGATGTAAGTGTTTGCTAGATGTTTTGATTAGTGGAAATTGTGAAATGTAGTCCACGCTCAGATCATTTTAGACTATCAAGAACCATTTAAAAAATGTGGCTGCTGTCTCTTCACTCAAGGCCAAAAGATATTTTAGGATTAAAAACCCAATTTCAAATTCTAAAACATTTATTAATAATTTAGACTTTAAACTAAATTATCCTGGAAAAGCTGGAACTCAAATAAAATCATTTTTTAATCTGGCTCCTCTGTGCAATATTAAGGCAATCTTTAATTTAGTAAATAAACACCTGTGAAAATTGCAGTGCAACCTCTATTAATATGATTTAAACCATGTGTGTGTTCTCCTGAGATATGCCAGATTAATTAATTATCCAGGCCTTGGTGGAAAATGACCTGCTGAAAATGAAAGTAGAGTTCATAACTAAAAGCAGCCCCAAAAGCAGCTAATCTTAACCCCTCATTTTACAAATAAGGAAAGTATAAATAGGTTAAAAGGTAAATCATACTTATTATTTTAGATCACACCACGTCCTTCTAACGTGAGCACTATTAAAGGTTTTGTTTGGTTTCTATTTCTTTCTCTAATATTTCAAATTATATTACATTCAAATGAGTATATTTTTTTCCAGTTTGTGCTTTGAATGGCATGTTTGGATGACTGGCCTAGATCTGGCATTCTGAGTTCTGTGCTAACAAAAATGTCAAGTGCATTTATTTGCCTTTTAATTACATGCACTGCCTGGATTTTAATATTACAAATTTTTCCCTGAAGAAGAGACTTTTCTGATCCTGTAGTTTATAGGAGAAAAAAAAAATCACTGACATCATGAAGCTTTTTTTTACCTAACATCTCCAGATACCCATATTTATCATTTTGTAAACATCTTACTTTAAGGTTCAAATTTTGTTGTCCCATTGACTACTTTGCTATAAACACCATATGGGGATATGTACTCCAGCATCATTAGTTGTAACTTACTCCTTTGACTTTTCAGTAATCCTCAGCTCAGCCTATTTTCGTCTTAATAGGTCGTTACTGTTTGGATGTCCCACATGTACTAATCACTATATGGAAAATCTAATTCCTCATCCTTTACAGTTTCCCTTTCCTATACTTTTGGTATAAATGTGGGCCAGGGTTATGGCATTCTATTATTTGTCTTTTTTTTTTTTTACTTCCCCAAGTTAATTTTTACTGCTTTATTGTGTTTTTTATTTAAAGTAATCTTTACACCGCACATGGGGCTTGAACTCACAACCCCAAGATCAAGAGTCGCATGCTCTACCAAGTGAACCAGCCAGGGCCCCTTACTACTCTACTGTTATTCTCTGATCTCCTTTATTACCCCTTTATTACCTTCAAAAAGCTTTTTTTTTTAATCAACTAGACATCTTCATAATTTCTGAACTCACTTTAATGCCTAGTACATAGGCACTCAAAGCATTTGCTATCGATATGCTGCAGGCTTCGTCGTCTCAGTAAAAAGCCACACCATCCACCTCCATGTTTTCTTCAGAGAGGTCTTCCCTCACCTTCAGACCTGAAGAGGTCACTGTGCTGCTCTGTCTCATTCCCTACTTTAATTTTTGGCACAGAACTTCTTACTGTCAGGTGCTTGTTTACTTATGTATCATCTGCTTCACAACACAAGGATGCAAACTGCATGAGAGCAGAGATATTCTCTGTCTTATTCAGTGACGATTATTCAGAGCCTAGAAATGGACGGGGAACATGCCAGGAACAAGAAATAATTTATTTATTGGTGAAAGGAACGAAATCCATGCCTTCTTCATGGATTTGAGATGGGTCATGGAGTTTATATTTTCTTTTTTTAAAAAGCCCTTATAACTTCCTCTAAGAACACTCCCAGATTCCATCCATCCATCCACCTACCCATGTCTGCATTTTTATAGGAAAAGTTTGATCTAACTACTAATTTATTTGTATTTCTGTCTCTCCAACTTTGTTTCTTTTTGTTAAGTAGTGATTGAGGGTGATACCTCTCTGGCATCTTTCTCTCTGAGAAGACAGTGGTAAAAAATATTCCTAAATTGCTGGCTGACCACAATGCTCCCAAGTGAAAGTGCCAGATGGGGGTCAGGAAGCATGGGCTATATTTTTATTGTCAGTAACTAATACCATGACCATGAAAAAGGTGTGTACTTCCTCTGAGTTTTTTATCTAAAAATCAGAGTTGGACTTTGATGTTGAATGATTCTAAGAAACGTTTTAGGATGTCAACCAACTAAATGCGATTTCATCTCCCCGTGTACGAGTCCTGCTTGTGCCTCCTTAGTACTTGCCATATTCTGCTACTAAGTACGATTATATAAGTACTAGGCTGCGCTTCTAGATTATACATGCTCTGAAGGAGGAGCATGTGTTCATCTTTCTGGTTTTTAGCCTAGTACAATCTTTTTACCCCCGAGGTATTCAACAAATATGTGATAAATGATGAATGCTAACATTAATACCTCTGTATTTTTAGAAATTAGACTTCTATCCATTTGCTGTTTATTTGAACTCATATTAATTATGTTCAGAAATTTAGATTTGGAAAAAGGGGATTTTATCTAAATTTGATTATTTTTTTAATGTTTTTTATTTATTTATTCATGAGAGTCAGAGAGAGAGAGAGAGGCAGAGGCAGAGGGAGAAGCAGGCTCCCCGCCTAGCAGGGAGCCCGATGCGGGACTCAATCCCAGGACCCCGGGATCATGACCTGAGCCGAAGGCAGACGCTTAACCATCTGAGCCACCCAGGTGCCCCTAAATTTGATTATTTTTACCCTAACCCTTACTGAGGCCTTATTAGGTACCCAGGTATTATCCTAAGTATTTTATGTATTTTAATATGTTTAGTCTTTCCGTCAGCCTAGAAGGTATGTATCTTTATCATTTCTCTTGTACCAATAAGAAAATGAAGGAACACAGTGGTTAAGTAGCTTATGTAAGGTCCCCAAACTAGTAAGTGGCAGAGATGGAACTCCAACCCAGATCAGCGGCTTTGTTATAACAAAAATATTTAATGCCACCTGATTAGAGTGTTCCTTATCAGTATCTTTTCCAGATGTTGAAGTTCCTTAGCAATTTCTGCTATGTAGAAGTTTTTTTTTTAACCACGATTATAGATTTCATAAATTAATTCATTTCACCTTAGCGGTAATGTATTTGTTTCAAAAATGTTAAAACTTTAAACGTGCTTTTATGCTACATGATACATGCTTTTATGTAGGTGGTACTCTTTGACAAACAATGAACATTTTTTGTTGTTCATTCGTTAAACTAAACAGTTGGTCACTGTGAATCATTGGACATAAGAGATGAAGGAGATTATATCTGCCCTCAATTAGTTTATAATCTAGCATATATTGCAGATTTATTGAAAAATATTGGCAACCCAATTTTACGTGTGGGTTATGGGCAAATAATTAACTGTTGTTTTAGAGATGAGAGAGTAGTTAAGGATTAAGATCTTGAATGAGCTCTAAAATAAAAACATAAAATCGCATGATCTGACTTCCATTTTTGGGAACCTGGCAGATTAGGTGCTCTGAGGATGTCTGCAGAGCAATCCTACCCAGATTGGACACGCCTTTAGGTACGTTACCAGGCTCGCAGTACCTAGGGGAGGTCTCTAAGGACTTACTATTCTGTCTCTCCCCCACCCCGAAAAAAAGTAGATGAATGGAGGTAAAAATAGTGAACAATAGGCAGAAGGAAAAGTTGGTAGTCCCTGAAGGGATGCTGAAGCTATATTGTCCCTGAAACTCAGGTCCTTAGGCTGGTAATAAGAGGGTTGCCTAGCCTGGAACTCTCATATAGAGCTGATACTCTTGAGGAGTGCAGAGGTGGTCTGACTCCTGGGGTACCTCATGGTTACTGGCAGAAGGTGATGCAGGCTCTTTTGTAGATGAAAGCATGATCAATTTAGGCCTGCAGGATTCCCACAGACTAACATAAAGCAATTAACTCACAACCAAAGGTCACCAAGCATTCCTGAAAGTAATTCACTGTGAGTGTTAGCAGAAACAACAGATCTACATCCCCAAAGGACTACAGAGATTGTGATTGTCCCATTCAGAATACAAAAGAGCTGTGTATAAAATACTCAGAGATACAAAGTGCAGATCATAAAGTTTAGCAAAAAGCTATTAGGAGTTGACTAAACAAAGAACAATTTGCAAAGAACCAAATGGAACTTTCAGGAAGAAAAAGCACAATTTTTGAATTTTAAAAACTCTTTGGATGGACTACATGGCAGCTTTGACAGAAGTGAAAAGATAATTTATCAGCTGAACTTTAATCCAAAGAAGTTACAGCAAAGTGTAAAGACAAGCCAAGATGCTCAAGAAGAGGACTAGGCATGGGAACATGCCTATCATTTAACATATTATAAAGCTGTGGTAATTAAAACCATATCATATCAGCACACAATAAATATATTGCCTCTTACAAAATAATGGAAAATCTGGAATCTGAATTCATGCATTTATGTAATTAGAATATAGGACAGAAGTGGTTTTGTAGATCATTGGATCAATTCAAAAATTGTCCACAGATAACTATGGATATTTATTTGGGAGGGGTGGGGGGTTAGATCTGAAATGTCTTCCTAGTGTATGTCATATTCAGAAAGCAATTTCAGATGGATCCAGGATTAAGTATGAAATGCATAGTTTTAAAACTTTTAGAGAAAGAGATTGTTTTTATGAATTCAAATAAATGATGAATATATATGACTTTATTAAAATTGAGAACCACTATTCCATCAGGCTATCATAAATAAAGTGAAAGGAAAGCCACCCAATAGAAGGTATGTGTAACATATAACTGACAAAAGATTAGTATCCTTACAAAAAATATTTTCTATAAATTAATAAGAAAAAGATGAAAACTAAATACAAAAAAAAAAAAAAATGAGCCAAAGTTTTGCACCACACATTTCAGAGAAGAAATAGGTATAAATATTTCAAATAAGTATCTTAAAAGATAATTTCTTTTTTTTTTCAAAAGAATTTCAATAATCAAATGCATATTAGATGTCACTCTCTACCACTAAATTGCTAAAAATCATGAAGTCTGGTAATATGAATAATTTAAATGGAGTTTACGTACACTGCTGGTGGGTATAGAAATGGGTCATGATTTAGCATTATCTTGTAAAGCCGAATATTTGCTAGCATATAATAGTTGCAGTCCAAATCTGCTGGATACAACCCAGGGGACCACAGTTTGCCAAACCCTGAAATAGATGGAGGAGTATTTGGGGAAGGGCTGATGCTTTTGTATGATTAGGGTATGGGACAGCCTAAAGGAGTTGTCAGTAGATGAGATTGAAAAGGTTGATTAGTGGGCACCTGGGTGGCTCAGTTGGTTAAGCGACTGCCTTCAGCTCAGGTCATGATCCTGGAGTCCCAGGATCGAGTCCCACATCAGGCTCCCTGCTCAGCAGGGAGTCTGCTTCTCCCTCTGACCCTCCTCCCTCTCATGCTCTCTGTCTCTCATTCGCTCTCTCGCAAATAAATAAAAAAAAAAAAAAGAAAAGGTTGATTAGAGCCTAGTTTTTAAAGGCTTTCTATGTCGTACCCGGAACTTCTGCCTTTCCTCTTCCATGGGAAGCAGTTAAAAAAGTCATTTAATCACATTTGCATTTTAGAAAACTCATTCTTGTGGCAATAGAAGGATAAATCTGAGGAGGCCTATAAGGGAAGCAGAAAGGCTTCGTGAAAAGGCAAAACGGGTGGGTCTTGTGTAAGGCACTGAAAAAATGGAATGGAGAATTAAGGACAGACTGCAGACATAACTCAGAAGATAGACTTAACCATGTTTAAGAAGTAAGAGAATACATTAAGGCTATATTTTACCCAGTTGAATAAATTTAACTGAATGGAAAGCTTAATGAAAAATTCATATGTAAAATATTTGACCTTCATTAAGTTGCTGTGAAGCAAAAATTATTGAACATGTTTTTTAACCTTCAAGTACATTCCTAAAACGTGATGCTTATTTTATTGCTTTTTAAAAAAGCATTTCTATCATTTCTTCAGGATTTTATGTAAAACTTAAACTGTGGTTTTAAAATTTAAAAAAATTAGAGAATCAAAAATGACAAGAAGATGTCATGTAGACCCGGTTTTTTATTGCCAACCATCTGAGACTGGACAGGTTTCATAAGATCATATGACATGATGAAACAACAGGACTTCAAAGAATCACTGAGTTAAATAATGCAAGCTTCAAGATGCCCGTAAGGCTAAGACGTCCACTGTGGCAGACTATTTAATTAGTAACATGTACTTTACAAAACTCACCATTATATATTTATACAATAGACTGTTAAGATTTTTTAAAAACTGTTTTCTAGTACTGTCAGTTCCCCTATTCACATTTTTTAATGTTTGTGTGATGGACCCAACGGGCTGTCTGGGCCATCTCCAGCCAGGGCGGCAGGACCTCTATTACTACTCTTAATTAGTACCAGTGTTCCACACTTTATAGGAACTTTTCCCATCATTATGTCACTTGATACTCCTAAAAGCTATCTAATATAGCCACTGTTATTTTTATTTTATAGATTAATATTAGCTCAGAGATGCCAACTTGCTCATTGTCACACAACGAATAAAAGAAGGATCTGAGAGTTAAAATAGGGCTTTACTGATACCAAGTTTCTAGTACTTTCCATGACTCTGGAATTTCCCTACACTTTGGTTTGGTGGTAGACGGTGGCAGATGGTAGAAACAGTTAACTTTGTGTAAAGTGGCTAGCAGAGGGGTTAGAAATTTCTAGAGACAATTCAGAAGCATATGCCAACATCCAAAACAAGGTATGCATATCTGATAAAATCTATCCTTGTGTTTTTTTAAGAAGACAAGTGATTTTCTGTGTGTCCATATAATCTACCACAAGCAGCCTTACTGTTGTTCTTTTACTTACTCAGCCAGTATTTTTGTACTGTTGCTCCTTTCCAGGTCCTACTAGAAATGCAATGCTAAGCAAAATAAACGTGGTTCCTGCTTTCATGGGCTTTGTCTTAACAGGAGTGGGAAGCCATTGGCAGGTTCTCATCAGTGGAGTGAGATGATACCGTTGACGTCACAGATGCACTATGTGCTACACTGTGGGTTGATGTGGAACAGGCAGAGTGCGGTCAGGGAGATAAAATGCGTGACTGCTGTGTAAACTGGATGAGATACGATGTTGACCTGACTTAAGGTAGTAGCAGCAGAGATGGGAAAAGTAGGCACAAGAGATATTTAGGAAGTAGTAGTGCTCTAACTAATTGTATGAGAAAGAAAAGTGTAGTAATCAGTCATCTGTCCTGCTTGCCCAGAACAACTCCAGTTTTTGCCTTTTGTCCTATCATAATTATTAAAAGTATCCCCCTTTGACTTTCAAAAGCATCCCAGTTTGGTTGACAAATATGTGTTGATCTCGGAAATGAAGATTCAAGAATTTTGTCCAGGTTTTTGGCTTGAACACTGCTGTGGATAGTTGTGCCATATACTGAAAGGGGGTTCATTGGAGAAGAGAATGGTATGGGGAGGAGACTGAATTCAGAATGGGTTTGTTGTGTCTAAGGTAACTGTTTTAATTGAAGTGAAGGCATTTAACAAGAACCAGATGACTACATGGGTCAGGAGCTCAGCTTGGAGGCCTGACCTGTCATTAGAGATACATTGATTTGGGAGCAATCAGCATGGATGGCACCTGAAGTGATGGAAGTAGATGAAATCACCAAGCCAGAAAGGGTCAAGAGGCCCACTTCCCCGAGGAACTCAAAGCAGCACCTATTTTTAAGGGAAGCAAAGAGGGGCTCACAAAGGAGATCTGGAAAGGAGAGACCAAGGTCATAAGAAAACTGGGAGATGAGCAAGAAAGGAGAGAGAGCAATGTCGCATGCTATCAAGAGGTCACATACGATGAGAAAAATGTATGTTGAACTCAGTAACTAGTAAGTCATTAGCGACATTGGTGATGGTGGCTTGGTGACATTGTGAGACATAAGCTTGATTATAGCATTTATTTTTTTCTCATTTTTTAATTTAAATTCAATTAATAAACATATAGAGTATTATTAGTTTCAGAAGTAAAGTTCATTGATTCATCAGTCTTACATAACACCCAGTTCTCATCACATCACGTGCCCTCCTTAATGTCCATCACCCAGTTACCCCATCCCCCCACCCCTCTCCCCTCCAGCAATCCTCATTTTGTTTCCTAGAGTTAAGAGTCTCTTATGGTTTGTCTCCCTCTCTGATTTCGTCTTGATTTATTATTTTCCTCCCTTCCCCTATGCTCCTCTGTTTTGTTTCTTAAATTCCACATGAGTGAAATCATATGATAATTGTCTTCCTTTGATTGATTTATTTCGCTTAACATAATACCCTCTAGTTCCATCCACGTCATTGCAAATGGCAAGATTTCATTTTTTTGTTGTTGTTGGCTGAGTAGTATTCCATCCTGTACTGTACACACACACACACACACACACACACACACCACATCCTCTTTATCCATTCATCTGTCGATGGACATCTGGGCTTTTTCCATAGTTTGGCTATATGGACATTGCTGCTGTAAACATTGGCGTACAGGTGCCCCTTCAGATCACATTTGTACCTTTGGGGTAAATACCCAGTAGTGCAATCGCTGGGTCATAGGGTAGCTCTATTTTCAACTTTTTGAGGAACCTCCACACTGTTTTCCGGAGTGGCTGTACCAGCTTGCATTCCCACCAACAGTGTAAGAGGGTTCCCCTTTCTCTGCATCCTCGCCAACATTTGTTGCTTCCTGAATTGTTAATTTTAGCCATTCTGACCAGTGTGAGGTGGTATCTCATTGTGGTTTTGATTTGTATTTCATTCTTTAGTAGGATGCTTTTTAGCCTCCATGTATTTGAGTTCTTTCCATATTTCCCTTTGTGATTGAGTTCAAGTTTCAAAGCATTGTGCTCTGAAAATATTCAGGGATTGATCCCAGTCTTTTGGTACTGGTTGAGACCCGATTTGTGACCCAGGATGTGATCTATTCTGGAGAATGTTCCATATGCACTCGAGAAGAATGTATATTCTGTTGCTTTAGGATGGAATGCTCTGAATATATCTATTGAAGTCCATATGGTCCAGTGTGTCATTCAAAGCCCGTGTTTCTTTGTTGATCTTCTGCTTAGATGCTCTGTCCATTGCAGTGAATGGGGTGTTAAAGTCCCCTATGAGTATTATATTATTATCAGTGTGTTTAAATTTGTTATTAATTGGTTTAGATAATTGGCTGCTCCCATGTTAGGGGCACAAATATTTACAATTGTTAGATCTTCTTGTTGGATCGACCCTTTAATTATGATATGGTGTCCTTCCTCATCTTTTATTACAGTCTTTGGTTTAAAATCTAATTTATCTGATATAAAGATTGCTACCCCAGCTTTCTTTTGATGTCCATTAGCATGATAAATGGTTTTCCACTCTCTCACTTTCAGTTTGGAGGTGTCTTTGGATCTAAAATGAGTCTCTTGTAGACAGCATATCGATGGATCTTGCTTTTTTTTATCCAATCTGATACCCTGTGTCTTTTGATTGGGGCATTTAGCCCATTTACATTCAGAGTAACTATTGAAAGATATGAATTTAGTGCCATTGTATTACCTATAAAGTAATTGTTTCTGTATACTGTTTCTGTTCCTTCCTGGTCTATGTACCTTTTGGGCTCTCTTCATTTAAAGTATACTCTTTAATATTTCTTGCAGAGCTGGTTTAGTGTTCATGAATTCCTTTAGTTTCTGTTTGTTCTGGAAGCTCTTTATCTCTCCTTCTATTTTGAATGACAACCTTGCTGGATAAAGTATTCTTGGCTACATATTTTTCTCATTTAGCACCCTGAATATATATGCAAGTCCTTTATGGCCTGCCAATTCTCTGTGGGTAGGTCTGCTGCCAGTCTAATGTTTCTACCCTTCTAGCTTAAGGACCTCTTGTCCCGAGCTGCTTTCAGGATTTTCTCTGAAATTTATAAGCTTCACTATTATATGTCGAGGTGTTGACCTATTTTTATTGATTTTGAGAAGGGTTCTCTTTGCCTCCTGGACTTGAATGCCTGTTTCCTTCCCCAGACTAGGGAAGTTCTCAGCTATAATTTGCTTAATATACCTTTTGCCCCTCTCTCTCTTTCTTCTTCTTCTGGGATCCCAATTATCCTAATATTGTTTCACTTTATGGTATCACTTATCTCTCGAATTCTCCCCTGGTGACCCAGTAGTTGTTTATCTCTCTTTTCTCAGCTTCTTCATTCTCCATCATTTGGTCTTCTATATCACTAATTCTCTCTACTGCCTCATTTATCCTAACAGTTAGAGTCTCCATTTTTTATTGCATCTCATTAATAGCCTTTTTGATTTTGACCTGATTAGATTTTAGTTCTTTTATTTCTCCAGAAAGGGATTCTCTAGTGTCTTCTATGTTTCTTTCAAGTCCAGCTAGTATCTTTATAATCATTATTCTGAACTCTAGTTCCGACATCTTACTAATGTCCCTATTGATTCAGTCCCTGGCAGTCGGTACTGCCTCTTGTTCTCTTTTTTGAGATGAGTGTTTCTGTCTTATCATTGTATCCAGAGAAGAAAGAAGATGAATGAGAGCACAAAATACTAAAATAGCAACAAGGACCCCAGAGAAATATACAGGAAACAAATCAGAAGAGACCCAAAACCAAAAATAAAAAAATACAAAAGAAAGAGAATATAATCAGACAGGTGAATGGAACAGAGTAATACACTAGATCCTGGGTATATTTTGGTCTGTCTTTTAGAAAACTAGATCCCAAAATTGTAGAGAAAGAAAAACTTATATATATACAGAAATAAAATTAAATACAATGAAAGGATAGAAGGTAAAGTGAAAGACTAAAGAATCATGAGGGAAAAAAACATGAATTCTGTATACTGTTTTCCCCAGCGCTGGAGTTTTGAAGTTCTGTGTGATCAGTAAACTTGGTCTTAGCTGGATATTCTTGCTGATTTTCTGGGGGAGGGGCCTGTTGCACTGATTCTCAGGTGTCTTTGCCCCTGGCAGAACTAAACCACCCTTACTTTACCAGGGGGCCAGGCTAAGTAATCTTCTCAGGATTGCTGTAGGTGGCTTTTGTTCCCTGAAGTCTTCCCATGCTGCTTTAGAGGATAAGAATGAAAATGGCAGCCTCTGATCTCCAGCCCCAGAGCCAAAAACCTCAGGGCCCCATTCCTCAGTGCACCCTCACAGAAAAGCAGTCAGTCACTCCTGTCTCCCTTGTCTCCATCCACACTCCGTGATTACCCAGCCTGTGACTGAGCATTTTTACCTCAGGCACACGACCCTATTTCAAGTCTCCAAACCCTATAGACTCCTGCAGTGGGCACCCACGCCATTCCTCCCAGGGAGGGAGGGGGGTCTTGCCCTAGTTCTGCCACTTACTGGGCCCCTCCTCAGAGGGCAGTCACCCGACCATGCCATGGTTCATGATTAATGGCAACCCCGAGCTGAAAGCCCACTCCTGGGCTTGCTGATTGCAGTTGGCTTCCCTGCTCCAATACCTGGGAACTCTGCCACATCCAGGCACCCCCAGTCTTCCTGTGACCCCCGGGATCCTGAGACCACACTGTCCCACCTAGGGTTCTGCCCCCACCTAGCCACCTGAGTGCCCTTCAGGCAGGGACGTCCCTCACCGGAGCAGACTTCTAAAAGTTCTGATATTGTGCTCCACTGCTATATCACTTTCCAATGGCTGGCTAATGGAGGCTCCCTCCCCCTGCAGTTTATCTTCCGATATATTGCCTCAGATTCACTTCTCTGCACCTCCTACCTTGCAAAAAGTGGCCGCAGCGATTCTTTTCTTAGATCTGTGGCTGAGTTCACAGGTGTTCAGAATGATTTGATAACTATCTAGCTGAATATGCCAGGGACCAGACAAAACTAAGGTCCATTACTCCTCTGCCACCTTCCTCCCTCTGAGTATAGCATTTAAATTAATGATTGGGTAGTGAGTGTAAACAATTTTCAGAATTACAACTGAGAAGGAAAGAAAGCACTAGTGAAATACCTGGAGAATTTGTGAAATTTACAGGATGATGGTGTCTCTAAAGTTGTTATAAGATCACCTAATATATTGAACTTAGAGGCTTCCACCTCTAATATCCATCATGAAAATGGAATATGATCACAGCTTTTAAATTTAAGTAAATTTGTGTGTTTTGGTGGTATTTGTATACTTTTTTAATCTAAATCTTTTACCTTAAGTTTTCAGGTAAATTATTTTTACATAGCAGAAAGAAGGACACAATTTATAAGGTCACTTTAACTATTTTGCAAGAAAAAAAAAAAGCAACAGATAAATTTGCTCAATTAAAAGGAAATACTGCCTTAGTTCTTTCTCACTGTCCAAAGAATTATGCTCCCTTTGGCTTCAGAACAATGGTGACTCTTTAAATATTCTTTGACAGATAAAAAAAGGTAAAGATTTATTGCAAAGGAAAGCATTTCCGAAAGAGGTGTTCTGCATCGCCTTTGTGTATGTGCATAAATTATAAACAGGGCTCAAAGGTGCAGTCACTATAATAGCTTTCTGCTCTCTTTCAAGAAAATAGAAAATGCTCACTTAGGGGTTACTCTGTGTTTCCATTAATGAATCTTCTAAGCTTGAATGATTTTAAATAGGATATTTATGTTCCTTGGTTCTAGTAGGCCAAGAACTTAGAAAAATATGTGTGATTAAAGTATCTAACGTAATAAATTTACGTGGACATTTAATAAAAAATATTAGTAATAATAATAATAATAAATGTCTCAGCTAAAGACTTCAAGGAGGATTCACAATCAAGGGAAAACAGCCACAAAATCGTATGTTCCTAGAGAATTTGATTAGCCTTCTGTACTCAAGTTTAATAATGATGTTGAAGCTTTGATGAACAACTCTGCACAAGAGTTGTAATCATGACAGACAAGCACCCTTACTTAACCCAAATGAATGAACTTGGTGTTTTTTTCTTCAACTATTTGGGAAAAATTAATTGAAGTCCAGTGTTTAACAAAGACATAGAGACTATGACTTTAAAGTAGTAACACTGTTTTACGTAATAGGTTATAAAAGTCTCATTACTTTATACCCTGAATACACTTACTTGCAAGGTTATCAGTGCCTTTGGTCAGAAATTGACTTTTATATTTGGCTTTTTGTTTCTGAAAATATGTTTAGATTAATTCATCAGCAAATCTATATTATTTAATGAGACTTACAAGAATTCTTCAATATCTGAATTTGAAATTATTTACCCACCATCTTTATGTCAGTTTTGTTATTTAATTATTAAACCCAGCTAGTATTTTTTTCTTTTTTTAAATTTTATTTAAATTCAATTAAGTAACATAGAGTGTATTATTAGTTTCGGAGGTAAAGTTCAGTGATTCATCTGTCTTATATAACACCCAGTTCTCATCACATCACGTGCCCTCCTTAATGCCCATCCCCCAGTTACCCCATCCCCCACCTCCCACCCCTCCAGCAAACCTCATTTTGTTTCCTAGAGTTAAGAGTCTCTTATGGTTTGTCTCCCTCTCTGATTTCATCTTGATTTATTTTTCCCTCCTTTCCCCTATGCTCCTCTGTTTTGTTTCTTAAATTCTACATATGAATGGAATCACCACATGATAATTGTCTTTCTCTGATTGACTTATTTCATTTAGCATAATGCCATGTCATTGCAAATGGCAAGATTTCATTTTTTTTATGGCTGAGTACTACTCCATATATATGTATATATACCACATCTTCTATATCCATTCATCTGTAGATAGACATCTGGGCTCTTTCCATAGTTGGCTATTTTGGACATTGCTGCTATAAACATTGGGGTGCATGTGCCCCTTCGGGTCACTACATTTGTATCTTTGGGGTAAATACCCAGTAGTGCAAATGCTGGGTCATAGGGTAGCTCTATTTTCAACTTTTTGAGGAACCTCCATACTGTTTTCCAGAGTGGCTGCACCAGCTTGCATTCCCACCAACAGTGTAAGAGGGTTCCCCTTTCTCTGCATCCTCGCCAACATTTGTTGTTTTCTGACTTGTTAATTTTAGCCATTCTGACTATAAACCCAGCTAGTATTTTAAGACTGCCTGTTCATACTTCGTGATCAGAGTTTATATTTGCACCTGTGTATATTCTGAAGTTTGTCTGGTGGGCTTAGCAGTTGTGAAAATTTTTAGGAGATACATGCTACTTATGGCATAATATCTTTAGAAAAGTATCTCATAATTATATGTTTTGTTGAATAAAAATGTATATTAAACATATACTTACCTCACTGAATAAGAACTGATCTTTCAATGAGTTTCAGAAACATTTAATTCTGTGAGATATGTCAAATCACAAAGCAATCATCGTTACTCTCGGAAAGCCAAGCATAACCTAGAACCTATTGAGAATAAGCATTAATTAATGAATAATGATGATTTGTTGCATGCCACTAAGTTTTTTCTAGGGATTTCTACATCAAACATTCTGTCTCCGTATTTGAAGCAGGAACTATTTAAACCAATCCAATTGAGAATTACAAACAACATATATTCTCTTTAGCTTTATATCCAACTTTGAAAAATATTCCACATGTTTTCATACACACTGATGTGTATGTATTTCTAAAATTGTTCTTGGGAAAGAAGAGACCTCCAATATGTTTAATACATGCTTTGATGAACTGAACTATAATGTATAGTTTGAAATGTGGTAAACATTGAACTACCTCTATTCATAATTAATGAGATTGGAAATTTCCTGAAGCCCAGATATATGGAAAGTGTCATGTCAGAAAGGAAAACTCCCTTGCTTACCAGAAGAAACAAGCTGAAGGCTTGCTCTTCCTACTTGAGAATAACAGTTACCAAATACAGACCCATGGGGAAGTTTTGTCCTATCCAATTGAAATAAGAAATTAAGACAGTTATAGTGAATTGTTTTATAAAGTAAACTGTTTCTTCTAGCACTTTCTTCAAACTTATGTTTCCTACTGGTTTTACTTTAAATTGCCATTTTATGAAATGATACGGATATCAGATATATTCATTATTTTTAATTTCCTACTTGGAAAAATTAAAAATTAGTAACCTTATGTCCGTCTCTTTTGGGGAGAAACTGTGGCAGGTCGGGAAAGTAGAGCAGATATTTAGATGTGCAGATATGCAGAACCTGGAGTGAAAGCATGGGGAGGGGGTTCGGAAGCCAAGACAGAGAGGCTAAAGAAGAAAGAATTGAATATAGAACAATAGTTTTTAAAAGGAATTTGTAAATTATCCATTAGAAAGGTATGAGGCTCAATTTAGGGGCTCATTTGTTCATTCGGCCACCATCTCCTCACACTGTGGTGGATGCTTTAAGGCAGTTTCCCAAATGTGCCTAATCCTAGGACTCACCCATACTCTTCTCACCCAGATTCTTAACAGGAGGGACTATGGATCTGGAAACATTGAGAAATGCTGTTTTAGAAGATAGAAGATGTGTTAGATTTGTTATTCTTCTTGAGCAATTTATGATCTATCCTTATCTCTCTATGCCTCAGTTTTTCTATCTGCAAAAATGTAAAATAATACTTTTCTTGCCAGTTTTCAAGGTTAATAAGGTAAAAGGAAAATATCTTCAGAGGGTTAGTGGAACTTGTAAATTGACGAATAAGGTTTATGCTTTTGATTGTGTGTATATGTGGGGGATGGTGGTGGCTTTGAGAAAGAAGGACAGTTAGAAGTATAATGAATGGATAAAGAAGATGTGTGTATATATATGCAATGGAATATTATTCAGCCACCAAAAAGAATGAAATCTTGCCATTTGCAATGACATGGATGGAGCTAGAGTGTTTTATGTAAGCAAACCAAGTCAGAGAAAGATAAATACCATATGATTTCACTCATATGTGGAATTTAAGAAACAAAACAGATGAACATATGGGAAGGGGAGAAAAAAGAGAGGGAAGCAAACCATAAGAGACTCTTAACTATAGAGAACAAACAGGGTTGCTGGAGGGAGGTGGGCAGAGGATGGCACTTTTTGTGGGGCACCTGGGTGGCTCAGTCAGTTAAACATCCTTCTCTTGGTCTCAGTTCAGGTCTTGATCTCAGGGTTGTGAGTTCAAGGCCTATGTTGGGCTCCATGCTGGGCGTGGAGCCTACTTTAAAAATGGCAGGGGGGGGCACTTGTGATGAACCACTAAATTCTACTCCTGAAACCAATATTACACTATATGTTAACTAACTAGAAATTAAATAAAAAAGAAATTGGAACAAAAAAAAGAATTTTGGGGGGGGAAGAATTTTTAAAATAATAATAAAACAACTTTATCTTTTTTTTTTTTTAAGATTTTTATTTATTTATTCATGAGAGACAGAGAGAGAGAGGCAGAGGGAGAAGCAGACTCCCAAGGAGCAGAGAGCCCGATGCGGGACTCGATCCCAGGACCCTGGGATCATGACCTGAGCTGAAGGCAGATGCTTAACCATCTGAGCCACCCAGGCACCCACAACTTTATCTTTTCAAAGTTCTGTTTCCCAAGTTTATTATCTGGGTTTTATTTTTGAAGAGAATGTGAAATATTCCTTGATGTATTTGTTTTTTCTTTTCCTCCAAACCAGCTATTCCTTTCAAATCTTATATATCAAATCATAAACTGACACCTCCACTAGTTATTTAACCTAACCTCTTGTGTCCCAGGCAAGTGTTATTGACAAGTACCGTGAAGGGCCAAGCACAGCACCAAGTGCCTGAGTTCAGAAGTGTTTGCTGAATGAGCCAGCAAACAAATGAATCCCTAAATCTGACACCATCTCTTTCCATATTCTAGGCTAAAAATCTTGTGTCTGACTTCTACAGACATTTGGAGAAAAATAGTTCACCATTCCCTCTGATAGTCTTTACTAGGTTTTGTTTTATTTTTATGTGTTGACAAAATCCCTATTCAGAAGGCTTTCCCCTTATCTCTACCCTAACTCTCTTATGCTGTAGTTCAGCATGCTTTTGTATTTATATATCTAGGTTATTTATATTCAAATAAAATAAACAAGTTCTATTTTGGTAGTAATTTTTGGCTGGGACTAATTTTCATTTCTATGATAATTAGCTGCTTTCAGTAACTTATTTTTTAAATTCATTTAGCAGCAGCAACAGAAGAACCAGAAGTGATTCCAGACCCAGCCAAGCAGACAGACAGAGTGGTGAAAATAGCAGGAATTAGTGCTGGAATTCTGGTGTTCATCCTCCTCCTCCTAGTTGTCATACTAATTGTAAAAAAAAGGTAAGACCTGATTTTGTTCTGTCCCATTCACCTACCATTTATGTCACTAGTTTTCAAATACTGTTTTGTTTCCTTGAGCTCTTTTGAAATAGAACAAACAAGAAGAATTGAATTTTGACAGTGTTGCCAGCATCTGAGTCTGTTTCTCCTGACTTTTAAATAAATTCCTATCGGTTCTTTGCAGTTTAATTTTGGATATAAACATATACTTTTTGTCAAATTAACTTTGAAAGTAATGTGTGAATTTAAATTTCTCAAATGCAGAGACACTTGAGATATTCATTTATCTTTTATTTTGAAAATGTTATTTACTAATAATGGCAAAAGTATTTATTATGATACTTGGATTATGGTCTGTGAATTAGTTTGTACTCTTACTCTATTTTTCTAAATGTTGACTACAAGTAAGATATGAGAAGAATCTAAATATTATTTTGTGAAATTGTATATTAAATATTCACTGACTAAATATTTCAGCACATTAATATGAAGAGTCTTTTTTTTTTTAATTGAGCGTTAGTCTTTTATACAATATCAACCAATATCGCCATCTTCTGGAATTCTATGAAGATATTAAGACCTAGGAATTGAAACTGAACTCTACTCAGGAAATTAAAGTATACTCTGTTGAAAAACGTTTTGAAGTATACAGTCTTTATAACTTGAACTTCTTTCCATTCTATAAAATCTCATTATCTAAAAAGCATTATCTTAGAAACTGATACAACTCTCTTATCCTTCCAATCATATGTTTTAGATTATAGTGCAGTTTAGAAGGACTTTTAAACAAGTCTTTACATGCAGAGTACGGTCCTAAAATAGCTTTTTGTGTAGAAGTGTTTAAAATTTATGATTATATCGAATATTAAATGATGTTGCTTACATTACATTAAATCATATTCTATTAGGATTGTTTTATACTCAAAATAAATCATTAACAATATAGATAAGACTCATACTACATGTTTAATCATTCCATCAGAGTTTATTTTAATGTATTGCCTCTTTACAATTATCCCCTGGAGATATATATGTTGGAGAAGACACATCTGCATTAGAAACATTAGGTATGCATTATAGTGTTTTGTGTTAAATTAGCTACATACGTGCTTTCCCTAATAGTGCTTTCTCTTTTTGCTGTTGTCTACCTCTGTGGTTGGAGAATACATCATAATTGAGATAGGAAGGTTTAAGTATTTTAGTAATATGAATTTGCCAATTAAGATCAATAAATGGCTGATTGTAACCTTTTAGATCTTATGTCTCTATTTAGTTTAAATTTATATTTGCAGAGTTAACTAAACTGTTTAGAGAGTTAACTAAACTTTGCTTCACAATTATAAAACTATTCCAGTCCCTTCGGATTGGAAATGAGAGCATGAAATTGGCCTCTGATTATGTCCTCACTCAGTTAGAATTGGGTTAAACTTACTGGTTTTATTTGTTATTTATTCAACGCTTATTTGTTATTGTATCCTTATCCTTATCCATGGCCCTCTGTTCCAGAAATAACAAAAAAAAAATTGAAACATAAATTTCCTAAAGTAAACCAAAATAATCTCTAAGCATGATTATTTTTGTGTGGGTAAAATGCTCTGACAACTGTCTAAAATTACATAATGTACAAATTCTTTTTCTGGTTCATATTTTAAATGGTTGGCCTCTCTATTAGAATGCTTAATGTTTGACTTTTCATAATTATGCATTAATTGATTGTCTTTTGGTAGAGAGTATTCCAGGGCTTTTGTTTCTCTTCCTCACCACAACCTTTATGACTAGGAAAAGTTGCAATTTTATAGACAGAGAAAGTTACATATTTAGGTATACTTCTTTCCAGTATATAATACTAGAACTAAATTACATGAATCCCTTATCTAAGCAACTTTGTAATGACTTTTACTCATATGTAGTATGTCTCACATGTATCGTGTATGATTTAGTAACAAATATGTTTATTATACATACACAAAGGCATAGATTTTATCACCGTATTGCATAGTATCAAGCTTAATCAATTTTAGTATATACTGTTTCCCTTTTAACACACAAATTTATAACAAAAATAATGTAAAAACAAACTATTTTAGTCTCTTATGGTCTTTGTTTTTATGGGAAATTAAGTTTCTCAAGACTTTATCCCTCACTGGGAATAATATACATAGGTCTATTTCTCATGTTGAAAAAAGTTCTATGCACTTTTTAGTTTTGTGTAAAGATATGGTTTGGAATTCAATTTAGTAAAATTCTACAGCTGAGGGTATATATAAAGTAAGTTTTTAGGCTAAGAAAAGGGATAGTGCATCTCTCAAAACGCAATGTCATTTTTTTTTTTAATTTAAACGCTGTTGAATTATTTCCAAATGTATGCCATTTTTTCATTGGTTATGTATTATATTTTAAATGTGCAGCATGAATACATTATTAATTCCCAGCATAAATTTGAAATTATGTTTCAATACAGTAAATGTTTGTGTATGATATCATGATCACATACATCTACTGTGGAAATATCTCCGTGTATTTATAGTGCATGGGGCATATGTATATTCACACAATATATGTATGTACCCCTGTACCATTAAGATATAACAATTTGTTTAGAAATTTAGATGTCACTCTGCATATATTCTATATTAACCTAATAGATATTTATGTTTTGTATCTAAAGAAAAATAGTCAATTTAGTGTAAAAGTTCTGTACACAGCAGTTCCATCTGTCATGGCTTTTCGATGGTAATGGATAATATTATGCTTAACTGCATGTTGAAATACACAATCCATTTAATTTTTAAATTTTTCTGGCAGCAAGAGAAATACCAGCATGTATTTTAAATTTTATTTTTCTATTGCATATCTGTCTAATTGCATGGCAAAAAAGTATCTAACCAAATGCATGAGCAAATTGAAATGCAAACCAAAAAAAACATGACTTTTATTTTATTTTACTTTATTTTATTTTTTAACACACATTTTTCTGCTTTATTGAATGTGACAGAGTCACGCTTTTCATTCACCATTGCTTCTCTTTTTCCACTGTCTGTGATTTGCTTGCCAGGAGGAGCTACTATTCTTACTCCTACTACCTGTAAGTAGAAAACGGGTGATATACAACTTTACATGTGTTAAAGATGCAGTATCCCTTTTCAAAAAACAAGAACAAAAAATTTTTAAATGTTTGTGATTTTGGTGATGTTTTCTGGACTCTAAAATATAAAGTTTAACCATTAACTTACTTTGTTAATCTTTTTAAAAAGGGATATTGTATTTCTGTATGTTCAGCTACTTTTAATTTTATTTATAATTTTCTGTTAGTAGCTTTAGACTACAACCCCAAAACATCATTTATTTACTTAAGTCAAACCTGTAACTTATAAACATGATACCTCATACCACAGATCAGGTCAGGTCTAACTGTGATAACGTCTTTCTCCACATTTCCAGGAATCCAGGACGGGTTATCACTTCAGAACACCTTTGGTCTGGCCATCTAGGCAAGCAGTATGCTCTTATAAAAACAAATGGATAAAATGATAATGTTGCAGTGACAAACAAAAAAATCTTTTTAGGAAAGAAAAATTGAGTTGATTTATCATAACTTAAACAGGACAATGATTTTCTAAAGCCAAGACCAAAAAGAATGCTGTGATCCTACACAAAACACACCTAGGTGTCCTCTATTTCCTTTTCTCTTCCAAACGCTTAGCTCACCCTATACTTGGGTATGGAATATTAGTTTGAATAAGGACAGAGAATATTGTTCCCTCTATTTCTCTAGTCGTCTTAAGTTTATTACCTTAGATGCCGGGGTATTCATCCAATCCAAAAGAATGATAGCAAAAAATGTTCTTGGACATTGCTTTATCAGTTTTGATTCACCAACTTTTAAGGCTTAAGGATTGTGATTAAGTATGTTTGGGGACATTTATCCCACAGTATTTATTTTACAAGGTAAATTTAAGCTAGCTTTACAATAAAATTTGGTAAGAGTCTCAATGACTGTAACAGAGGTCTGCCAATATTTTAAATATTATAAACGCTGGCTTCTTATAATCTGCTAAAACAAGCAGGTGTAAACTAACAGTGCTCTTAGCTTATTGTGATGAATCATAATATCCTTGTTAAATCATGTTTGATGAAACCAAACATAATTAACTGTACCATTTCATATAATTATGGAACACTTTTCCTCTTTATAGCCCACCCATATATCCACCTGCAGAAGTTTATGCTGTTGGCTGCTTTGATAATGAAAGTCATTTGCACATCTGTCAAACTCAAGTAGTTGCAAAATGAATTGCTTAACTGTCCTGAAGTGTACCATATATACATACATTATATATATACACATTTTTATGTGTAAAGTACAGAGTTTATTTTAATATATATATATTTATTTTAATATATATATATAATATATATATATTGCTGGTTGCTCAGAGAGAGAAAAAGCATTAAACGTGTAGGAATCAGTAAGTACATGTAAGAATGTCAGTAAGCTTACCATTAACCATCAATGTACCTGTAATGTTAGAATGGGATTGCTTTCTTAGTGGATGGATAACATTTCTTTATTCTAGGCTATATAGTAGGTTATGATACTGTTACTGTAATACATAGGGCTATTAGCATTATTAATCATAATTTCAAAAGAATGTCACAGAATATGATTTTTAAAGCTTCCTTAAACATACCTAATCTAAATCTAAACATATCTAATCTAAACATACCTAACCTGAATTGGAGATTTTTTAACAAAAGTAAATAAATAAAATTTAAAAGAAAACCAATTGTGATCTTTGAGCTAATGTTCATTGGCAATGTCATAGTGACCGTCACTCATGATCAAAACACTTAACTCTAATGTTAATTTTTATTCTGTAATAACCTGAATTAAAGCCTACCTCACAGGGTTGTTGTGAGGGTTAAGGTATAAAAACCAAGTTGATAATGCATGACTGGCAAATAGTAACAAAGGTTATAACTCCCCCATAATTTGTCATCTAACAAAGGTTTGTGAATCTTAAAAGTCTTTCATTGCCATGAAAACTTTATCAGCCGTACATTTGACAAGTTAATTGCTTATTTTTCCTTAATCACAAAATATACATATAAATTATGTATGTTTTAAAGTAAAGCCGCAAAGTTTAAACCTGTGTTTTCTAAATGCTTTGAACTGCCCATCCTCAAAATATTAACAGTATTTTTAATCCACATTTCAAGTTGTGTTATTTTTATCCAGTTCAATCTCAAATTTTTTGAGGGAAGACTTCATTCTTCTTGCCCAAGAAACAGAGATTGGAAGCTATTTCTTAAATTGTTTTTTTACTCTTTTAACACTTTAAAGGGGCAAAACATTTGTGCTGTATTCACATTCTTGTTCTCAAATTTATAACAACTAATGTTTAATTCCTAGATGCTTCATATTATGTACTTGTAATGTGGCATTTTTAAAAAAATGTCAGCAACTGGGTATAGTGGAACAGTTTAGGCTCAGAACCAGGTCATTCTTCACTTATTATTAGATAAATAGTCTTGGGCAAGTCATTTAACTTGTCTGAGCCTCAATGAACTCATCTATACAATTAGAATCCTCATGCCTTTTTCAGTGGTTGATCTGAGAATTAATTGAATTAACAAGTGAAAAGTGTGATGCATGTAACAGGCCTAATTCATCCATTCAACAAGGATTTATTGAGTGCCTGCTATGTGCCAGAGATGCTGTAAGTGCTCGGAGTAATGGTCCTTCTCTCCGTGGAACACACAATGGGGAAGCAGAAGGATACTTGCACTGATACGTGGTAAGGATTGTTATAGGCAGAAAACATGGTGCTATAAAAATACCTAGCAGGGGAGCACCTGGGTGACTCAGTTGGTTAAGTGTCCGACTCCTGACAGCTCAAGTCTTGATCTCAGGGTCATAAGTTCAAGCCCTGTGTCGGGCTCCATGCCTAGCTTTCAAAAACAGCAAACAAACAAACAAACAAACAGAAAGCTACCTAGCAGGGAAACCTAACCTGAGGTGGGTTGTATTGGGATCCGAGAAGCCTCCTGATGCAGTGAGACAGAATGGAAGCTAACCAGATACTAGAGGGAAAAAGGAACATTGTAGGTCAAGGAACAAATACCTTATATGGTGGTCTAGAGGTAAGTTTGGAAAGTAAAGTCTACAGACTAAAATATGACCTGCTGATGTTTAATTTGCCCCATAGCTGGTTTCGAAAAATAGATCAACTTGAAAAAATCAAAAAATCAGGAAACTTAACATAATATTCAGATTCATGACTTGTCTTTAAAAATAATTTTTAAAATGAGAAGCTCAACACTGGGATCAAATGCCAGTAGTCACTTAGGCCAGATTGCCCCCTAAATGGCTTTCCGGTTCTCCACCATCCCCATCCTTCCATACAATGTCTTAGCACTGGCAGCAGGACTCATCTGTGTTCCCTGTCTGAAATCGGTAAGATTTTTGCAGGTTTTTAACATTCACCCTAGCCTAGAAAAAAGAGATAATAACCCTTTCAACGAATACAGGAAATATTCCTAATAAATGATGGTGGTAGTGGTCATTTTGTCATTGTTCTTATTACTAGTACCGTCATTACCATGATTATTATTTCTTTAAAAAAATTAATGCCATTTGCATCCTAAAGCTTAGTTTCTGGCTATCTTATTTCAGTGTCAAATCTGTTGTATCACTATACTGGGTATTTTGGGTATGTACCCCTTGAGGCCAAGTACTATTATTCTCAGGAAGGAAAATCCAGAGGAGCTCTCATATTGCCACAGTAGTTTTGTAAAAGAAAGGCCCTTGGACACAAACAACCATTAAATGAGCCTTTAAAAAATATTTGTAGTATATTTACTCTAGTACAGATACTAATGAGAATCAGAAGAATATGTCCTAGTTAATGATCTAGCTGAGGAATAATTCCAAGGCAGCATAAACTGCTGCCATAAACATAATCTGGCTGCTACAGGCTTTTTGAATGCCTTTATTTATATTATATATAAATTACCTTGTTAATGTGAAATAAATGTTTTATATGCCCTTAATGGTTTTTTATTGCATGTTTTATGTGTAACATTCACAAAGAACCAGAATGTGTTTCACATCCTTGATATATGAGATAAAGATGTCAATATTTGAGTAGCTCAAAAGTCTCACTCTACTAATTTCTAAATCCCCTCAGTTATTTGCCCTGCTGCACTATAAGGCAGTTCTTCAGTTAAGATTCTGCCATGTGGTTCTAAAACACATTTTTAGGATGTAAAAATGGCTATAACTCAAGATTATGATCATTTGTATAATATGTCAACATTATATTTTCCAAACTTTTCTCAGGGTGCTTTTCTTACACGGTATATAATTTTTCCATATATATGTATATTTGCATTAAATCTAGCAGTGGTAAATTCTGCAACTCTCCAGATTAAGTTGGGATTAATGTTATAAATATACTGCTAAATACGTTAATGCTACACATGTTGCATTTTTACTGAATAATAAAACAGAGAATGAAGAATGGGATTTCTTTGTGCATTTTAGTTGGGTGACTCTAGTAAAATAAACTTTAAAAACTAGTCATGTTATTCCCCAGAAGAACTTCTAAAAGGTGATCAAAAGAATTAATTACCTGAAAACCAAAACTTAGCTTTAGCTTACATTTTCCTTGAACAATTTTACTAAGGAAGTATTTATTTATGGCTTTAATAAAGCATAGTTATAATTTATGACTATTTTAATACAAGAAATGAAAGGCTTCGATTGACTGCTTGAATGTTGAAATATCCATATGACAAATAGTTTTGTAGCTACCAGCAGATCTTGTTTGAATATACAACCTAATTCCTGAAATTAGGAAACTTAGAGATTCCAAACTACATCTATATGTATTCTTATCCTTGGGCTTTCTTGAACTGCTTACTGCTAGTGTCAACTCTCCTTCAAGCCTCACACTAAGGTTTCCCATTTGTATTTGCCTTGGCAGCAAGCTTGCTAAAAAACGCAAAGACGCCATGGGGAATACCCGGCAGGAGATGACTCACATGGTAAATGCTATGGACCGAAGTTATGCTGATCAGAGCACTCTGCATGCAGAAGACCCTCTTTCCATCACCTTCATGGACCAGCATAATTTCAGTCCAAGATGTAAGTTCTTCATTAAAATTTTAATAAGTGATTTTGAAGCCCTTTAAATCACTTTGAATTCAACACATTACCTTTGAATAGTGAGAAAAAGTAAAACAGAAATGGACAAAACAGCCAGAAACAGAAAAAGTGATAGGGAATATTATAGAATTTTTAAGAGGACTTGTTTTCAGTCTTGATGCTGGATTTAGTTTAACTGCAAACTGTATGACTTTTATTGCTGTATCATAAAAGATATTCATATACTACTTAACACCAAATCATATGTTATTGCTCTAAGTTGAAATACTTGATTGCCTACATAAAATTAGTTCGCTTCAGAATTTATTTATAATTATTTTGCCATTTGAGTCTTCTTTCGTGTAAGGTAAAGTTCCCTTAGAACTTTAACATCATAATTCTTTCTGGGAATTATTGGCATGGGTGAAATTATTCTATTATTCTATAAAGACTCCTGGAGAATTTCAGTAATAAAACATTAACTAGGGGAAAGAAGAGACTACATGCTTTTAAGTATCTGATGAGCAATCCAAAAATTTACTTGTACTGGCAGATTGGCAGGGAATGGCAAAATCCATCCATCCATCCATCTGTTCATCCATATTAAAAATTCCTAATGTTGATCTATAAAGGCAGGACTTCTAAAACATTTACACTGAAGTACTACCTCATGGCAGATGATTTGAATAATTGCCCCACAATCAATATTACTGTTTATCTTCAGATTTCCTATGAATTTTATATTCTGTTCTATAGCACTGTGTTTATTTTGGTACTTAAATTTTAAGTGAAATTACCTGACTGTTTCTTCAAATCCTCATGTAAAAGTGATGCATGAGGAAGGCAAGTCATGTTTATCCCTGGCCATGTATACACAGAGGTATTCTTAGATTCCAGAGATTTGCTTACTCCAATTTGAAACATGTATCTAAAGGAAAGAAGCAAACAAAAGAAGTATTATTTCCTATACAGATTATATACATACGGAGTGGTGAGGTTGAGAAAATAAAGTATTTGTAGGTTGTGTGTATTTATGTCTTTTCAGAAAGGGAAGGTTTTTTCCTGCGGTGTTTAGCTTGGTGAAAATTTTCAGTAATTATTGGCCCTAAAAGCAGCCCATCATTTTCCTTGATATATATTGACACCAAATTAATAGCTATAACTATGCTGTATGAGTCATTTTGGAATTTAATTTTAATCATGATGGGCCTTTTTCATCTATTTTACTTCTATTTCACTATAAGATAAATGATAGAGAAAAACATAAAGTACTATTTTTGTCGAAAATAAGTTTTGCTGAAAATATAGATGTACCATCTCTCTAACCACTTGATTTAATAATTAAAAGGGATTTGAAAGCATGTTTGTTCCCTAAACTTTTCTACCTATTGCCTATGCTAGTACTTTATTAGGAAGCTTGAATTCAGCAGTGTAACAACTACAGATACCCACTTTTGAATTTGGATTCAAATTTATGAATTTGGAAAAAGGATTAACTCTATTTCTTATGGTTAGCTGAAAAAAATTTATTTGTAATGAATATGAAATAATTATTTCCTTAAGTACCTTGCTTGATAGATCTAAATGGGTCTCTCCCCCCCTCCACACCGTTTTATAATCTTTATAATGTCACGTTGAATCTTCCTGACTTTTAAAAATTGAACAGAATACTGAACTTTAATTATAGACACACCTTTCCTGGTGTTTTGAGATAACCCAAGCTGAAAAAGAATTTTACCTTTGCAGGTTATAATAATCAAAGTTGAATAGTTTTATTTCTTAAGAAAGCATAAGTCTATTTTAAAGGAAAATTGTAAAATACAACTTTAGGGCAATATATTCCTTCATGAGCTCTGTTTTCCTGCAGTGCCCAATGATCCACTTGTGCCGACCGCTGTGTTAGGTGAGGCCCTAATTCTTTATCATTGTTTCTTGCATGGATCACACATCCTTGCATGAGTTATAGCTTTGTCTACACAGTAATTATTTACAGTGTAGGAAGCAGCTTGATTTTGAAAATTAAGTCATGATCTTATCAAAGAGAGCAACTGTCGTCAAACCAATCCGATCTAGTGGATTTCAAATTAGTAAAATGCTTTTTTTAAAGCAACATATTTTTAAAGTCTTTGTTCTGTTAGATTTGGAGCAAAAGTACAATGGCCCTTAGTATATGACTAACGTTTACATATGCAGGTTAGCAGAATGAACCCAAATGCACACATCTCAGGGGCCCGTGCTACCTGAATGATTAATCTATATATAAAAATCTACTTGATGGAAAGATTTTTCTCAATCCTCCTAAGTTTATAGCAACTAAAGAACACATTTCCAAGGAAACATTAAGAATGTGTGCATTTGCTTTAGTTTTGTCTTTATTAAGAATTTATAAATGCAGGCAAAGTTACTACAATATTAATGTGGAGTTCTGCATTCTATATGCATCTTACGTGATGTGTTATCCTTCAAGAAATCTAGAACAAGCCAAGGCTTACCTCTATACAACATCTAAGACAAATGGTATTGCTAGTGATGAATAAGGCCTTTTCAAATGTAAAATTAATGTTTAACTGTATATTTAAGAATGGAATGAGTTTCATTTTAATTTGTACTCTATTCCTTGACTAATTACACACCAATGATTTTTGACCAGCTTACTTATACGTTAAGAAGTTCTATATATCAGTTTTACCCCCGTGTTTCTAATATTTAAGATTTAACCAAAGAAATATGGAAATTGCCAGATAAATATATCTTAAAAGTTCCCAATTCTCTCATTAAATATAAAAATTCAAATTTCTTGTGAACATAATACCTTATCTTACATTTTACGCATGTTTTTATTATCCATGTATTCAACATTTAAATACATTTTTAAAATATTTGGGAATAATACAACTAATTCAGGTAAGGGAAACATACCTGTTTTTTACTAAAATAATTATAAATAATTTTATAATATAGAGAATATATATTCTGAAAAACTCTGGAAGTCAGTGTTCTCTTTTTCTGATTGTACTCTCCTTTTGATGTCCACACCAATAATGAAACTGGAAGTAAATCATGATCATTGGGATGACACCAAATACCTCTGAAAATGTCATCTTCTGTTAAGCAGAATGCTGCAGAATGCTGTCACCATCAAATTAATAAGTAAAATTCAATTAAAATATTAAAAACTCACTGAGGAAAAATTAGTTACCTAAATGTTAAAATTTCATTACAGTAATATTCTAAGAAAATGTTGAATTGGATCCAAGTCTCAGTTCTCCTGGGGACTCACAGTATGAACCCATGGAAGTGCCTTATGTCTTTGCTTTCCCATCTGTAGACTTTTTCACAGTTTTGTAAAGAAAAAATGAAATAATATATGTGAGTTTTACAAACTGTAACATTTAAAAGATTATTGTAAGAATTTGCCCAATGAAAACGGGTATTTATGTTTAAGGAAGGCTAGAGTTAACACAACAGCCATAAAGTCTACCCATAGAAGCAGTTGTTATGCATTTTATTTCATTTTGAAAGTCAAGCTGGTTGGTGTTTTTAAAAAATATATTCTTTAAGAGCTAAATCTCATTAATCATATCAGATGTAGAAAGTTTGTTGCATTTTTCATCATTCTTGGAATCATAGTGTTTATGGTTACTTTGCATCCACTTGATTTTGTATTTGTAAAGCAATTTTTGAAATCACTTCAAATATTGCTTGATATTAATACCTACGTACCGATCTTAAAAGCGCTTTGAAACTTTTCATATTGATTCATATTTTTGTTTTTTTGTGTTTTACTGCTTCATTGGGTTAAAGTCCCTATAACTGGTAAGTGCATTGCAAAGAATTCTAGAAAACCTTTCCATCAAGGAAATATTCGAAGTTATTATTCTTAAATGTGTAATAAGGATAATGATTAGAACATGTACTCTCCCTAATAGCGACATTATTAGGTGGTATAATGAGGTGGAAATGTATTGAGATTAATAATACATATGTGATTATTTTAATGAATACTGCTCTATGTATTGCTGTGTTAAAGCTTAATGCAAAACAAAAAACACTGTCTATTTCATACTGGACATACCGTGTAAGATTTGGAATATGGGTGAATTCTTTGTTTCTCACTGAGCCTTTTATAACTGTAAATATTCTGCTGCTCCAGCAGGTATGATATGAGCTCTGAGCCTGCTCCACAGAGCCTGGGCTACCGTATTCCAGCTTGGGTGATTGCATTTTGCCTCTCCGACATTATCTGTCCTCTTTACTTCTCATCCTAAGCTGTATATTCTGTGACAGTGCCCAAATCAGTGGCTTCTCAATTGAATTTTTACGTTCACCTTTATGTCAGTCTATTGACTGTAATATTTTAGCAAAGACAAATCAGTTGAGTGTAGTCTCACAGGAAGTAAAGGAAACTCATGAATCGTGTTTGCTAGCAAATGTTGGTGTGTAGAGGGGGTGGGCAAAACCTGAGTTGGGTGGTTAGGTCACAACAGAATCCACCAGGGGTTTTTTGGATTCAATGTGAGATTTTTAGAAAAAATGCAAAAAAAAAAGAAAGAAAGAAAAGAAAAGGGAAAAAGAAAAAGCATTCACCCTAATAAGGGAAAGTAAAATAAATGCAATCAAATTAAATTATAAACGCACACAAATCTGATTGTGGGGTTCTTTTTTTTTTTTTTTTCCCTTCTCCAGGAAGAAAAAATGTTTATCATGGGGACAACAATTCATTTTTTGCCATATCCTATTTGTAGAGTTGGTGATAGAACAGGCAAATGTACCAGCACTTGAAATATGTTTAACTGTTAATTAAATATCGTTCTCTACAGTATGCATTATCATTAAAAACAAAAGTTCCCCTAAGAGTGTACTTTCTGTTCTGTTAATGAATATGGCAGTATAATGCTTTCCAAAGTAATGCCCCTTAAAACATTTGTTTTTGTTTTGTTTTTTTTTTAAGTGGTAAGTTTAAATGTGGTAAATATAAGCATGCTTTTTCTCATTGTAATGATTAGTGCTGTGGTCATTAAAATAATATTTATTCTTCATAGGTATAATGTTCTTGTTCATTTCTTCTTATGACATAAAGAGACTTAAAAGTTTCATTTTCAGCTAATAACACAGTGGGGATGGGGCCTACACTTAAATGTGGGTGGTGAGGGATTCTTTAACAAATTCGTTCACTGATATATATTTGAGTGACTGCACCAGTCACTAGGAACAAAAAGACAACTATGACTCTGTTTCTACACTTTAAGCATTCAGAGTTTAGTGAAAAGAAAGAGATCAGGAGACAAATGACTAAAATATAGAGTAAGGGAAAGGACACATAGAACAGGAGGCCATGGGAACATAATGAAGGAGTTGTGTAGCTCAGCCTGGATGGGTCAGGGAAGAATTCCAGAGGAACAGCCTATGTATTTTGCCCCAGAGACATACCCTAGTTCTTTCACACAGCGGCCAGAAGTCAAAATATACTTACAGTAAAAACAACAACCATCGTAATAACCCAAAGGGGTAGAGACTGAGTATAAATGCATGCATAGCCTGGCTTGCGGACATAGTGGGGCCAGGGGATGATTCTGGAGAATGCCCGTGTTTCCCACTCTGGACTGTCCCGTGCTCAGAAGCCCCAGGTGGCAGAGTAGGCCCACAAAGCCACAGAGAGCAGCCCTTTGGGGGATGGTTGCCTAGATGGGGTCTGTGAGTGAGGTTGGGATATGGTGGGGAAGGAGTTTGTTCAGTTTACCCGCCAATGAAAACACCTCTCCAAGTTGACAGCTTGATCTTCTGGTCCTACTCTATGCTGCTGTGACTGCATATACAAGAAAAAGGAAGAACTCAGCAAAATCTCCCACTTATACTTTCTAAAAGTGGATCAGATGTCTACATCTCACAGCATTCGTTATCTCGATGACATAAACATAATATACCCTGACCTCATACCTCGAGCTGATGTAAAAGGCTTTGTCTGTATAGGGAAGCCGCCCGAGATCTATTGCTGTATTTCTTTTTTCTTCCTCCTGTTATCAGAAAAATCTTTAAGTTCTTACAATCCTCTTTGCATAGATATATATTAAACAAGATAACTTTGTCTTTTTTTTAATCTTCTGGAATCTGAAACCCACCAGATGAGAACCACAGTGCCACAGCAGAGTCCAGTCGTCTTCTAGATGTACCTCGCTACCTCTGTGAGGGGACAGAGTCCCCTTACCAGACGGGACAGCTGCACCCAGCCATCCGGGTTGCCGACTTACTGCAGCACATTAATCTCATGAAGACATCAGACAGCTATGGGTTCAAAGAAGAATATGAGGTGAAAGTTTCAATGCTACGTTAAATGTTATTTCTAATCGTAATAGTGGAATTGAACCTTTTTTTTCCTCCCTTTACCATCACAAGGAGTGGAGTCTACTCCATAGACTCCAATCTTGTGTCTCCGAGAATATCCTCAAATGTGTATGGGGGAGAAGGGGTAGACGAAATTGAAAGAAAGGGCACTTTCTGGGTCAAAATTCGCTTGAAGAATTCTTAAATGTTGGATTCCAGAATTTTACTATGCGATTTAAAAACCCCTTTGTTAGACCTTCTATTTCCCCCCCACAAAAAATCCTTTAACAGGATCCTTTGAGTCCCATTGTATCACTACAGAGTCGACCATTTGAATGACTGAAGCAGTAGGTACTTCTCTGCCTCTTTGCTTGTTGACCCTCTGTTGAGAAGTGGGGGATGATCTTTGTGTTCTAAATGTACTGCTTGTCACTCTTAGTTTTCTTTGTGGCTTATTGGTTGAAAGTGGCCGGGAAGAAAAATAGAGCACTGCGAATCTAGACAACATTAGAAGCCAAAAGAAGGATGTGGGAAATTATTCTTCCAACTTGATTTCCCCTTCCTCCTGAATCCAAAATACAAGTGTAAGTCATACTGCCACAGGAAGTGGTTTAAACTGAACATCTCAATAAACATAATATAGCAAAAAGGAAAAAGTTCCTTTGCCACTCGGCACTTACTGAGAAATGTCAGCCTCGGGCATAGAAGGAAGTTCCTCCACCACCGTACTCATAACCACCATATACACACATTTAAAGTGAAAGAATCCAAGCAGTACTTGACTTTAAAAGATCATCTGAAATGCATTCGACTGCATGAAGAATCTTCTGAACTCTGTATTTTATTTACAGATGGCTGGTATACCTGAGTTTGGGAGCAAATAAAATTAGCTGTGAATTTTGAAAGTTGGTTTGAGATACACACCGGAAACACTGTGCTGTGGCAAGAAAATAGTGCAAGGAATTATAAGATTCTGCCAGAGCTGGGGGGTTTTTTTGTTGTTGTTCATGTGTATTCCTGTGTACCTCACTTCAAAAACCGTTGATTCTTTGAAGACCCCATTTCCTGTGTTGAGCAAAGTTTAAGTGTTACTGCAAAAAAGAAATCTATACCCATATTTTGAATTGCTGCATATGGTAATTAAACCAATCAGCAAATTCATCTGTTCCAAGATCCTTGGATAAGGTGACTCTTTTTAATTTTCATATGGTCCCTTGTTGTAGAGACTCTGTCCTTTTCATGATCTTCAAAGAAACTGAAATGGGATGTATTGCACACGATTTAATGAATAATTATGGGGGAAAACAGGTTTTCTTTTTCCTGTTATAAATGCTAAGGGAAAAACATTTGAAAGATACTCATTAAAAGTAGTTTTGACGTTTTGATGCTTTCTCTACTTCCATCTCTCAGAGTTGTAGCAATCTTAAATTTGAAATTGTTTCAAGCTCCTTTTTTTTTCCTAAAGTTGTTTTTTTGTCCTTATTTTGAACTCAGTCCAATCCAGAATGAGCAAGTAGGAGTCCAACAAACAAGCTTTGAGATCTGAAAAGAGAACTTGTTTACTACTCTAGGACTCCCTTCCTCCCTGAGAAAAGTGGCTTTTATTATTTTGGTCTTCAGAACAGATAAACCTGATCCAAGAAAAAGAGTTAAATTCAGTCTTCTTGTTACTTTTTCTTTTTCCAGAGCTTCTTTGAAGGACAGTCCGCATCTTGGGATGTAGCTAAAAAAGATCAAAATAGAGCAAAAAATCGTTATGGAAACATTATAGCATGTAAGTTTTCATACAATTCTTGGTGAATGTAAATATTGTGTATAGAAGATAAATATTAAGTGGAAAGTCCTCCTTATATGCTTTTAAACTTCAAGAGAATCCCAGAGAGTGGCACATCTGTTTATAAAGTAATCTATTTAATATTAAAACAGCATTGGCTGTTGGCAGTGACTCTGAAGTTGTCGTCATCGTCAATAACTAAATTGACTCAGACTCTTCACCCTGTGGAGATAACTTGTTTGATTTTATGTTTGCACATAAATGCATGAGGTGTTATTGACAGCTAAGAATATCAGGATAATGAAAAAGAAAGGTCTTTTCAGTGATAAATTGCTATAACACTTCTACCAAACATTCTCAAAGTGAGAGTGTTATTCTTTCCATATAACCTTTATTTCTTCTTTGCAGCGAGTGCCTGAACTCCGGCTGCTCCGTGTTATTTGTCATTAGGGACTTCATTAAGTTTTAAGGTGTTTGCATGGGATAAATAAATTGGTTATCCTATGAAACCACAGGAATGGTAAGGAAAGTAACATAGTTTAGTTTGTGACTAGCTAGTGATGTACTTGGCCCACTCAGATCTCAATTTAAATTATTTTAAAATATCCTCTGAATACATCTGACTACATCAGAATTCAACCTTGACTCTCAAGAAGTTAAGAAGTCGAGAGCAGGGATTCAGAATTCACTCTCTAGTTCTGTGGCTCATTTGCTGTAAAAGTGCAGCAGGAATGGATCCCACCCATTTAAACCCATGTCAAAGAAGCAGAATTAGACATTAAAATGAGTTCAGTCCTTTAGACAAAGCCAATGATGATTCATCAGACATTACCATGTTCCCTAAAACCTTCCTAACTATGAAGATGCTAGTCGTTGAAGCTTTATTAACAGGATATTATAGTAAGTACTGAGCTCATCAAAGTTCTTGTATTTCTTTAAGGAAATTTGAATAGTAGCCTGTTACGGATAAGCTATCAGCAACCCCTGAATTATTTTAAGTCTCTACCAAGGTCATTGTCTTGGAACAGAGGGGAAATTTAATAGCTTTATTTTATTGTTTAACAACTTTAGATGACCACTCCAGAGTAATTCTGCAACCTGTTGAGGATGATCCTTCTTCAGATTACATTAATGCCAACTATATAGATGTAAGTATTTTTATAGTTCGGTGTGCCCAATTTGTTGGCTTATATATGTGAATCTTTTTGCTTGTTATTACCTATAAAGTGATTGCTAGCTTTTTAAAATAAAGAACAAACTGTACACTTTTCCTTGTTCTACGTCCTAGTACTCACTGACGTTGTTGTGCTTTCTTTCACACCTGACTTTGGTTTGGGCTGTAGATTTGGCTGTACAGGGATGTAAGTACCACTATATGTAAATAACAGCACCCTATTATAAATATTTAATATAACTACTCTTAATTACAGTTCTTACTAATGCTTAATACTAGTTACCTCTGCATGCTTCCCCTAAGTAGCCTCATACGGTATATCTATGTTCATTTTTTTGTAACTCCTTTACATGTGTGAAGATCTATTTTACCTCCTTCCCTTTGCTATGTTTAGAAAAACAGGACCATTTTCAGATTTTGACAAGTTATGATGTACTCGAGTTTTATTTGTTGATGATTTCTGTTTCTGGCTTTTATTCTTCCCCCTTCCCCAAACATGTGAGAAGCTGGATAGTATGATGTGTATTAGTGTTTCTGAAATTTTACTTTTTACATTTGACTTCTGATGTTAAAAATGGGTAGGAAGACTATTTTGTGATGTGTGGTATTGGCTTGTTAAAGTATTAAAATTACTTAGGCCAAATCATTTCTAAATTGCATTTGTAAAATATACATATCACACATATATATCGAATCATGCAAACCAAAAAGCTTGTTTTGGTCACAGGTTTCCACTGTTACATTTTGGTTACAAACATATCTACATGCAAATTGTTGATTTAATGGAAAGTAACTAGCAAATCAAAGATAAAATATTGTCAAGGAAGTAATAATACTACATTACATGTAAGAAGGACAGGCTCTTTATTCATATTTCCTGGTTCAAAATTATGCTGGAAATCTTGGGACTGTTGCTTCCCTTCTCTGTGCCTCAATTTTCTTCTCTGTACCGTGGGGATAACAATAATAGTACGAACCTCATCGTTTGTTATGAGAATTAAATAAAGTAATGCATGTTGAACATTCAGCACAATACCTAGCACATACAAAGCACTCATGAAACATCCGCTATTTTTAAATAATTCAGTCCTAGGTGTGCTGAGATTAATCAGTTAAAGACATGCATTAATTGGAAGGCAAAAGGTAGAAGTATCAAATATTGCAGCATGTATGTTGTACACATTTATAGTTATATAAAACATGAAAATTAGGCCCTGACTTTGTCTAATTTCCATAAATAGGAAATGACCTCTGTCACATTTATTAAGTTCATGTTTTATAGTTACTTTGTGAACTGTCATCACTGATATCTTTGGATTAATTAATTTTATTACATAGTCTCTGAGTATATTGGTAAAAATTCTGATCATCATTTGACTCTCATTTGATATTTTAAATTTATCAGACGTCTCAAAAGAGAAAGCTAAGCTAATGGTCCACTCTTTAGAATAAAAAATTCAACAGTTTTGGGACAAATTTGTACTTGTTCTTACCTATTCAGTTTAACCTTGGTTTTCTGCCAAGACATATACACTGGAGCCTTGTTATACTACTACTTTATGGTTCATATGGTAAAACTGTGTTCTAAATGAGACTGTGTTGTTATCCAATCGTCCTGTTAAGACCCCAGTGTATTTTGGCTGATTACTACACAATTCCATAATGTTCTCTTTCCCGTTAGTTTATTACACTTAAGACTCTTCTGTAATTGGTAAATTTTTCATGAAAAACGGGAGATGAAATGCTTATAGAGCTTGGAAAAAATTTGTCCATGAAAAATTGTACTATTTGGTATAAGAAGAAATAGAAAACTTCCAAATTGGCAGCAGTATGCTGCTCAGCCTGTTAAGTTTTAGATTGGAGATCTCAGTTTATGTGCATTTATATGCACATCGAGTTGCCCACACCAAATGTGGACAAATTGTACCACAGGCCTTGATACATACAAAACAAATTCAAAGCTTAACCCTGTTATACCGTTAACAGTTGTGCTACTCATGATGTACCGGAATTCAAATCAATTGAGAGCAACTAACAACTTATTTCTTATCAGGAATAATTTCTTTGTTGAAACAGTATTAAATGTTTAACCACCTAAAGCTCTTGGCACACTAAAAAGAAAAAAGTGCTAAATTTTTTGTTCAGGATTAGATGTATTTTATTTAAAACTCTTCTTTCCCTATATATGTGTGTACCTGTAATTATGTGTGTGTGAACTAATATTATCAGCACACACAAAATAGTTTTGGCAGATTCCTGAACATATTATAGTACAGGAATATTCTCTAAAATAGCTCAGCAGGACTTTGACTTAATGCACACATGCATTGTCCAGCTCTAACATTGGAATGTTCTGTTATTTTTTTATGGTTCTAATATGTCGTTGTCCCTTTGTAATGCAGTGTATTGTACTTTTGGATGATAAGATGAGAATTAATATTTTTGAACACCATTTGCCAGGAATGAATGACTAAAGATTAACATGAAGGCATAAACATTTTAGTAAAACCAAACAATATCTACGAGGTTATTCCCTAGCAAACAAAACTCAATTATGCAATACATATTCTAATCGGAGCCCTTAAAACATTTAATTTTTGTTTTATGTTTACCTTTCAGATAACCTAGGTTTGAGAAGTGAACTCTGAGTTCACTACTCATTTCTGGACTTTTTACTATAACTTAATCTTAACAGGTGGTTGTCTTCATCTTTTTATGCCTTCATTCATTTATTTCTGCTACTGATGTCAAATGATAACCAATTTGTTCTCCTATTTTAGGGCTACCAGAGACCAAGCCACTACATTGCAACTCAAGGTAAAACATGACCTTTTTAAATGTTCTAGAGCAACCAAAGTTGCTTTTTCATCCATATGGTGTTGGTCTGGTTTATGGTTTTGTGGTTTGTTTGGGTTTTTTTTTTTGCCATTTTTATCTGACTTAACTGAAAAAAGGATCAGATCATCTGAGACCACTCTTTATTCATTTGTATAATACAAGTTGTTTTATCTGTGTAAAATACGTATAAATTAAAGCTCACTTTATTTTTTAATTAAAATAAAAGAGAAGCTGCTGATTTGTGGTTTGGGTTTTGGTATTCGGATGTCCCAGAGTACACTAGCTAATAGTGCTGGACACAGGAATTACTTTTGATGAAAGCAAGAGAGGTCTCACCTTGGATAAGTTGCCCGTTTTTTGGTAGCAAGGTCTGTGGTCCTGGAATGGAGTATTACCCAAGACTGATATTGTTACAATGAGATGTTAGACTGTCTTCCAGCAAATTTTTTACAAGTCAAGACAGACAAAACGAAGGGCTAAAGGGAACTCCATCAAGTTCATTCTGTGTAGAAAATAAGAAAAAGGCAGAGAAATCTTGTTAGAGTGGCACACTGGGGAATAAGAGCATCCTAAAACATCTTTAGTTGTCTCTCCATATTGACCACTGGCCATCAGAAGAGAAACCTGCCTATCTATTTATTTCTTAAAAGAGGGAAGTGAAGCAGAAGCTCTGTTTGCTGTTTTGACAGAGACCATTTTCTGAGTATTTTCACATATCTTTGGATTAACTGAGTTGAATTGTAAGCTCTTTAAAGTTAAAGATCATCCATGGTGAACAATACTCTAGGTTTGTTTGCTTGTGGCACTGAGTAGAGTATAACCCAGTAGATGCGTTAGCAGTCTGGAGGTGATGATATAAGGTTGGGATGTGTGCGTATATGTATGCTGTTTCTTCATTAACCCCTAAACATGCACTGTTTTATAAACGATGTGGGTATATTTACTTGGTAATATATGCTGTTTGGTTGATAGTGGAATAAGACTTCCTATTTTTAACATATATTTGAAGATACATCAAATTAACTTAGTGACAGCTATAAGTACCCTAGCTAGAATCTAGGCATCTTCTGATACCTAGAATCTGATATCTTCTTCTACATGGGAAGTATAGAAGGTAAATAGAAAAAAAAAAAAGTTACATATGCCTATGTTTTTGCTCTAGTGTGAATTTAGATACAAACTGAATTTAAGTAATTTCAGTGACATTTTGTGTTAAACCTTTAATATTATTTTTTGGCTTATTTAGTTTACTTTTATTTGTACCTTATGCATACTTCTTACCACTTATTTCTTCTAACCACAAAATTTCTCTGATAATATAATATTCAAATTAATTTCTTCAAAGGCCCAGTTCATGAAACAGTATATGATTTCTGGAGAATGATCTGGCAAGAACAGTCTGCCTGCATTGTGATGGTTACAAATTTAGTTGAGGTTGGCCGGGTAAGAGAAAACAAGATTTTTTTTTCTTGTTCACAAAACATGAGTATAAGTTGAGTAGCCAAACATAACACACTTAAAATAGAATCTCATTCAGTTGTTTTAAAAATCCATAGGCATAGCATTTGAATTGAGTGCTCCTCAGTGGACCTTTGGTGGCTGAGAAATTATTTGACTTCTTTATTGAGTAATGAAAGAAACTCTGATTTTATACTAGATTCTAATAGCATCATAGGGCTTATATATTATAATGAGACTACACAAAGTTTTTCTATTTATTGTGTAATAGATTCTTTTATCACATACATAGTTTTTCTTTATATTTTTACTGTAACCTAAAGAGTTACTACTGGAAATAAATCATCTTGGTTAATGTGTATTCAGGCCCACTTTATATACGCTTTCTGTCATTTAGGTTAAATGCTACAAGTATTGGCCTGATGATACTGAAGTTTATGGTGACTTCAAAGTAACTTGTGTGGAAATGGAGCCCCTTGCTGAATATGTGGTTAGGACATTCACCCTGGAAAGGGTAAGTACCCTAAAATTCTCTTTATTTAAAATATGTTTATTGAAACTTTTTTTCTCCTGAAGTCCCCATCAAGATTTGTTTTGATGATGCTATAGAATCTATCCATCCATTCATTCATTCCACAAATATTTATTCAAGAGCATGCCATGTGCCAGGCATGTTTGTGAACCTTGGGATACATATTAAATACGTATTAAATGATTTCTATTTTGAAAGGTGGTCTAGAATCATGTGAAAAAATCACGAAACTAGAAAATCAGAGAAAATCAAAAGAACAAAAGAAAAATTAAATATAAACCAAAAAACAACAAAAAAGAATAAATGAGATCAAAAAGCTAGTTCCTTGAAAAGATCAATAAAAGAGCTAAACCGCTGTCAGTTCTAAATGAGGGCAGTCAAAACTACGCAATATTAGAAAACACAAGGGCGCCTGGGTGGCTCAGATGGTTAAGCGTCTGCCTTCCGCTCAGGTCATGATCCCAGCATCCTGGGATCAAGTCCCGCATTGGGCTCCCTGCTCCTTGGGAGCCTGCTTCTCCCTCTGCCTCTCTCTCTGTCTCTCATGAATAAATAAATAAAATCTTTAAAAATATATATATATATTAGAAAACACAAAAAAGATATAACTGCAGTTATACTTGCTGTTAGGAAAGCAATAAAAAAAAATTGCATATAAACTTAGAGACAGAGATTTTAGTCTAAATACCCTTATATTTAGTAGAGTAAATACTGATTCTCAAAATTTGACCCAAGAAGACTTAGAAACCTGAACAGATGATAGAAGAAAATAGAATCTTAAAATTTACCAGTGAAATTTCACTATGGTCTTATAGTTGAGGTTTCTTTAGCTTTTAGAGAACAGTTGATACGTATGTTAATAAAATTGTTTAGACCATAGAATACCATTAAAACCAGCTAAATATATTTTAAAAGCTAGCATAACTGTGATAACATAACCAGGTAAAGATGGCACTCTCTCAAGCTCTTCTCTCTCTCTTTTTTTTAATGATTTTATTTCTTTATTTGAGAGAGAGACAGAGAGAGTGAGAGAGAGAGAGAGCACAAGCAGGGTGAGGGGCAGAGGGAGAAGCAGACTCCCCACTGAGCGGAGTTCCGGGATCATGACCTGAGCCGAAGGTGGACACTCAACTGACTGAGCCACCCAGGGGCCTTGCCTCTCTGTCTTTTTTTAAATCTCTCTCTCTTTCTCTCTCCTTCAACAGTAACTAATAGCATGCATATTAAGGAGTGAAAACCCTAAAGGTATTGCTATGTAATCAGGAGTGTGATGTGGATAATCAGTCTCACTAGTATTCAATTTGGGGAAGTTCTAGTAAATGAAATAAGACAACAAAAGGAATAAATTGCTTAACTGTTAGAAAAGATAAGATTATTTTAACATGAAGTTATTTTATACCAAGAAAACTAGAAATATTTTAAAATGGAACTACTAATCATTGAAGTGGCTAATTCGAGATAAATATTCATAAGTGATAGCTTTTCTGTATATTAGCAGGAAACAGTAGTAGACATTACAAAATCTCTTTCACAATAATAAAAAAATTTTAAAGTATCTAGGAATAAATTCAACAGAGATGTAGGTCCTAAGTGACTAAATTCTCAAAAGTGTATTAAAGGACATAAAATATGATGTGAATCAGTAAGTGGAGACATGCACCATGGCCCAGAATGGAAATGTTTTATATTAATACCACTTTCTGTAGTTAATGTCATACTAATTGGAACATCATTGGATTTTTATTTTTAATTTGACTTCTTGCTATTAAGAACTGGAAAAGAGTAGTTTGGTTTTTTTGAAAACCATGTATTTGAAAATTACATAGGAAAATTTAAATAGAAAGAGCAGTAAGGGAACATGCCTTGCCAGATATTAAAAAGAACTCTTTACTGAAGTTTACTAAAAAGAACAAGGCTCTTAGAGCAAGCACCTCCAGTAAAAGAATTAATATGGAGGAGGGGAGGTAACTATCTGAAATCAGGTCTTAGAACAATTTATGATCTTCCTCACTGGAGTTGACTTGAAAAGTAGTAAAGAAAGGGATTTTTCTATTTGTATGATTCCATGAGAGTGTTTATCATTGTCATTATTATAATTATATGTTGAGCCCTACTTTGTGTAGGTTATTATGTAGGGACTAGATCTAGAAAGAATAATAAGACCTGATCACTGGCTTTGGTGCTATTGGTTGGTCTATCTCTATAGGACAGAATCTAAACTTTCTCAATTTGGTTCATTTATTTCCTGACATTTTTCTCCCCGTTCTGATTGAACAAGTGAGATGGAGATACCACAGATAGCTCATAGTGCCACTGGAATTATATAGATTACTGTGGGGATTTGGGGGCTACAAATGTGGATTCTTAAAAATAAACTCTGTAACATTCTATGTAAGCTCTCTAAGCTGTGCTAACACAATCTACAGGCTTCTTTAACCAAAAGGGAAAAGTTTTGAAGTGTGCATTTAAAAGTTCTCTTAAATTAACCCAATAGGAAAGAGGCATTACAAATGATGCTTCCCTTTCATTTTGTACTTTTGTTACTATAAATAATACTCGGTGCTGCATTATTTCTCAGAATTAAGAAAAATCGTTTGCCCAAAGAACAGTTTAGTTGTCTCTATATTTTTACAAAACAATCTAAAGTAGCACTGTCCTGGAAAATCCCTGCATGCTGTGCTTCAAAACCATTTTCAACATGGATAAGCAAGGCATTAAAATCTTTTTGAGGTGAGAAGCTAGAAAGTTGCTTTTATTTACCCCTCGAAAACTCAGTGCCTCGGGTCAACAGGGCAGCATTTTAGCTTTCCTGTTTTTTTCCCTTTTCTCCTAATAATTTTCTGTGCTGTCATTCCAAGTAAGGAACAAACTGTCAAGGTAAATAAAAATTTACACAGAGTTAAAGAACTGAGCAAGACTTCTCATTGTCTTTCTTTGGCAGGTATCTGACAAGAAAGGTAAGTTCCTCGACTGTGTCAGGCTAGCATCCTTTTTCAAAAAAAGCCTGATCTTTGATAGATTCTTCATTTTTTATTTTTTTCATTGTCAACCAGGTCTAGTGCCTATGACTGGTGTTGAATGGCTTTATTTGGGCTCTTTTTTTTTTTTTTAAGATTTTGTTTATTTATTTGACAGAGAGAGACACAGCGAGAGAGGAACACAAGCAGGGGGAGTGGGAGAGGGAGAAGTGGGCTTCCCGCGGAGCAGGGAGCCCGACGCGGGGCTCGATCCCAGGACTCTGGGATCATGACCTGAGCCGAAGGCAGACGCTTAATGACTGAGCCACCCAGGCGCCACCTACTTGGGGTCTTTTGAAAACACTTGTTTACATGTTTGCACAGAGGGGCTACAATGAGATCCGTGAAGTGAAACAGTTCCATTTCACCGGCTGGCCTGACCACGGAGTACCATACCATGCCACGGGCCTCCTTTCCTTTATCCGGCGAGTGAAGTTCTCCAACCCTCCCAGTGCCGGCCCCATCGTTGTGCATTGCAGGTGAGTGCTGGACCAGACGCTCTGGACTTGTATACAGCAAGCTTTTTTAAAGTACGAAGACGAGGCCTTCAAGCACAAAACTAGTCCATGCTTACAAGGTTCCGGCTTACATGTATTACAGGGAAGGTTAAAAAAAAAAAAGTTAGCTCTAAGGAGGATATAAAATAGAAACTTAAAAAATAAATACATTCATCTTAATGTGTGTAGTGTTGTTCACAAATGGGTGTGTGGAAACTCTGTCTTTTAGCGGCAACATCTGTGTTTGGGTTTGTTTTTTTTTTTTTTTCCTATCACTTTTGCAAATCCCATATTGTATGGAATGGGAGGTTAAAATAGAGATTTCTTGCCAATCTAGTAAATTCCCAATAGAAACCCAGCTTTTAAAACTAAATTTGAGACATACAGAGTTACTAAATGGCCTAAATTGCAAGAATTTGTGCTGTAAAACAGCTATTTAAGAATTTAAAAAAAAAAAAAAAAAGAGCCATCCATCAGAGGACCTTAAAAACTGCATCAGTGAGATCCAGCAAATATATGCCAGAAAAATGTGAACATTATATCCAGGCTCCCTTCTGATTAGAAACTCCTCTTAAAACAAGCATTCAGAGACACTAAAAGCAAATTACATGGCCTCATTTTGAGATGTGAACAGAAAAATATGTACTGAATCTGAAAAGCTTTTCCTAAATGCTGCACACCATTCTCAAATACCATCCCCTCCAAGCTACATAATAGGTTGTACTTAAGCATTTTTTTTTTTTTCTGAAAATCCGACCTATTCAGAATTTAAATGACCACATATGGAAGAGGGAAAACAGCACAGAGACTGACATAAAAGTAAGGCATCCCATAAGGATCAGATACTGTGTACGCTGAAAAAAAATCTTCAGTTCAGTCCTCCTCAGGAAATCTGATGTACTCTTCAGTTGCTTTCCTGTCTCAAACCCTGGGAACAGTGATTGAGAAGATGGTAGGCAGAAGAAAAAGAAAAAAAAAGGAAAGAGAGAGAGATACCCACAATATCTTTTACTTAAATTTCTTAAAGAACAGTATGTTTAAGAGAAGTGACCAAATCTGGACAACAAAGAAATAATGTTAATAGCCAATTTATGCATTTAGAAAATGAGATAAATGGGTTTTCAATTCAGGAGTGTCTTGACTTATCATAGAGGTTTACTTTCCTATGATTTGCTTGCTTCGGAAGTGCTCCAAGATTCTCAGATACTCTCTTGAAACAAGAAGTGTCATTTTTCACTTATACTCAGATATCTGTGAATTTATAAAAAAGAGGAAGCTGACTACCAAGTGAAATTCCCCCCTCCCCAAAATCCCAGCTATATCTTATTTGCACTGTTGATTTTTATATATAAAATTGAAGAGAGCTGCCTGGGTGGCTCAGTCAGTTAAGGGTCCAACTCTTAATTTTGGCTTAGGTCATGATCTCAGGGTCATGAGATCGAGCCTCACATGGGGCTCCCCGCTCAGCAGGGAGTCTCTGAGATTCTCCCTCTTTGTCTGCCCTCCCCCTCACATTCTCTCTCTCTAAAATAAATAAATAAATCTTTTTTAAAAATTGAAGAAACATTCCCAGGAGGTAAAACAATCAGTGGTATGTTAAGATTCAATGACTGAATTAAATACAGTAAGATAGTGGCTATCTTTGTGACCTGTTAAGAATTATATTCTATACCTAACTATTCATTTTCATTTTTCCTTCAGATCACCAAATATTCTTTCTACTATTGGCCTTCTCCTCATTGATAACCACCATTTCCCTCCCCACCGTCACCATTAGCACTTCCTCTGAATTGTGACTCCTCAGATTTCCCAGTAAATGTTTTGGAATTAATTTTCTTTGCCTTGGTATTTACAAGAGTCTGTCAGACTAAAACAGTGAGCCAGCATTCTTGCATTTTGCCAGAGGACCCGCAAGTATATGAGTAAGAATATTTTTGAGGTTAAATCTTAAAGCACAAATCCACCCCTTGGCCAATTCTATGAGCTTAAAATCACGTGCACTAGATTTCCAAAGAATGAAGACTTGTATGAGAGCTGTGGAACTTGAACAACATATATATGTTATTTGTAAAACACAATTTGATATACAAAGTTTATCGTTTTAATTTCAAACTCATGCTGCAGTCTTCATTTTGCACCAAAGCAAATACTCTACATGAAGTTATTTGTACATTAAATAAGTGTTTTATATAACATACAAATTACATCTTGCAGTTTGTTGAATCAATTTGATTCCACCTATCTGACAGTTGAAAGGATCTTTATTTAATAAGATTGCAAGAACATACGTCTTTCAATTCTTTAGATTTGTTTAATTTTTTTCAGTGCTGGTGCTGGACGAACTGGCTGTTACATTGTGATCGACATCATGCTGGACATGGCTGAAAGAGAGGGTGTTGTTGACATCTACAACTGTGTCAAAGCCTTAAGATCTCGTCGTATCAATATGGTCCAGACAGAGGTATGCTGCTTGTTGATTGATCTCTGATGGCTTTTTTTTTTTTGCTTTCCAACATTTATCAAAAACAATGTTTTTCACATAGAATCAGTATTACCTCATCAAGTCATATAGGAAAATATTGATAACATTATTAATGTTTCTACATAGAGAAAATTCTTTGTATTCTCTACCTTTGATGACAGAAGATTTTTATTAAAATAGTTTGATTTTTTTTTTCTTTCTTAGGAACAATACATTTTTATTCATGATGCCATTTTAGAAGCCTGTTTATGTGGAGAAACTGCCATACCTGTCTGTGAATTTAAAGCTGCCTATTTTGATATGATTAGAATAGACTCGCAGACTAACTCTTCACATCTCAAAGATGAATTCCAGGTATTTACTTATTTCTAGAGCTCCTTTTATGAGCAACTTATTACAGTGTGTTCTGGGCATTATTAATTCCTCTAAGGAAGGTCTTTCAGGTCAAACTTATAACTTTTGACCCTGTCTCTTTCATTATACATATTACTATTGTATTAATGAGCTCATATCTGCAAAATGAGTTCAGACTCAGGGAAGAGTATGGGGAAAGGTATCATAAAATCAAACTTGGTGGTGGTTTGTGTATGTTTACAACCTTTTTTTATGCAGACTTACGGATTTTAACCTTCTGTGTCACTCACAAGGTGAGATCAAGCGCATTAATAATAATAGCTGAAGTTTGTACTAAACATTGTCTCTAAATAACCCCAAATGTTTTCACTGCCCTTAAAACATCCCTGAAGGTGTGTGAATGTGAAGTCAAGAGTAGCTCTGGACACCTAATACTTTGATCCTTTGTGCAGTGCTCTTTCTAGGTTGTTCTACCCTGTTTTCAAATATGGCATGCCAAAATGTTACTACAGATGATAGTTTCCAACTTTGATGATGGGTCATCGTTATGGGCCGCTCTACTTCTGTTTTCTTTGGTTAGGCAGTGCCTTTTGCAGGTAGCGACGGTTTTTGGCTTCCCTTTTCCTTTTAGGAAACACAGTGAACAATGTGTATATTGTTTCTTTGTCACTTCTCAGGCTTCATTAGCTTTAACTAAGTCTATCAGCCTGTCATCATGGCAAATGCCATCGCCTTGTACAAATCCTTCCCTTTGTACTTGGCCTCCCAGATACTTGATGGATCTGTTCTGTGCTATTAAATGGGTCACTTGCTTTTAACCTAGGTTCCCTTTTCTTTTTAGACTTTGAATTCAGTCACCCCTCGACTACAAGCTGAAGACTGCAGTATAGCGTGCCTGCCAAGGAATCATGACAAGAATCGTTTTATGGACATGCTGCCACCTGACAGATGTCTGCCTTTTTTAATTACAATTGATGGGGAGAGTAGTAACTACATCAATGCTGCTCTTATGGACGTAAGAGACTGCTGTCTTTGTTAGTGTGAAGTGTCATGAAAAGCTACGTGATATGGTGAACACCGGCTGGTTTTCTTTTCAAGAAAATTAACAGGGCCTAGAAAGGAAACTTGGAAATTTTTTTTTGAGAATGATTTTGAATTTCCCCTACAGGGATTCTTAGGAACTCTAAGTTTTAGGCCCCATTGTAAGTTTGGAGCTTGGTTGTCAGTTATTATATTCTGTACAGGAAATACCTGCAGGTCATATTTTCCATCTTAATTATTTTCAGAAAAGAAAATCATGCTTATGTATTTTGAATGTTAGGTAAGGAATGAATTTTTGAAGCCACATAATGCCTTATCTTACGGAAGTTGTGTTAATTTGGGAAATCTTTATCTCTGACATTTAATGTTCCAGTAATTTATGGCTAACTTGTTTTATTGGCCAATAATTATTAGAGACCCTTTATAAATAACTAGGAGAAGGCACCGAGGATACATGTTAATACATCCATCGTTAATGAAAAAACTGTCTTGCCCCACTCCAACCATCACAGAGTGTAAGTGGTAGAGCATATCCTCAGCAGGTTAGCGTCCCATAGACAGAACAACATGGGGAGAGAGTTTTAAGTCAGTCCTTGGCTACCTTGCTGGGTTACCTTGGAAAGAAGCAAGAAGGCTCTCCAGGTTCAGAATCCTTTTAAACAGCTCATCATCTTCATTTGTAAACATTTCTAGGTTTTGCCTTTTCATCTATAGAACCATAGCCAGGAGAAATTAGAAGTCAGGGTCCATGCCTGTGTGACTAATAATGAAGCTTTCTGCATTGTTGCTCCTATTGTGTTTTCGAAAATTAGCTCCTGATAGTAGAGACCTAGAAAGCCTACTTTCTACTTCTGAGACTAGTCTTTTAGCCAGTTACTTTGCTCTTTTTATGTTGCAGAGCAGAATAGTCTAAAGACAAGCTCAAGTGAAAAGTTCCCATTCTTGCTATGACCAGAATCTTGCCTTGTCATTAATCACATCCACTGAAATCACACCTGATCCTCATTGTTATCTTTTTCTTCCCATTTTAATTGTCTGGAAAGACAAATATACTAAATACAGAGAAAACACACAAGACCTTTTTGTTTCTGAGTCTAGATTTGGAATTTTAAAAGGCTGTGTGGAAAGGGGAAGAAGAAAATACTGTTAGGAAAGAGATTGATGAGGCATAGGTCTGAGGCATTTTTTGTCTTTGGCATCGATTGCTGTCAAATTTTTCTTCATTTCCAGTTTGTTTTCTAGTCAACAGGAAGACTGAACCTTGTTCTCTACCTGTTTCTACTCTCTGCTTAATTCCCTATGATTCAACATAGATACATTTCATAATTGAGACCGTCCGGTGGATTCAGTAGTGGTAGTTGGGGCCTCAGAAAAGTTAGGTTTGGTTTGTCTTACAAGAACAGAGCTCACTGGTCAGCACTCCCCACTCCCTCTACCCTCTAGCAACATCCTCAGTGTTCTGTACCCTTGTGCTATGATTGTGAAGCATTAGGAGGCAAGGCCAAGGATTCTGTGATTTCAAAGCCTCAGATGTGCTCTTGTCCTTACCGAGGGAAGATCTAGGAAAGCACCTGTGTCCCTCACATCATCTTATTCATCTCCCCTCCCCTGTGACTCAAAAACTGAGTAAATAGCTTGCCTTCCCATGGAACAGACATGTGATTGGAAGGAAAGTTATTCTTCTGACCCTTTTTCATGAGGCTTCATACTTTCTTAGGAGACACTCACCTCAGAGGCAGGTGTAACTCTGTGAGGCTTGAGGTCATTTAGAAACAGCCATTTGAACTGTCAGCACTCAGATTTATCCCACTGTCTTCCATGGAGCTGAATGCCATGGTTAGCAGCATTTCCCAAATGGCGATAAGATCAATGTTCAAGAATCTGTTTCTACACTGATGTTAAGACACTTGAAAAACTAAAAGAGTTAAATGGTACAAATGAGTTAGGGGATCACTGACAATTTTATCAGCATGAAGGAAATCTATCTCAGGCAACTGTCTAGTCATTTTTTTTACAAACTATTTAATACATAGAAATATAGATCATTAGTCTGCAGAATGACACATTGCCCAGGTCATATGAGTATACTCTCTCCTTCTGGATGGAGATAATGTGTCATGTCCCAGTCAGGGGGCACTTGGTAAAAAAAGGAGCCATTCCCTTATAGGTGGAGCCAAGAAGTGCATTTTACTTTAAGAAAAATCTTAAGTGATTGAAACTGTCATTCTGACCATGAATGTACATTAGAAATGCCCAGGAAACTGGAATGGGCCTGCAAGATGAGCAGAATGTGCTGATAATATCCATATAATGTAAAAGCACACAAGTTTGAGGCATATGTGGTTTTTCTTACTTGAAATGGAAGAGAACCCAGCAGTTTCATATATAGATATAAATCAGATTTATATCTATATATAAATATAGATATAATACACAATATTGAAATATATATAAATATATATATGTATATGTTGATAGATGTTGATAAATGATAGAAGATAGATAGATGATAGATAGATAGGGACACAGATATACCTACATACACACTGGGGAATTTTGTGCCTTCAGCCTCTCAGATTGATTACCTTTGAAAAACTGAAAGAGCCCACAGGTACCTCATGGAGGATCTTAACCTTAAGAAGTTCTTTAGTTTCTTCTTTTGTTTTTGGCCTATATTTACTTCTCTCAGCAAGGTAAAACTTGAATTGCTGTTGAGACTTTGAAGCCCTGCCTTCAGATTGACAAAGCAGCGGCTCCAGTACATTCCAGTGGCCCAGATCTCTTATTCCATGGCTTAGGCAGCGTCCAGCTCCCTCTCCACGTGGGGCCGTTACACCTTACCTGGTCCCACCTTGAGATGTGTTGAATTGGCTTGTACGACTGATCATTCATTTTAAGTTCTCATGTTTTCCCATCTACCTTGTTTCTTCACAGAGCTACAGGCAACCAGCCGCTTTCATTGTCACACAGTACCCTCTGCCAAACACTGTGAAAGACTTCTGGAGATTAGTGTACGATTATGGCTGTACCTCCATCGTGATGTTGAACGAAGTCGACTTGTCCCAGGTTAATGGCTGGGAGTTGCTTCTGTGTACTCATACACAACCTAATGAAGTAGTAATAAGATGTTAAAATCCGCTTCATACTACCCTCATTGGAGAAAAATAATGCTCATTTTGTTTTTTTTTCCCCCAAAAAACATTCATCATCTAGGGGTGTCCTCAGTACTGGCCAGAGGAAGGGATGTTGCGATATGGCCCTATCCAAGTGGAGTGTATGTCTTGTTCAATGGACTGTGATGTGATAAACCGGATTTTTAGGATATGCAATCTAACAAGAGTAAGTCATTAATATTTTACGTGAGCTGATCCAGAGCAACTGAACATAACCATGTTGGGGTATCATTCCAATCAGACAACAGGAAGAGTGGAGTTAATAGGTGTTACATAATCAGTCCCAAAGGTAGTAATCATCTTATACCTTAGTATTAGAAGAAAAATGCATTCCCAAAAACATTTCTGCTTAGAAATGCAGGAAGCTGGCTGTCCTGGTCAGTTACTTAATGTATTACATCAGAAACTAAATTCAGATGCATTGACTCAACTGAGTTTGATGGTCTGAGCCTGGTCTCTGCGCATATGTGGACTTTCATCAAGGTCAACTACATGTTTTATTAGTATTGATATCCAGCCCAGAAGAGGCATATGATTGAAAAGTAAGTACATAATAATAATGATGATAACTAAAAGGCTTTACCTCAGGAGGAAGGGATTTGTCGGATCAGCCATTATAGAAAGATTCCATGTCACTATTGCATACAAGGGAGAACCCCACACATGAGGGGAAAAGGTAAATCACAGCTATCATTGATTCTCCTTCACCTGTAATTTCATCTTGCTGAATGTCCCAGGATCTGGCTCTGCCCAGAATTGTAGAAGCAGCACTGGTACCCCTTTTCCCAGGAGCAAAGGAGCAGCTGTGTTTCTCAGAAATCTTTCTTTCCTTGAGCCTTCATATATTTTACACTCAATGATAAAATTAAGTCTGGGGTCTGTCCTCCAAAAAAGCAAAAAAAAAAAAAAGTGCTAATAAAAACTGTTTAGATTGTGTAGCCAAATAGCAAACAGAATTTGAAAAGAAATCATTAGTAGCTTCCATGGAATTACTCTTTTTAAAGAGGATTACTCTGTTTTTAGTGCACCAGCTTTATGTATGTGTATAATTTTAAGTGTGTGATTCAGATTGTCATGTTTCGGTGTTTTCATATCAAAATGGCTATATGTGTTTCTGGTTAATAAGTCTATATGTATAACTATAAGCAGAGGATATAGTCATAGCCAATTCTGTCGCTCATTTCAGTGGAGAAAAAAAGGATAACTTCAAATCATGTCATAATATCCATGCATATCTTAGATGTTAATTTAAGTGGAATCTCATTATGTCTGCACATCTGTTCCATTATGGTTCTAGTAATATTTTAGCTGAGAAACCATAGCACTAAACTCAGAAAGTAAGACTTGTCTTTTTATTGAGCTGTTTATATGAAAAATATTCTAAGGATGGGAACTGAAATCTGTGTTTTTTCGTCGGCATATTTGTTTATTTATCTTCCCCTATGTTTGGTGTTCTGGTTCTTATTAGTGCACGATTTTTTTTTCTATTTCTAGTCTTGGTTAATATCGTGCACTTCATGAGATATTTAATATGCACCAATGAGAAGTTGGGTGTTGTTCTAGTAGGTCCTTGTGATGCGGGAGCCCTTGCCAGGTGGAAATTCAAATCTGATGGCTATGATACAGCTTATCATGTATTGCAAATACTTTCTTAACATTTTCTTATGAGGCCTTAATGTTTTGGTTCATTCATTTAACAGTACTATTCTTTGGACAGTATTCTGCTAGGTTCTAGTGACACAGAGTTTAGGGGAGAAAGAGAGAGATTTCCTCATCTTTAAAGAACTTGTATTTTATCAGGGAAGATAAGCACTGAACAAGTCATTGTATAACCATTTATTTACAAATATGAGAAATTTTAGAGAAAAAGGACGAAATCCAGAGTGGGTGATCTGACATAGCTGGGTGACTAGAGAAGACTTCACTGGGGTAATGATCTTTGAGGCACAATTTGAAGAATCGGTAGGAGCTATTTGGGGTGGGAGAACCAACTATCCTGGTGTTCACAGGACAGAGAGGTTTTCCAGGACACAACGAGTTTCAGTTCAAAGACCAGAAGAGTCCCAGGCAAACCCAAGACAAATTGATCACGGTGTTTTGGGATTGAGAGGCACAAACAAGGAGATCTGTGAGGCCAAACGGAGAGTTTGTGCAAAGTTCCCCAGGCAAGAAATGACTTAATGAATGGACTAATAGAAGGCCAATGTGTAATAATGTGGTATAGTAAAAGGAAGGTTGGGGAAGGAAGTGGAGCCATATCGTGTAGAAATTTTTAAGCCACTGCAGCAATTTGGATTTTATGTAAGATCATTTGGAAGCCATTAAAGCAGGGGAATGACAAGATCATATTTGCATTTCAAAATAATCATGATGCTGCAGTAAAAATGGTTTGGAAGGAGATCAAAGTTTATTCAAGGAGACCAACTAGGAAGCAATTATCATAATTGGTGATTGGGCCAATGCAATGATGTCAGCCATGATAAAGAGGAGAAGAATTTGAAAGTTATTTAAGGTGTGTGCTTGATTATTGGATATGGGGTGTGAGGGAGAAGCTTATATAAAGGTAATTCTCATGTTTCTTGCTTCTGTAACTTAGAATGTTTCTGTACTAGTATGTACATATTTTGGACTTACCAGCTAGACTCACTCCAGCATAAATGGCATTTATGTCATGGTGTAAACATGTATTCATCTTCACTTTTTAGTAAAAATTCGAGTCCCAACTTATTTACAGAAAAATGCTCTTCCCTCTACAGCCACAAGAAGGTTATCTGATGGTACAGCAGTTCCAGTATCTAGGGTGGGCCTCTCACCGAGAAGTGCCAGGCTCCAAACGGTCATTTTTGAAACTGATACTGCAGGTGGAAAAATGGCAGGAGGAATGCGAGGAAGGGGAGGGCCGAACCATCATCCACTGCTTGTGAGTATGGCGCCTCGGCTGGGCCGTGTGGGGGCCCTGGTGCTCACTTCCTCACCAGCCTTCCTATTTTCCACGTTAAAGAGTACTCAGCTCACATCTTGGGGATCTCCACAGATAGCATTTCCAAATAGTCTTCCTGTCTCCTGAGTCTCTAATTTTCGTTTTCAGATTTTTTAAACATCCATTATTATATAGTTATCATATGATTTAAACTCTTTCGAACACTACCTGGAACCACTTTTCTGATGTACACAGCGTACAAATGTACCAAAATTTCGAGGGATCGAAGTCGCAGCAGCCTGTTCCTGAGCATAAGCTGCAGAGCTAATGTCATCCTCACGTGTCCCTGTGCTCTACCACCTACACATACACGCGTACAAATGGAGCCAAATTAATACAAAATGGAAAAAAAATGAAGATCATGTTTTCATTTCCTCAACCTACAAGATTGTGTGACCTCTGGTGACTAAAAGCTGCTATCTAAAATGCCTTGGCTTTCTTTGCTTCCAGAAATGGTGGTGGGCGAAGTGGTATGTTCTGTGCTATAGGCATCGTTGTTGAAATGGTGAAGCGGCAAAACGTGGTGGATGTGTTCCATGCAGTCAAGACCCTGAGGAACAGCAAGCCCAACATGGTGGAAGCCCCGGTGAGTCACAGAGTCTCAGACACAGAAGGGGGCAGAGACATTAGACAATCATAACCTGCTCGTTGGGTTGACTTCATACACCCAAAGGAATAGGATGTGTAAGTGAGTCTTTGTGGGGACTTTCCTGCCTAACTGATAAACTGCTGAATATCTCTCTCTACCCACACAAACCTAATCACATATCACAGAAACTGTTCGTGATGAAAACTATTTTCACTTGATTTGGGAAATGTATAGAATTGTGGGGTTTTTTCCTGTGATAGGCCATACATACTAGCTGTAATAAACTTTAGTAAATAGTTCTTATAGTAAGAATAAATTCCACTGTCTAGGCCTTATTCTTGTCTATTTTTCATTTCTTAAAGCATCTAGGTTAACTGGTAAAGCATTCATCCAACGGATATATTCCTAAGTTGTATCAGCACTTTGGACACCTAATGTCTGTCCTTAACCGTCAAATGAAGTTTATTTTAGTCATTACCTATAATTCTTCTTCATTTCTGGTCAAATTATAAATTTTAAACTGGCCTCATTGACAGTTTTCAACTTTTACCAGTTAGAGCGAGTGGTTCAGATGATGCCACCTGAATTTTCCAGGGCTCATAAACTCAGAACACAGCTCACAACATAAGAGACGATAGGAATGGGTATGTGGGAGCTCATCTGGGTGGAGCTGTATGAACAGTAAGAAAGAAAAGTTAAACTCCTCGAGCACATTTTACTTCTAAAGAGAGATGTCTGTGGGTTACACATATGTGCAAGGTGGGATAAGGTCAGGAGCAGCTGTGTAGTTTATGTTCACACAAAGGTAAACCAGAAAAACCAAGGCAAAATTGTTGCTTGCCCTACATTTATCAAGATGATCAGATAACTAAAATGAGCAATTCAATAAACCTTTAAAGTATTCTCACCACTTCCTGCTCATGGATTGTTCACACAAAAAGTGCATTGCTTCCTGAGACAAAAATCTGAAGAGTTACATTTATACCGTTTCACTTTTACAAGTGATAACAGACGTTTACCCCTTCTACAAGCCCCCTCAAGCCGCCCCTCCTCTAGCTCATCCCTTGGGTTATTGCTGTTGTCTGGACAAGATGATGTTGGTGCTGACTGGAGTATTGTGGCAATGGAGGTAGAGAAAGGGGGGTGGATTTGAAGGATTTTTGAGGTAGAACTCTCAAGTCTTCTTACAGAATGTAGTGGTTATGTCTTTTGACTCTTTGCTGTCTGAAGGTTTCTTAATGTAAACTCCACCTCTGTCTCAGATCACATCTTCTTAAATTCATCAGTGGGGTCACTTCTGGTGTCAGAATTCAAATTTTACCTCCACATTTTTTTTTAAAGATTTTTTTTTTTAAAGATTTTATTTATTTATTTGAGAGAGAGAATGAGAGACAGAGAGCACGAGAGGGAAGAGGTTCAGAGAGAGAAGCAGACCCCCCGCTGAGCAGGGAGCCCGATGTGGGACTCCATCCCGGGTCTCCAGGATCATGACCTGAGCCGAAGGCAGTCGCTTAACCAACTGAGCCACCCAGGCGCCCTTACCTCCACATTTAACTCTGGTTTCCTACAATAACTTAGGGGGGAAAAAAATCTCTGGTTAAACGCAGCCATTCTAGAACCTTCCAAAAAGTTCCTATGTACGTTTACATTCATGTCCCATTAATCCTGACTGAACACCTGCCCTCTGATATGTGTTTAATCAGTGTTAATGATGAGTTCAGTGTGCTGTTGAATTGAACTGACAAGTTTGGTAAGAAAATTAAGAGTGTAAACAAAATTGCTAGTGACAGATTAAAGAGACATAACTGTTTTCAGGCACTTTTTGGCTCTTCAGATGCACTTGCCACAGTGGTAGGCTAATTTAAATCACACCTACTTGATAATTAAGGCTAGGATTGATAAAGATCTCTTGGGGGAAGTTTTTATTACCCTAGTTTATTGCTGGAGACACCTGAAAGTTCTCTTTAGAAATAATATGCATTTTAGACTGTTCTCCATTCCAGCCTGAATTTTACCCACTTGGACTGAGTTGAGAAATTTTTAATGACACGTTATAAGTCATAACTTGTAATACAGTCTGATCTTTTCTAAATTCTTGATAATGGAGCAGTACATAGATGGACTTAGAGGAAGAGCAGTTTTAACTCAAACTTTGTCAACCACGTTGTCTTAAATATATAAAGACAGCAGAAACAAATTTTCAGGTATAATAAGCTTAAAAGAACTTAAGAACCACTAAGCATTTTTGAAAAATTTACTTAAATACTCTGATGAATGAAAAGCTATATCAAAAATTAAAAACTTGGAATTGTGAATGGCAGTTTAAAATGACTGGTTTTTTGTTTTGTTTTGTTTTTGGTCCTGCTAAGGAAAAATATCTGAAGTTTGGAGAAGAATATTTGCACATTTCACTGTAGCATTTATTTATATTAAAGAAAAAATAAAAACAATCTAATAGTCAAATCTGTATGTTAGACTTCTATGTAGTGTGAAAAGAAATGTTAAATAACGTAAGAAAAAGATACATAACAGTGTTAAAGGAAAATAAAATATAAACTTATATTCTCAAATCTATGTATGTAATTACATTTATTCTAAAGTAATTATTTCAACCATGCCTTTAAAAGGACTAAAACAGGGGCGCCTGGGTGGCTCAGTTGGTTAAGCGGCTGCCTTCGGCTCAGGTCATGATCCTGGAGTCCCTGGATCGAGTCCCGCATTGGGCTCCCTGCTCGGCGGGGAGTCTGCTTCTCCCTCTGACCCTCCCCCCTCTCATGTGCTTTCTCTCATTCTCTCTCTCTCAAATAAATAAATAAAATCTTTAAAAATAAAAAAAAATAAATAAAAGGACTAGAACAAAACTCAGGCAGTATTTTACCAATAATTGTTTCTAGTAGTAGAATTATGGAACACTTTTTTCTGATTCCTTGTATTTTTCTGCACTGGGCAGTTTTTCTGTAATGATCAGGTTTTACTATTACAATTGGATAAAAAAAAATACTGGAGATTTTCAAAAACTGAGTAGAAAATATGAGGCAAAGATAATATATCTTTTTACATCAAGTCCCTTTTCCTTAAACAGCAATCATTAGACTCAGACATAAAATATGTATGCCCAGAAATTAAACTTCCATATAGGAAAACCAATGGGTAATTCTTGAATAATTTTAAGCGGTGGCTGGGTGTTCGGTTGGGGGTGGTGGTTCACCATTAGTCTCCTTTTTCTTAACTTTTCTCAACTCGTATGTGTTCGCCTCTTCCAGGAGCAGTACCGTTTCTGCTATGATGTCGCTTTGGAGTACGTGGAATCTTCTTAGTTGGCTGAGATCTCAGAGTCCGTCCACGCAGAAGCCCGTTCATCTGTTGAGCCAGCAGCTCTTGTACCTGTTACACCTGTGCAGAAAGATTTTAATGTGGGGGGTGGGAGACTTTTACATTCAAGAAGTAAGAGTATTTTTCTTATGAAGTTGTGTATCTTAATAAAAAGGACTCAATTAGTTTCTATTACTGTACGAAAGCATCAACATTTCGTGCCACATAAATTATATTTAATAAGAACAGATTCAAATGAGAACTTATCAGTGTTTGTACAGTGAATATGCAGCTTTTTCTCGCCTGGTTCTGGTAGAACAGCCACCACACGTTGCATGAATTAACAAATTTCTATGTGGCATTTTTCTCCCTTTTTTTTTAGATAAAAGATGTTAACTCTTTAAGGAAGAAGTAAGAAAAGCTGTGCAAATTCATAGTAGAGTTCATTTTTTATATGTTTCCAGTGTAGCAGATCTCTGTATAAATATATAAATATATATAACTGGCTTATTTTCTTTTGATGTGCAATGATAGCTGGATCATTTAAAGTTCTTTTTAGGGAAAAAAAAAAAAACATAAGCCAAAGACTCAACTGTAAATATGTCTATATGGAGAAAGCACATTATATTTATTGGTTACTTACATTCCTTTTTTGATGGCTAAAATACTACCACCACACAATCATTTCTTTTCTGAAGAAAGCTTTTCTTTCACTAAAATCAATTGTAAACGATTTTTGTAGATTATTTTTTGTATGTTTTAGTGTAAGTAGAGGATAAACTTTTTATTCATAAACCAGGAAGCGATGTTCTTTATAGTGATTCTCTTGTGTACATGCTTGTGAATTAAATTTATGTAAAACACTTGGCAATTGGGTCTTTTAATATAGGACCAAATTAAAACATTTTGCTGAAGATGTGTAATTTTTCACAATTTCATTAGGTAAATAATGGTTTGGTGATCATACATGAGAATTGCACACATTCAAGGGCCTTGCTGATGACTTGCGCAATGCTGAACATCCCTTTAAGCATCGTTTAAATTTTAAAGGAATTGATTTTGTCAGCCTATGAGCAAGCACTGGTCAAGAAAACAAAATGGCAACATTTATGCTTTCAGAGTCAAATTTTAGCAAACTGTAAACCATCAAGATGATAGAGTGTTTCTTTTGATATTTACATGCACAAGCTTTGGGTTATGACCATAGGAAGTGTGAACAAATCGATGCCAGATTCCTGTTTGTGCATTGTCGTGGGATTTGTAAGTGAACCTTTCTAAATGTGGTCTTGTTCATATGCTCCATATAGCTGTAACTTCACATCATCAGCTTGCAGTTTGTTATTGACTAAAGCATTCCAGTATCCTCCTCCTAGATTGCCAGTACATGACATGGTGCTTATAAAGATTTAACTAAAGTAAGAGTGAAATAAAGTTTTTATAATTACAACAATTGTTTGCACATATTTTCTCTTAACTTCCATGCCTTCATTCCCAAATAAATAGCCTCTTCTCACTGATACTAGTAGACCCCAAAAATTCTATTAAAAGTAAAACGAATGTCCAAGCACTAATAACTTTTTTTTTAATTGAATATCAACCAGTCCAGATAAATGGAGGGGGAAAAGGCCAGAGGATTGACTTAATTCTTTTTAGTTGCTATATATGTATGTCACTATCTTTTTACATAATACACATTTTCATACTTCTTCCTTATAGCAAACTTGACAAATAAGTATCATTCCTGTTTTATAGATGTTGCAACTGAAGCTAATGAGAAAGTAAATGATTTGTCAACAGATTCAAAGCTGAGTCTGATTTAGCAGTTCATTCTCTTCCACTAAACACACTGCTTCCCCCAATGGCATGACGAAGAAAATTGGGCACTTCATTCTTACTGTTCCTCATTAATTGGTTTTCTCATAAAGTCTCATTATGGGTATCTTCAAACTTCCATTCCCTGTGTACATTATTAGAACATTTGTGACTTTCATTAGTAAGAATTTAGATAAAGAGACTTTATCTTTTCCTAGAAAGACTAATTTACATTTAAACATGGATGCATTTAACAAAAAATCCACAAGCTCCTCCCAGATTTCTTTACCCAGTCATGTTCAGGATGTTAATCCCACAGAGGATTCTGCTTTGCCGCATGACCTTAATTTCATTTCTACTCACCCGATTGTGTCCACACTCCACCAAAATCACTGTAAATACTACTGTTTGCAAAGCTCAGAGGTCCGTGTGGCCTCCAAAATTTAAGCAAAGAACAGAAAGAGTCCTCTTTCTCTCTGACAGGAAATAGTGCTGTGCTTGCTTTACTGGGGACACCACAGAGGCCATTGTCAGGAGACAATGGGGGTAGGTATAAATCTGTTTTTCTCAAAACTCCTAGTCAGAAGGTCATTCTTAGTACCTGGTGGCACTCCCTGAGTGATCCTGTGCTTGGATGGCCCCATTGCACTCATTCGTGTCCCTCTGGGCAAAAGTGGGCACCACTTTTAGAATTTGTCATGCTTTTCACAGTGAAAGGCCTCTTATCTATCAGTTAGTCCTTGAATGGCTGTCATGAAGTTGAATTTTATACATCCCCTTCCTAGATAGGATCACTAAAGAAATGCTGGAAGCGTGTGGACCAGAGACACACAAGCCACTGGGAATTTAGGAGTTTTAACAAAGTCCTCTTGAAAATAAGTGTTACGCGTCTGGTCTGAGCTGTGTAGCCTTTTTCTAGTATTTGGTCTTTGGAGAAAGGTTTTCATGTGAATGTGTTGCTGTATCACAACCAAATGATCCGACACTGAGAGAGAAAAAAGATCTTCTGCTGGACAAGGAGGGAGAAGAGACATGTGCTCTCTATACTGATGTGCCTATGTGCTCATGCAACACTCCCATTACTGAGAATCTCCTGGGTTCCAGGTACTCGTGTAATAAGCTTGGAAGGCAGACATCAACAGCTGCTCCCTCTCAAATCCGCTCTGTTACTAGAAAATGGTGGAAAGAAGCTCCTGGCATCTAAAAAAACATAACAGACAATATTAGAATGCAGGAGAGAAATGACTCTATTTCAACAAGAAATAGGAGGTAATCTGTTAGCTTTGGAAGAATGCCTTTGAGATTTGCCTAACCTACATAGGAGAGTGACAATACTACATTTTTAATTTAATTTCTATGCACTTCAGCAAGCAGTCCTTTTTCATAACAAAATAGCCAAAAGTCAATATTCTGCCCCATATCCCAGTGCAATATGTAAAATATTTATAAAATATTTCCATAGACAGAAACTCCACAGCCTGCCTAGATGCATTTCAGTGTTTTAGTAAACACCCCCTATTCAATGTAGGGACAACATGCTATTTTACGCAACACTTTCCTAAGTGAAGACAGAAGACAGCCAGCTGTGTCCCCTATAATAATTTCTACTTACATATTATTTCATAAAGTTTCCCCACAGCTTAGGGAGGCTCAGAATGGGAGCAATATTATCTGAATTTGTTCATAACTCTATTCAAGTGGTCTGCAGAGTATTAGAATATTATCTCTCTGAAACTAAAAGGAAAAGCTCTGTCTTGGGATCTACTTTTAAGTAAGCTATAAGTGGCTTCTGGAATATAAATTGTCCAAAAATCAATGGTGGTAGATCTATAACACTTCTGAACTTCAGCTTCCTCCAAAGTGAATTGAAATGCTAACCTGGAAGAAAACAAACACCAGACAGATACTGTTGTTATTAAATCCTGTAAGAAACCAGTAGAAGGGGTTTCTAAATCATTGAAGCAAACATGAAGTCCCTACTGAGGATCAGAACCCCTTTTTTAATGTTAAAGTCTGCTTGGGAGAGAGATTTTGCAACAGATAACATCTTTCATGATGTATTTTCCAACTGTAGGAAATCTACATGAAATCTAACAGAATACTGAGTGCTGACTCTGATGTGAAATTGTCTTATAAGTCTTAGAGACTTATTAGTCTTATAAGCTTATTAGACTTGATTCACTTAGAAGATATGTAGCATGGAGGCCAAAAAAAAGATTTTTTTTTTAACCTTTCAGTACTTAAATGCAATCTAAGTAGATACAGAATACGAAGAACAAGAATATTTAAACTGAGTGACCAAAGAGTTCTTTTCTTAAATAGATGTTAGAATGTGCGGACAAGCAAAGGCCATACATTACCACTATTTGCCTGGTCTCAGACAAAATCAAACTGGGAAGGTAGAAAAAAATAAGATCACTATGGCATCCACTTGTTATTTGTTGAGAAAGAGGAGAGGCAAATTCAAATGCCTGCATGGCTACTGGACACTGAGTGGGGAAAGCAGGACAGGTATTTCAGAATGGCCATTCAGATTGTATTATAACAATTAAACCATAAATCTGTTTTTCTCAAAGCTCCTATTCAGAAAGTCATTTTTAGTACCCGGTGGCACTCCCTGAGTGGTCCTGGGCTTGGATGGCCACATTCCACTCAGCCATGTCCCTCTGGGCAGGTGATGTCCTGGCACCACTTTTAAAATTTGTCATGCTTTTCACAGTGACATCCTTTGACCCACATTGAATTTCACAGGGACATCCTTAGTTTATGCATTTTCTAATAGGAATATTTCTCATCTCTACAAAAATATATCTCCCATTTTTATTAAAACAATATCCCAGGGCACCTGGCTGGCTCAGTTACTGGAACATGCAACTCTTGATCTCGGGGTTATAAGTTCGAGCCCCACACTGGGTGTAGAGATTACTTAAAAAAATAAAATCTTAAAAAAAAATTTTCCCCAATTTTACATTTTCCCAATTTTGGTTGAAAAATGGATACTAGAGATACTCTCGCATCTTCGGTTCTTACTATTAAAAAACACAATAACAAGATTAATGATAGGTGACAACTGCTGTTTGATACGGGAACCAGAGGGAACAATGTGCAGAGGCCAACTCCCACTTGGACTCGAAAGCAAGTGTGATGCCCAAAGAGAATGGCACTTACCTCCCAGCAGTGTTTGCTGTGTGGGAATATGGACCCAACAGTCTCTCATCTTTCATGAGTGTGGAACTCGGCATTTTTATGTAGACTCTTAAAGACTGTTGAATGTTAGCAACCACTTAAATTCAAAAGCAAACAAACAAACAAACAAAAAACCCTCTGGCCCAACCCTGTGCAAACAAAAAACACAAAAAAACAAACCCTGTCAGAAGGCTGCATCTGATGTGGTCTGTACATGACTTCCATTGTAGAATAACTGTTGTTTACCCTTCCGACCTTCTAAAAATATTCTTAAAGAAATACAAGCTTTAGTTCTCTCAAAACAGCTATCATGACTATTTTTTCATATTTATTCTTTTCCAATTTACCTTCTCTTCCTACATATTTTTGTTTTAAAAAATTTATGTAGATGAATCTTGACTCCTAAGATGAGAAAAAAAAAAACCAAAAAAACATAAAAACAAGGTCGATGTCTCTTTCTGCTCCCTCCTACCTGGACTCAATTCAAAAAAGTGTATTTCAGAAGGTAAATCACACATTTCACCTAATAAGCACCCCCCAAATGATGACTAGAAAATAATTCTTCCGGAAATAATAGTATTGAGAACTCAAAAGGAAAGTGCTTGTTCTGTGAGCCATGGGATGGCCTGAACCATTTTAGTCACAAATGCAGAAAAGCATCAGTGAAAGCACCACACTTCCAGATTGTGATGGTACACACTGATTTCCATGGCAGGTGCGAAACAGTGTGGGCTCTTGCCAGCCCACTGTGGGAACTTGAACTCCAGTTCCATAAATCTAATTACCTGAAGCACAGTCAGCAGACTGAAATTGATTTCTTTTCACCTTCATGTTAGTTCTTAGCATGATAAAGTGAGGATTCCTTAATTATTTACTTCCCAATGTCAACTTCTATATTCTCTGAGCTCAAATGGGATCACTGAGGGAAAAAATATAACTTCACATGGGAAATCAGGATTGATTTTCCTCATGAAATGAAAGACATTAGAGGGATATTTAAGATTATCAAATCCAATGCCTTTATTGTTAAGTTTAAGAAATTAAAACCAAGAGACATCATGTGTCTATCAGTAAAGGTTTGGATAGTAAATATTGTAAGCTTTACAGGCCGTTGACTTCTGTTATCTTTGTTGCTAGACCAACCTTTAATGAATGTTTAAAGCAATTATGTGGACCTGCAATAGAAAATCCTTTTCCTCATATATCTGTTTTATAAATCATATTTGATGATTGAAACAAAAATTATAACACCATATGATATTTAAGAAAATGCTACTGCAAAGTGGGGAAGAAAAAGGGATCTAAATAGAAATAAGGTTTCCATGCTTTACTCCAAGTGATAAAATAATGATACTGTTAGATTATAATAAGTCACATGTGTATATTATAATGCCTAGAAGAACCACTGAGAATATTATATTAAGATATATGCTCAAAAACACTATAAATGAATCAAGATGGAATCGTAAAACATATTAATATAACAGAAAATTAAAGGAAGAGAAATAGGAGTGAGAACTAGATAAAATGAACAAAAAGCAAATAATTGAATGACTTAAGTGCTAACATAAATAATCACCTTAAGTGGTCTAAGTATGCCAATAAAAAAATAGATTGTCATATTGGATTAAGAAAATGGAAGCTAACTATATACAAAAAACTCACTATATATTCATTGAAATAGGCTGAAAGTAACAGAATTAAAAAAGATATGCCATGCAAGCTTTCAATTTAGAAAATAATTAGTAACTACTATTAACATCTGATAGACTTCTGAGCAAATAAAATTACTACATAAAGGGATATAACACAATGATAAAAAGATCAATCCACAAAGAAGACCTAATGATGCTATATGTGTACACACCAAGCCACAGAGCCTCAAAATGCATGAAGCAAGGAGAAATAAACAAATCCACAATTATACGTGGAAACTTCATACCCCACACTCCCTCCCACCAGCAACTTATAGAACTAGTAGATAGAAAATCGCCAAAGACATACAAGATCTGAACAATACAATCAACTGACAGGGTCCAATTGAAAAATTTAAAATACTCTACCCAAGAACAGCAAAACACATTTTCTTCACACAGCCAAGGAACACCACCAAGAGAGCTTATACCCTGAGCCATAAAACAAACCTCAACAAGGGCACATGGGTGGCTCAGCTGGTTAAGCAACTACCTTTGGCTCAGGTCAGGATCTCAGCGTCCTGGGATCCAGCCCCGCATTGGGCTTCCTGCTCAGCAGAGAACCTGCTTCTCCCTCTCCCTCTGCTGCTCCCCTGCTTGAATGCACTCTCTATTGTCAAATAAATAAATAAAACCTTAAAAAAAAAAAAACTCAACAAACTGAAAAGAATTCTATAAAGTCTGTTCTTTGACCATAAAAGTATCAAACTAAAATTCAATAACAGAAAGGCAACAGGAAAATCTCTAAACATATGTAAATTAAGCTACATACTACTAAATATTTCATAGGACAAGGAGAAGTTTTCAAAGGAAATTTTAAAAAATAGACCTAAAAAAAACAAAAGTACAACATACCAAAATCTGTGAGATGCAGCTAAAGCAGTGCTGGGGGGGACATTTATAGAATTAAATGCTTATATTAATTAAATGAGATGAGGTCTCACAATTATCTGAGTTCCTACCTCAAGAAAATAGAAAACAAAGAACAAAATAAACCAAAGCAAGTGAAAAGGCAATGAAAATAGGAAAATAGAGAATATAAATGAAATACAAATCTGGTTTTAAAAGGTCAGTAAAACTGATAAACCTCTAACAAGACAGACAAAAATAGAAAGAATATATAAATCACCAATGTCGGTATTGTAACTGAGAACATCATTACAGATACTGCAGCCATTGTTATAGTAAAGAAATACTATAATAACTGTATATTCACAGATTGAACAATTTAGAAGGACCAATTCCTGAAAAAAACACAAACTGATAAAATTCAACCAAGATGAGATGATAATCTGAATAATCCTATAACCATTGAAAACATGAATTCATAATTAAAAGCTCTCCCCCCAAAATCTCTAGTCCCAGGTGGTTTCATTTGAAAATTTTATCAAACATTTAAAGAAATAACACCAATTTGACACAATCTCTTTCAGACAGTAGAAGAGGAGGGAATACTTTTGAACTTATTTTATGAGGCCAACTTAAGCCTGTTACCAAAACCCAACAAAAATAGCACAAAAGTAATAATAAACAAAAGCATAGATGAATAAATCTCATGAATTTTATATAAAATTCTCCAATGTGGGGCACCTGGGTGGCTCAGTTGGTTGGATGGCTGCCTTCGGCTCAGGTCATGAGCCCAAGGTCCTGGGATCAAGCCCTGCATTGGGCTCCCTGCTCAGCAGGGAGTCTGCATCTCCCTCTCCCTCTGTTACTCTCTCCCTCTCTCTCTCTCTCTGTCAAATAAATAAATAAAATCTTTAAAAAATAATAATAATAAAAATAAAAACAAAATAAAATAAAATTCTTCAATGAAATATTAACAAACTGAATCCAACAAAGTAAAAAGGAATTATGCACATAACAAAGTGGAATTATTTCCAAGTATGCAAACTATCTTAACATCCAGAAATCAATCAGTGTTCTACACCATGTATCAATAAGCTAAAGAAAAAAAAGGCATATGATCATAATTAATTGACTGAGAAACAGCATTCGATGAAAGCATTCATGAGAAAAACTCTCTACAGGGAACTTCCTCAAGTTGATAACATCTAAAAAACCTACAGCTAACTTTATAATAAATGGTGAAAGACTGGATGCTTTCCCCCTACTACTGGAAACAAGGCAAGTATGTTCTTTCTCACTACTTTATTCAATATAGTACTGGAATTTCTAGCATTGCAATAAGACAAGAAAAAGAAACAAAGGTCATACAGATTTGAAGGTTAAAATACCCCTATTTGCAGATGACGTGATTATCTATGTAGGAAATCCCAGAGAATCTACAAAAAAAACCCTAGAACTAATAAATGAGTTAAATAAGTTCACAGGATACAAAACCAATATGAAAATATCAATTGCATTTCTATACATTAATAATAAACCTGATAAAACTGAAAAATATAATACCTTTTACAACTGTTCTACTGAAAATGAAATGCTTAGATATAGGCTTATTAAAATAACTATAGGAATTACATGCTGAAAATTACAAAATGCTGATAAAAGAAATCAAGTATACCTAAATAAATTGAGAGATATATTCATTTGTGCATTGGAAGACTCAAAAACTAAAAACCATTTTTTTCTCAAATTGATCTACAGGTTTAATGTAATTCCTATACAAATCCCAACAAGAATTTTTATAGATATAGACAAGCTTATTCTAAAATTCATATGGAAGGGCAATCTTGACAAAGAATTAAAAAGCAGGAAAAATTTAAAAAAAAAAAAAAAGGCAGGAAAAATTGCTCTACCCAATGTTAAGGCTTACTATTTTGGCATATTATTCAGAAAAGTGCAGTATTGGTTTTAGACAAAAAAAAAAAAAATAGAAAAAAATTTTCCAGATTTCAGACTAAGCAGAATTCTTAGACTTGTCCCCAAAGTATAATCTCTAAAACTAAAAAGTGATAATTTGGGCCTCATCACAATTAAGATCTTTTGCTCTGGGAAAATCCATATGAAGAGAATGAAAGGCAAATCAGATGAAATTATCGGCAAACTACATTCTGGTAGAAGGGCCCACATCTAGAGTATATAAAGAACTCTCAGAACTCAGCAGTAAAAAAACAACGTAATTAGAAAATGTGTAAAAGACATGAAGAGATATCTTTTTTCTTTTTTTAAAGATTTTATTTATTTATTTGAGAGAGAGAATGAGATAGAGAGAGCATGAGAAGGGGGAGGGCCAGAGGGAGAAGCAGACTCCCTGCTGAGCAGGGAGCCCGATGCGGGACTCGATCCCGGGACTCCAGGATCATGACCCGAGCCAAAGGCAGTCGCTTAACCGACTGAGCCACGCAGGCGCCCCGACATGAACACATATCTCACTGAAGAAGATATACAGATGACAAATGAGCATATGAAAAGATGTTCAACAGGGGTGTCTGGGTGGCTCCTGATTTTGGCTCAGGTCATGATCTCATGGGTTGTAAGATTGAGCGCCTACATCTGGCTCCAGCTCAGCGGGGAGTCTGCTTGAAGATTCTGTCCCTCTACCCCTCCTCCCCTAAAATAAACAAATAAATCTTTAAAAAGAAAAGCTGATCAACATTGTTAGCCATTAGGAAAATGTAAATTAAAACGACAATGAGATAGCACTACACATCAGAATAGCCAAGATAAAAAATAATGACAATACCAAACACTAGCAAGGATACAGAGAGACTGGATCATGCACACATTGCTGGTAGAAATGTAAAATGGTACAGCCACCCTGTAAAAGAGTATGGCAGATTATTATAAAATTAAACATGCAATAACATACAGCTCAGCAATTCGACTCCTAGGCATTTACCCTAGAATAACGAAAACGTATGTTCACACAAAAACCTGTACAAAAATATTTATAGCAGCTTTATTTGTAATAGCCCCAAACCACAGCCCAGAGATCCTAAAGTAGGTGATTGGTTAAACAAATTATGGTACATACGTAAGATGGAATACTACTCAGCAATAAAAAGGAACAAACTACTGACGGGTTCATCCTAGTAGTGGTGGCCCCCCAGCCCTGTCCTGTCTCTGTCTTGGAGGACCCACCTCGGCACAGCTGGGCTCTGTCCAGCCTTGCGCTGAGCAAAAATGACAGCAATCAAGCATGCATTACAGAGACATTTTTACACCAAATAATGAACACTTGCTGAGTATTGTCAATGTTAACAAAGCAGGAAAAAAGAGAAAGAACCATTTCCTGTGTGCCACAGTGAAAACTGAATGCCCTGTGCAGGTGAAGAGGATCAAAGTCAAGAAATCTGATCAAAGGGATTTCTACAAAAGGCAGGTTGCTTGAGCCCTTTGAGACCTTGCTGTGGTAGATGCCAAAAAAAAGTATGTTTTTCTTAGTTCTTTGAAAAGAGAGAAAGCAAGAGAGAAAAAAAGAAAGAAAGAGAGACAGGGGGTTGGGAGAGGGAGAGAGGGAGGAAGAAGGAAGAAAGGAAAGGAGGGAGGAAGGAAGGGAGGGAGGAAGGAAGGAAAAAAAAGAAATTCCAGGGAATTATATGAAGTGAAAAAAGCTAATCCCAAGAATATATGCTATATTATTTTATTTATGTTACATTTTGAAATGACAGAATCTTAAAAATGGAGAACAGATTAGTTATTGCCAAGGATTAGGAATATGGGTGGAGTGAATAAATGGGAGGTGGATGTGGTTATAAAGGGCAACACAAGGAATCCTTGTGATGATGGAACTATTCTGTATCTTGTCTGTGCTGGTGATGCATAAACCCACACATGTGACAAAAGAACCAAATACACACACACACACACACAAATGAGTAAAAGTAAAACTGGGTAAAACTGAGTAAATTTGGTGAATTGTATTAATGTCTCTATCCTGATTGTGAATTGTACGTTAACTTTGAAAAGCTTCCCTGAAGGGGCACCTGGGTGGCTCAGTCAGTTAAGCATCTGACTCTTGATTCGGCTCAGGTCATGATCTCAGGGTTGTGAGATTGAGCCCCCCATTGAGCCTCACCTTGGGTTCCACGATCAGTGGGGAGTCTGCTTAAGATTCTCTCTCTCCCTCAACCCCTCCCCCTGCTTACATGCACACTCTTTCTATAATAAATAAATAACCACTACCCAGTGGCAAATTATCCAAAGCCATCTTCCTATTTATTGAATCTAGAGGTAAATATTAGATAGTCATTAACTCCTGAGTCCATAATCTTTTTTTCAAGTGGAGAAAGTACCCCTTTCCAGCATATTTCTTTTCTTACTGTTGGAATAGCAATAGCATCCAAAAGGAAGGAAATATGAGATAGGATTTTAATCCAAATCTTGTTTTTCCAAAACCATGCCCAAGAGAGTGAAACCAGATAGAGAAGACAGAAAGACAAACAAAATACATAGAGCAAATTATCAAGACAAATGGATAGTAATATGTGCTATGCAGAGGATTACAATGGATGATGTTATGAGTGACCTGGGTCACTGCAGAGAATAAAGGAGAGGACCCTTTCAATCCAAGGCCCTCAAATGGGAAGAAGTTGGATGTTTGCAATGATGAGAAAGTGGCCAGAGAGGCTGAAGCACATTGAAGAGAAGGGTACAGTGTGAGGTCATCCAGAGTGGTCCAGCATATGGACTTAGTAAGCCAGAACCAAGAGTTTGGATAGTATTCATCTAAATTCTCCATTTCTTTTACCTTCACACTGCATAATCCAGAGTTTACTGTATTGCATTGCACATGGCAGATATCAATAAATGTTTAGTAGATATAATTTAAGCCAGAGCTAGAATCCAGTTTTCTTCTTTCTTCTCCTGTGTTTTCCCCACAACATCATACAGTGTCTCTGCTTCTAAAAAAGCAGACCAATAAATGGCACTTTCCAGGATTATCCTTTGAGTATACTGGGTAGCTCATTCTCCTAAGTACTTTGGCACTTCATTTATAGTATTCATGAATTCAATGAGCTCTTTAGTAAGTAATATGACTCAGGACCATCAGAAACAAAAAATAAATCTGGGTCTAAGTAGACTATGGCAATTCATCCAGTTCAATACCACTGATTGAATATAAACAAAATCTTTCTCTATTCCAGTCTAAACAGATAAATGATAGCAGCATATAAACATATTTTATAAACACCAAGCCTACTATGAAAACTAGAAATGAAAATCTCATCAATCAGAAACAGAGAGGCTTTTCTGAAAGGCATATAGAAAACCATAGCTGAGCTGGGCTTCCGGATCACACTATATCTGCACATCTGGGGCCTGAGCCATTCCAGGGCAGGAGAAAAGCAGACTGCCCTGGATTGAAAGATGGAGATGCCTACCTCTACCTAATGGGGCCTCATGGCCCAGAAGCACATCACTTACTCTGGGAAAGAGTCCTGAGATTCGATTATAGTATTAGATTCTAGGACTGCCATAACAAAGTACCACAAACTGGGTGGTTTAAAACAACAGAAATTTATTGTCTCAGTTCTAGAGGCTAGGAGTCCAAAATCAAGGTGTCAGCAGGGCCATGCTTTCTCTAACACCTGTAGGGGAACTCCTCCTCTGCTTCTTGTAGCTTCTGGTGATTTGCTAGCAATGTTTGGCATTCCTTGTCTTGAAGCAGCACATCACTCCCAATCTCTGGTGTCTCCGTGTCTCTTCTCCTCTTATGATACTAATCATATTGGACTAAGGGCTCATTCTATTGCATAATGACCTCATTTTAACTGAATTATTTGCAACGACAGGGATCTTGTTTCCAAATAAGTTCTCATTCCTAGATACTGGGAGTTAGAACTTCAACATAGCTTTCTAGAGGACACAATTCAACCCCCAACCCAGAGCAAGATAATGAATACACCTCACCAAATTGTTCAAGTGTGAAGGTGGAAAGAGGATATTTTCAGACATATTCAACCCATAGCAGTGGTGTAGACAGAACTGTATCCCTAGTGGTTACTGCCAGAACATCTTTTTCTACATATTTATGATTCCATAAAATATGGTTGTATTGGATTTCAAATGTTATAAAATGTTATAGTGTGGGTATCCTGCTGGCGCTTTCTGTTTTTCACTTATTATGTTCTTGAGATGTATTTATGTTGGAAAGCTAGTTCATTTTTTTAATTTCTGTATGGTACTGGATTGTAGAGATATAACCTATTTTATCATCAAAACTTCCTCTTGTGAAAGAATGTATGTTATTCTCTATTTCCTTTCACGAGCGCATGTTTTTCTCCTCTGGCTTCTTAAGAGCCTTTTTCTGCCTGGCTATGTGTCATGGGAGGCTAACCTCTTGGGATTGCATCACTAGGATTCCCTTGCTTTCTGACTCAGAGCTGGGTTTTGCAAGGCACCAGTAGCAGATCAGCTGGCAGAAAGACAGAGAAGTGGTGCTTTCCCCTTGCTTTCCCCTTATACAGTGGCTGCATTCCTCTACCAGCCTCCTGGAGGGTAGCCCCTCACCCCATGGTTTTAGCTCTCCTGATTCCAGACTGCTTCATCCTCTTACCCCGTCAGGTCTATGGATGATAATGACTTTCAGCCCTTGCTACTTTCTGGGTGCTTTACGAAACTTTGTTGGTCTCCTAAACTTGCTAGCACCACTGTAAATAATCTTTTTTTTAAATCCTTCAATTTACTGTTCAAGTATACCATCCATTTCTTGCCAAAATCTTGACTGATAGAGTAATTGGTTCCAGAAGTGGCCATAAGACACAGTCCATCAAATTGGATTGTGGAGTTAGGTCATGCATACATTTAATGAGTGCATTCTTCACCAGAGGGAAACAGGACCCTGGTAATCTGGGGCAAGAAATAGCTGGTATCTTTACTAAAACAGATCTGCCCCTGGCATGTGATATGAACCTACTGCCCTAGCAAATGCTTTCCCTTTTGTTTCCAACAGTAAACATAACCTGCAACATCTCACCTTTGCCCAGTGGTTCAGCAGTATACTTTACTGTCTTTTATCAAAGCTCTGTCTGATCTCTGTCATGTTGTTAGTCTACAACAGTGATCCTCAAGGTGTCATCTGTGAACTGGTTTCTGTTCCCTGTTTCTTCCTTGACTCCTGTGAATTAAGGAGTTTGCATCCAAATGTGAACTATTTACACTGTTTAGGTCGGGTGACAAATTTTTTTCTTAGCAAGTCTTTCTGGTGAGGGAACAATAGATTGATTTATGTTCGGATCCAAACTCTACTTCATTGTTGCAGGCAGGTATGTTGAATAGCTGTTATTCTGGTCTAGAGGGACCATGATCATCTTGATAGGCAACAGAATATCATGTTGGGGCATATTAATTTGGCCATCTCATTAGGAAGAAATTATCAACCAGATGCCTTAGGAAGAGAAAGCATGATTGAGGAAGGGAGGAAAAAAACCATGTGAAAGTCCACAGACCTGTGATATTTATGAAGTGTCTAATAGGACAATCGTGTGAAAAATATCAGGATATTCCTTCTTCAGTGAGAGATAAGCTGTCTCGCTTTGCGCAACCCACAGCTGCAAGAGCCCTAGCACTTAGTATACCTAAGAGATTGTATTTGGGTATACTGCTCTAGTCCATCTACCAGATAACCTGTAAGGCTTTTTTCCCAAGAAATATGTGCAGCAAGAAGGGGTCTGCATCGGGTCCAGGCTTGTGCACAGACTGACCTGCCACTTAGGCCTTTGACCCAGCAGACTGGGTGAGTGGTATGTAGAGAATTTATGGCAGAAAGGGATAAAGCATATAACCAGCAGTGGCAACATCATCATGTAGATCCCTGAGATTTTGGAGACAGGCTATTTCCTCGTCTGCCAACTACTATTTTCCATTGGTAGAGCTGCTTTGAATTTGCCACTATAGGAAAAGAACAGCCCACTATGGTATGGAACACCAGTGACTATGACAATGGACTATAAGAATGGCTACCATCAACAACTGAGTGTTCTCTGACCCAAGGAATTATAAACTTGGTTGTGTGCAACAGTATTCCATTATGAAATGTGATTGGTACATATAAGACTGAGCCTGAGCAGGTCAAGAAGCCACGAGTGCATCTCAGAAGTGATGGCTCCGATTCTCCCGACATCTGATTCTACTCCTCACTTCCTCTCACAAACTCATGCCTGTGGCCTCATTGAAATTCTGAAGTCATCATGGTTTTATTAGTTAGTGATTAGGTTGTCTGTTGGCTTGTCACCATATCCACCCTTGTTTTGCAGGATCTTGAACAAGGGTTGGCAAACAAGTGTCTGTAGACCAAATTTAGGGTGCCACCTGTTTCATACTGCTTCCAAACTGAGAACGGTTTTTACATTTCTAAATGGTTGAGGGGAAATCTAAATAAAAATAAGAGTTCATAACATGTAAAAATTCAAATTTCAGCATCTCTGCGTTCTTTCTGTGCTATAGTGACAAAGCCTAAAATATTTGACTATCTGGTGCTTTGTAGAAAAAAAATGTGTCAGCCCTGATCTAGAAGCCTGGGAACTGGATTGCCCCAAATTCCTAGTAGATTCGATTTCACTAATGAGGGGTACTCATAAGAGATTTAGAAGAAAGAAAAGCATGAGGCAGTTTTTTCTAAGGGGTATAAGAAACTTCAGAGCTTTGGCAGACAGCTGATTACAAGTTTTGCCAACAGCTTCTAGGCATCCCCTTGTGAATTGGCCATGAAGCCCGGTGGAGATCATAAGTAACTATTGCATGTTACAATTTCCTGAATTCTGATGTTAGTTCCCCTGGGGGCTTCATTCTTCCCACCTTTCCAAAGACTTGTGTAAGTCTTGCATTCCTATATTTCATCCCTTCCTCCTGGGAACACCTCAAGTGGGTATTTCTGATCTACCCAGACCTCGACTGAGTCAATCAGAAAAGCCCTGAATCAGTAAGGAAAACAAGGTTAACTCGTGCCTCACTAGAGTCATGACTGGAATGATGTGTTCTGTGAGAATATATAATAAAGGAATTCTTATTTATTATGGGGAATCAGGTAAAGTTTCCCTGAGGAAGTGAAAGCTGATCTTAGATCTGAAAGAGTAAGAATTAACTAGGCAAAGGACTGGAGTGTTCAGGCCAGAGGAAGTGTTACAGGAATGAGGGCTCGTATGCAAATAACACTTTAGGAGGAAGAACAAGGTGGCATGAAGAGAAAAATGCTGGTAGAGGATTTAGAGCATTCTCTAAAACTTAGAGAACAAGTGCAAGAGAAAGCTGGGGTTTGGGGGTGCTCATGTTGTACAGGACCTTCTGAGCTGGGTTAAGGATTAGGGTTTTCTCCCATGAGCAATGGGAAACACTTTCATGACCGCTGTTAGTCACAGAAGAGATGACTCGAGAGACGGGCTTGACTAATGGGTGGGAGAGTTGTGAGAGAGAAGAGCACCCCAAGGGCATCCCTTTTTTGGACAAGACGTATCAGTGAATCATAGTTTAGCTGGAGCAGAGCATAGTGGAGATTAATTTAACATATGGAGGACCTAACATGGCAGGAGTTTGGACTTTGTTTTGTTGTCAATGAAAAGTTATCCAGGCAACCTTAACAACACTCTTCTGAAGATGTTTTTTGGAGTAAACTTAAACTGAAATATCAAATTTGAATTTAGGCTGAGAAATGCTGTTGGCTTTTGTTAATGATAGTGTTTTGTGGTTCTTGAAATGAGACAAAGAGGCTTAAAGGTACAGGAAATTGGTGGCTTTGGTAAAGATTATGCATTAAAAGGAGCTGTTGCAGGGCTTTTCTTTATGTCAAGGCTAGAGAAATAGAGAAAATAGATTATGGCACTTTTGAATATTAGATGAGTAAATGTCAGATCTCCTAGGCTGTGTCTTCAGTTACCCAGCTCTGGCAATCTTATCTTATGGAGAAGGCAAAGAAAAGGACGCTAAATGAAATTTGACACACAGGCCTTCAAGACACATGAAAGAATCATTTAAGCATATGTGTAGAAGTACCATTTCTTGTCTTAGATCATCGACAAAATAATTTAGTATACATTTACAACAGCTAGGTAGGAAAAAAAGAAGCATGATTTTAACAGAATTAGTAAATGCTACAGGTCACTTTCACTCAAAAGAGACCCTGAAGTGGAGATAAGCATGCAGGCAGTTTATTGGGGTGAGTGAGAACAACATATTTGGGGGGTGAGGAAGGCAGGATTGGGCAGAGGGAAGAGTTCAGCCACGATGCAGTTGCAACAGAGTTGAGATGGCCCTTCAGAGTTGCAGAGTGGCTCCAATTGAGGCCAAGAGGCCCAGCCTCTCCAGGCCTGCCTTGACCAGCCATTGGTTGCAGACTACCCAGAAGGAGGGGATGTAACCTTCTGTGAGGAAACTTGCACAAACCAAGGGTAATTGTGAAAGAAGGGCTCAGATAAGAGCTGTCAATAGTCAATATTTCTGACAGCTGGGAAATAGGTACAAAGGCTCTAAAAAGGTATTTGGGTGGTATACTGCAGCATTCATTAGTTTATCCCCAATGTATCTTTTGGATCCATTTACTTCATACAGTGAATTCACGCAATCTGGAATCAGCTCTTCCAAGATTCTGGTTGGTTTCTAATACCAGGAAAAGGAGCAAGAGATAGGTTAATGGTACCCTAACTGCAGACACCCCTGCTGCAGCTAATTTCAGGGATATCATCTTCCTCCTCTACTACTCCGTCTAGATTTGCCTCACTCTTGACTAGTTCCTCTGCTGGCCTTCATAGCTTATGTGGTTGAGTGATGCCCAAAACTTTCTATAGAGTGCCATAATCTTTTCTAGCCACTGCCTTTCAAGATCACCACTAAGTGCTGTTAATGACCAGCAAGTTCAGCGTGCACCCACGTACTGAACCAACCAACTTATTAACTTAGCTTGGTCTTTCCCCCCATTTTAAAGGTCACTTCTCATGTAGCTCTAGCTGTTCCATGAGAGAAGAGTCCTGGCAAAATAGTAGTGGATGGCTTGGAGGTCTGCACTATCTCTCAGGCAGCTTACTTGTCTTCTGTTGCTTGTTCCAAGTAATACCACTTCCATCTGCCAATGGATTGACTATGGTGAGGCCTGCCTGATCTTTTGATTGGTGGTTCTGGGAGAACCCAACACAAGGTGGGTAGCTCTCTCTCTTTGCCACTTCATGTCCATGGTCACATGTTCCATTTCTATTAGGGCCTACTAGCACACCAAGAGCTGTTTTTAAAATGATTAATTCTCTGCTGCAGATACTATGGTTTTGTTCTGGAACCCATAGTATGAACTCCTGGGTACCTGGATGGCTCAGTTGGTTAAGCATCTGACTCCTGGTATCAGCTCAGGTCTTGATTTCAGGGTCGTGAGTTCAAGCCCTGCATTGGACTCCATGCTGGATGTGGAACCTACTTTTAAAAAAAAAAGGACATCTTTCTCAGATAACTTTAATATAATGAGTCTGCAGGTCTTAGGCCTCAGCAGCAGGGATGCTTGCACTGTAATTTGTACCCACTAGTGAGCTCTTTCTTGCTCTGGACCCCTCAAAGCCAGTAGACTTCTTTGTTTCTCAGTAAATGGGTTGATGTAGCTTCCCAAGCATGGGGTATGTCGTCTTCAGAATTGGAAGGTGTCTACTAGGCATTGTACTTCCTTTTATACAGGAGGTGAAAGGTGAAATCTTTGTTCTTTACTTTTGAATGTCTCAGCCTACCCTAGGCCATTGGACTTCTAAAAACTTTACTTATGTGGCATGTCATTGAATCTTTGTGGAGTTCATCTTCTACCCTCAGGAGTGTGTTTCTTGAGGGTGTGTTTCTTACCAAGACCTACCATGTATTTGCCACTTGTGCTCATAAGGTCTGACTAGCATCTTATCATTGAATCAATTTGATCTTTTGCAAAATATCCAAATGTCTAGGTCCTCCCTTAGACTATATTATGATACACAGTAGAAGAAATAGTGCAGGTCTAGGACAAGGCCATAAATACATGCTGCTGTTCATCCCATGTAGATGTGAACAACTTGAGTTCCTCTTTCCTGAAAGGGTGGAAAGAACAAATTTTCTAGATCAGTGGCTATATATCACATTCCTAAGGCCATGTTAATTTGCTCTGGTAAAGATAATATACCTGGAGTGACAACTATAATTGGATCTAGTACTTAATGGAGTTGGTGGAAACCACTGTTACCCAAAGGATCCATCTGGTTTCTCTAGGTGCTAGGTTGGTGAATGAAGTAAGGATACGATAAGGATGACCTTATGTCCACTATTTCCCAGAATTGCAATTTTTAAATAGTTTTATTGAGATATAATTAATATACTACACAATTCACTCATTTGAACTGCACAACTCAATATTATAATTTATTCACTTAGGCAATATTGTTTTGGACTTACCATCTTGTGAAGTTTCAGAGGATGTTTGTTTTCACTGCTACAATAGCTCTTACCTCACAGATCAAGGAATCAAGGTAGAGATTCTGCCAACTCACAAGATATCTATTTGAGTCAGACATTTGAAGATTAGAGAAATGACCATTGGGTGTATCCACAGAATCAACGGACTCACTGTGAGCTGGATTTGGGCCAGGACTCTTCAATAATCTGACCTTCATTAAAAGCCTCCTGCTTGAATATTTCTTTATTTTTCCAATATATAGTTACAAATGTCATGGTTCCCTTTGGAGGACTGAGGGACTTACCTATATACCTGTCATGGTGCTATTAGTTTCCCTTCTCATGGTTAATGAGCCTCTCCTCCAGTCAATGAGTTCCCAACTCTAAGAAGTAGCTCAGGTCTGGAACCTGGGGAGTGAATCATGACTTGTTATTGGGGTGGCCTTCTGAGAGTGTACCATTGATTATTTTAGTTGCGTGGATTGAACACCTTTGTAGAATGTCCAGTTATCTTGCTCTGGAAATACATGTTCTATTAACTACCTCCATAGCTCTCCATGTGTCAGGCCTCCTTCCACCTCCAGCGTATCCTGCCATTAGCTCTGGTATACAGAGGACAGTGTCCAGTAAACTCTTAAAATGTCATTGCCCTTCTCCCAAGCATGTCTTTATCACTTTAGTAAATGAAATGCTCTCTGGGACCTCCAATAGAGTATGGCTCTCTGCTGGTTTTCTTGGATTTATGTAGACTACCAACTTTAGCTTGCCCATTTTTAAGCTCCTTAATTTTTTGCTTTATTATTTGTTCTGATAGTTTTGATATTTCCACTTCACTTAGTATGAACCATTATTTTCCAAGCATCTTAGAGCCAATCTAACATTGTAATGCACCATCTCAGAAGGTTCTTGCCAGTATATTAAATCTTTTATGGGAGATCCCATACTGAGATCCCATGTTCTCATCCAAGTTTTTATTCCATCCCCCTTGTTATAGCACTCTCAAAATCCAGTCTTATATGTACTCTCCCAACTCCCACCCATATATGTTGCCTGGGTCCATCAATGCCTTTGGTATCTATTGACTTCCTTTTCTTAGCAGGTCTAGCACTTTCCTAGATTAGTTATGTTGTGACCTAATCCTAGTTTTTAACAGCCAGGAGAGGAAGTGGGGCTATATCTTAAGCAGGGAATCTGTTGTCTTTCAGGTCACAAACCTATGCTTTGCCTTCAAACAAAGAATGATAATCATTAAAAAGGAGGAATGAGATATTTCTATAACCTAGTGGTTCCGAGGACTCTGGAGACTCAGGATTCTTTAGTACATTTTCCCAGGTGTACCCAGTCCAACTCTCAGGGTCACACTCTTTCTTAATCAGTGCCCTGACCTTGGCATATCAGACCTGCTGGGGTTAAGAATTCAACCAGCTCTGGAGCAGATCCTTTTATAATTAAGTTTTCGGTCTGACTCTCAGCTTTTTCTGCTCACTAGCTAAAGGAAATGAGAGTCTCTGTATGGTGTCAAGGAGAGTCACTGATTTTGCTGCTCTCACTCATGTTGGTGATTAATAACCATCAGCTTTTCACGATTTTTTCCCAATATGTCCATTAGCCCAGCAATAACCATCTGATTCCATCATTCTTATAATTATTATTTTGCCCAAATCTCTCAGAATCCTAAGATACTGCACCTGCCAGCACATTCCATTTGACCAGTATCTCATCCTAGTTCAACACTGGTAAAAATTTTAAGAATTCCAGTGCAAGTACATGCCAGGGGCTATGAGCACACTACCTCGCTCTGGTGATAGGCTCCTTATTGCCACATGGCCAGTGGTGGATCTAGCTCCAAATCACATTTTTGAGTTTGCTACCTAGGCATACGCCCAGTACCAACTCTTTTAGGTTAGATTCCCCAGGAAACAGACTCTGGTGTTTGCATCCAGATTTATTGGGGAGTGCATTTACTGAGGAACCTCACAAGTGAGGGATGAGGGAGGCAAAATAGGGCAGAGGATAAAACTGAATTGTGGTATGTTGCAACAGAGGACTCACGTGATGCTGCAGAGGTTTCTGAAACTGAGATAGCCCTTTAGAATTGTCTCAACTGAGCCAAAGGTATCAAGAGCTTTGTACCACAACTTTGACTACTTATTAAATTCAAGCAGCCTTCAAGGAAGTGTCTTAATATTGACTGAGGTTACTTCTTTCAGCCAAGGATAATTGCTAGAGATGAATTCAAATGGGAGCCATAGGAACTCAAGTTGTTCACATCTACATGGGATGAATTCAATTGCCAGCAACACTCCTAGTAGCTGAGGGAGTGAATACATTACTTCTGAGCACTTCACATTTGTTTCAACTAGAGAGGTACTAAAATAATAATAAAAAGTATGAAACCAATATATATTTAGGCTTTTAAAAAAGGGAAAAATATATAATCTTGTAATATTTGTATTACAGGAAGTAAGTGTAAAGATAAAAGAACAGAAACACTAAGCCTTTGGGGCCAGTCCACCTTTAATGATTAATATTTCCCCTCAAGCTAAATTTGACTTTAAAGAAATCCCTGCCCACCATACTGGGTTTGAAGATCCAAAAGAGACAAGCACTGAGAATTTTATAATAATGCTATAATCAACTTTGGACAGAGGAAATTTTTCAAAACCGGCACCTCTGGCATTACGAGTTCTGGGCTCTTAAGGAAACACAGGGGAGCAACTCTTATAATTTTATAACTACTTTTAAGGAATTTTGACTAGTTCTGTTTTGCCACTAGAAGCATCCTTTTTACATAAATATTAAAGGAAGCATACATTGAACCCAGATTGCTTGGGTTCAGGTCCTACCTGCTACCTACTAGCTGAGTGACAAACACATTTCTTAATCTTTCTATGCCTCAGTCTCCTCATATGTGAAATATGTGGGAATGATAATAAACCCACCTCATGGGTTGATTGTGAAGATTAAAAGTATTTAAAAAGGGACTGGCATCATTCAATCAATGATCATGTTCATACATTTATACACACACACACACACACATATACACACATACATATAAATAAATATATAAAATTCCTAAAAGAAAATATAGGCAGTATTTTCTTTGATATCCACCATACAAAAATTTCTCTAGATACGTCTCCTCAGGCAAGGGAAACAAAAGCAAAATTAAACTATTGGGACCATATCAAAATGAAAGGCTTTTGCCCAATGAAAGAAATCATCAACAAAACAAAAAGGCAACCTACTGAATGGGAGAAGGTATTTGCAAATAAGGTATCTGATAAAAGGGTTAATATCTAAAATATATAAAAAATTTATACAATGCAACATTTAAAAAAATAATCCAATTAAAAATGGGTGGAGAGGGGTGACTGGTTGGCTCAGTCCTTTAAGTGTCAGACTCGACTCTCAATTTTGGCTAAGGTCATGATCTCAGGGTCGTAAGATCAAGCTCCAGGTAGGACTCTGCTCTCAGCGGGGAGTCTGCTTGAGATTCTCATTCTCCTTTCCCTCTGCCTCTCCCCCTCATGCTCGCTCTCTCTCTCTCTCAAATAAATAAATAAATCTTAAAAAAAATGGGTGGAGGACTTTAATAGATATTTCTCCAAAGAAGATATACATATAGTCAACCAACACATGAAAAGATGCTCAATATCACCAATCATCAGGGAAATGCAAATTAAAATCACAATGAGACATCACCTCACACCTGTCATAATGGCTAAAATCAAAAACAAATGAAATAACAAGTGTTGGTGAGGATATGGAGACAAAGGAATCTTCATGCCCTGTTGGTGGGAATGTAAATCGGTGCAGCTATTATGGAAAACAGTATGGAGGTCCTTCATAAACTTAAAAATAGAATTACTATATGATCAAGTAATTCTACTACTGGGTATTTACTGCAAGAAAACAAAAAACACTAATTAGAAAAAATACATGCCCCCCTATGTTTATTGCAGCATTGTTCATAATAGCCACGATATGGAAGCAACTAAGTGAATTGTCCATTGACAGAGAAAGACATATGATTTCACTCATGTGCAATTTAAGAAACAAAACAAATGAATAAAGAAAAAAAGAGATAAATAATAATAATAATAATAAAAAGCAGACTCTTAAATACAGAGAACAAACTGATAGTTGCCAGAGGGAAATGGGTGGCAAGATGAGTGAAATAGATAAAGGAGATTAAGAGTACACTTACTCTTGATGAGCACTGAGAAATGCATAGAACTATTGAATCATTATATTGTACACCTGAAATTAATATAACACTGTATGTTAATTATACTTGAATTAAAAAAACGATCGTGGTTATTATTTTAATCATCTAAGTAGGTCCTTTGCTATCTCTTCACATATAATTTTGATAATCTTACAGTCTTTTAGCCGATTGGATATGCCATCGTGTCTTCTCTATTGTGTTAATCTTTACTGCATATTTTAAATTCCACATATAGCTATTGGAGCAGACGTAAAATTGTTGACTGAGATTAAGTGTGGAATCTGTGTCGAAAATAACCTTTTATGACAGGGCTGACACTACAAGCCTAGATCCTTCATACCAAAATAGGAAGTTGATTCCAGCCAAGATTTTGCCATATTTTAGTGTTTTTGGAGATCATGAGAATTATTTTATATCCCTTTTAGTTATTTATTTTGATAGAATATATATAGTATGAACACTATCATTGTAACTTGTTTATAGAATCATCTAATCTTGGTAGAGTACAACAGGAAAGTTTAATTTTTCTTCACTACTACTTTCAACATGTCTGATTTGATCTTGCCTTCTTCATTTCTTGATGATATCCAGGGCAGACAGATCCCATAGCTTCCTGAGAACTTTCAATTAAACGAAGTTTAGGAGTTAAAATTCCAGAATAAACCACAACTGACTTAAATCTTAATCCATTTAAAAGCAACTTCCTTTCCTATCCCAACTCATGCTGACCTGGGTTTATGGTCTTGCGTTAGCACAGTCTGTTCACTTACTCTTCCTCCCTCTTGCCTGACGTAAAAGAAATCCAAACCAACACAGTGAAGGAGAAAAGAAATTAGAACTAGGTATAAACTTATGCATTTATTTTTTACTTTTTTGGTCCTGTAATTTTATTTTCTCTTGGCTACCATTGATAAGCTGGTCATAGTTGCTCTGGAGCAGACATCCAACGGTCAGTATGTGATGCATTTCATTCCTTAGAGAACTTGTGCGGACTTCTGCCTGGTTTTGTGATGTCTGTGATGCCCTCTCTGACATCTGGTTGTGCTCAACTCAGGTCCTTCATCTGGTGCGTTTATTCCATGGTCTCTGACTGCTGAGCTTCTGCTGTCCAGAAGTCCCCCTTCATAAATGGGGAACTTCAACAAGGATTAATCCCTGCTCTGTCATAGCAAATGGCTGGGAGTGATGGCTATGTGTGGCTCCCTGTCTTTAGGCCCTGCCATCAGAAGCTACTTCTGCTATCAGTTTAGCTTCAGTATTTATCCAGGTGAGAGTTAGAGACATGATGCTATGTCCATGTATGCTTCCAAACTCTAGAGGATACAGTTAAAGTTATTGCAAATTCTCTCACTACGTTGTGTATGCTCCATGCTCAGTAGGGAGTCTGTTTGAGATTCTCTGTCTCTACCTCTGCCCCTTCCCCTGCTCACACTCTCTAGAATTAATCACTAAATCTTTTTATAAAGTCTTACAAAGATGTGTATGTTGGTTCTTTTTTTTTTTAAGGTATTTATTTCTTTATTTATTTGAGAGAGCGTGAGAGAGCAAGAACACGAGAGGGGAGAGGGTCAAAGGGAGAAGCAAACTCCTTGCCGAGCAGGGAGCCTGATGCGGGGCCCAACCAGGACTCCGGGATCATGACCTGAGCTGAAGGCAGAAGCTTAAACGACTGAGCCACCCAGGTGCCCCTATGTTGATTCTTCTTTAAAGTGAGTGGGGTTTCTAACATTTATGGCCTATAATATCGGTAATTTAACTTAAGTTCTAAGAGATTAAAAAAAGTCCAATTTATCTATGGGGGATGTTGGATAATTTACTTCATCTCTTTGTTTTCAGTTTTCTCATTTGCAAAAAGGAAAAGATAATAGCACTGACATACAGCATTGTTGTGAAGCTTAAGTAAGATAACCCATGTAAAATCCATAGCTATTTAGCACAATTCTTAGTACATAGTAAGAATTCAATGTTAGGGCGCCTGGGTGGCTCAGTTGGTTAAGCGACTGCCTTCGGCTCAGGTCATGATCCTGGAGTCCCAGGATCGAGTCCTGCATCGGGCTCCCTGCTCGGCAGGGAGTCTGCTTCTCCCTCTGGCCCTCCCCCCTCTCATGCTCTCTCTATCTCATTCTCTCTCTCAAATAAATAAATAAAATCTTCAAAAAAAAAAAAGAATTCAATGTTAGCTACCATCATATAATCTGGTTTATTTATTTAACTATAGATAAATACTGATGGAGTGTATATTTATTCATTATTCAACACATATTTACCAAACACTTATCCATCGTAGGTATTTTCGGAAGGGTGATGAATAAAACAGAGAGCACTCATGAAGCTTACATTCTAGTAGGGGGAGGCCAAATAATAAGCAATTGAGTGAGATATACAATGTGTTGGACAAAGATTAATACTATGAAGAAAAGTAAAGCAGGGAGAACAGACCAGGAGTGTGGAGAAGTGCTGCTACTTTAAGTGATGGAAAGACTCACCGAGAACATGACATTTGAGCAGAGAGCTGAGGTAGAGAATATTATTCAGCACGTTAACAATGTGTTAATTAAATTCAGTATTATAATCCTTAAAAGTTTAGTACTATTTATAACTCAAACAGGTAACTAAGCCTTATATTCAATGAAGAAAAATTACCTCAATACAGGTAGATTAATTCAGTTGTTCAGGAGACAATTTATACTGTATATAAAAACTATGTATTGGTGCAGCCTGGAGATCTTCCTTTCTCTTGCCTTTTAGCATGTCTTGTGATTGTTGTTGCTGTTGTTGAAGGCTAGACATGAGGTAACAGAACCTGAGGTAAACAGGCTTTAATCTGAGGTTTTATGTTAGTCTGTCTAGGAGTTCGGCTGTATTTAACGGAAGCTCTAGCTAGCTATAGGTGCCACTGGCTTCTGATTTTTCTAGTGTCCTCACTCCTTGTTGTCTTGGGTTTCCCTAAGAAGTCCTCAGATGCAGACTGCACAGTGCAGTTCTTAACGGTGATCTACTGTTACTGTAACAACCCCGTTGGTGTGATGGTAAGGTGTAGAGGAGGGAAAGTGATCTATAATCTTTTTTTTTTTAAAGATTTTATTTATTTATTTATTGGAGAGTGAGCGAGAGAGAAACAGCATGAGAGAGGAGAGGGTTAGAGGGAGAAGCAGGCTCCCCGCTGAGCTGGGAGCCCGATGTGGGACTCGATCCCAGGACCCTGGGATCATGACCTGAGCCGAAGGCAGTCGCTTAACCAACTGAGCCACCCAGGCGCCCTGTGATCTATAATTTTATAATTAAATCTCAGCCATTTACTGAGCCTGTGTTCCTGGGTTTTGACTTTCACAAGTGTTCCTTTGCTTTCCCCCCACCCCCATCTTCACCCCCCACCCCAGGCTAGAAGAAGCTGGAGTTGGGTAAAGGCTCTTCACTTTACCTGAGAGAAGGCTCTGGTAAAGTCTTTCCCCCTGGAGAGTAGGCCTTTGCTATGGAGAATGTACTAGTTGTATTTCCTTTTTCAAAATGATTACTCTTCCTCCCCCTGCCAGAGCCAGGTTGGGATATATCTTGGCTCTTCACTGTGAAAACCTAGAAAGTTCCCAGAAGTAAAACCCATAAAAATGTAGGGGTGAGATCTTATGTTTTAAGAATAATTATTTATTGAAGTATAGCCTGCATATATTGGTAGGCACAAGTCATAAGTGTAAAGCTCAATACATTTTCAGCAAGAGAAAATACCCATGGAACTAGCAACTGGTCAAGAACTAGAATGTTGGCAGCTACCCAGAACCCTGCTAATGACCACTGCCAGTCACTACCCTTTCTGAGGTCATCATTATCCCAAATTCTAGTAGCATAGATTAGTTTTGTCTGTTTTTGAGCTTTATATAAGTAAAATCAAATAGAAGAAATTCTTTTGTGTCTGGCTTTATTCTAATCAACATAATGTTTGTTAGATTAAGCTGTGCGATTTCATATAGAAGTAGTTCATTCACCTTCAGCACTGCATAGTATTTCATTGTACGAATATAACTTCATTTATTTGTACATTCTAATGTGATGACCATTCGGATTGTTTCCTGGTTTTCTCTATTACAGATAGTGCTGCTATGCAGTGGTGTACATTTCTTTTCCTGAGTATATGTAGTCATACCTGCTAAGTGTATATCTAAGTGTGTATCTAGGACTGGAATATACACGTTTGCCATTAGTAGACACTGAGTGCCAAATCGATTTGCAAAGTGGCTGTAACACTGTAAACTCTCCCAAGCAGTGTATGTGAGTTCAGGTCACTCCACATGCTCACCAACACTTGTTATCATCAGTCTTTTTCAATTTAGGTGTGAGGTGGAAAGAGCAGCTAATAAAGTGTAAAACCCATCTTTTAATTATAAATATTGGCTGCTTGGCAGTCTGCAAGTTTTGTCTCTTCAGCACCTTGATTTCTCCAAAAATTCTCTGGGTTCTCCGTGTCTTTGCAATTGCCCTCGATTAAACCCTGCATTCAGATTGTTGGTCTCTCACTATGCTCTAAAAATTGGCAAATGCCCTGAGGAAAATACCTGTTTTCCATCGTGTGTGTGTGTGTGTGTGTGGCTTAAAACAACATTAATCATTTTATTATCTCTCAGTTTCTGTGGGTAAAAACTTGGAAAGATCCCAGCACAGGGGATTCCATGGATTTGCAGTCAGACAGTGATGTGGAGCTGGAAAAGTGGAACCTGGAACAGCTGGGTACTGGCTTGTCCTGTAATCTTAGGTCTCCCTCTTCAAGTAGTCTTTAGGCTTTCCATATGGATTCTCTCTGTGGTCTAGTTTGGGCTTTCTCACAGCATGGTGGCCTATGGGTACTTGGACTGCTTATGTGGTGGCTGAAGAACTTGGACCTTCAAGTTCTGTGTACCTCAGCAGTTCCCCAAGGCTTCAAAATTACACCCCCCCCCCCACACACGCTATAGAGAGAAGTAAAATAGAAGTCTTATTTGAGGAGCTCTTACCCATTAGTTCCTAGGACAACTTGCAAGGACTTCTCTATAAGAAAAAGGACTTTCACTATTTTGTTTGTTTGCTTTGTTTCTTTAGAGAGAAAATTCTAGCCAACATAATCTCCAAAGATTATATCTCTTCCACAGAAGAATCAATATAGAATAAGCTATTCTGATATTTGTAGTTTTCCAATTCTAAATAAAGAATCATGAATTCATGTTTATAGCTTTTGGTATAACCCATTTTCAGAAGTGCTGAGGACAGCACTTATAATCCACGGTATATATCAAATACCCTGTGTTGATCTCTAATTTAGTAGAAAGGCAGATGGATAAAGGCGTTGACATCATTTTGCCGTCCACAAACATACCACTAAATGTATTTCTGAAAGTGTTGAAAAGAGCAGTGCATGCTGTCATTTTATGAATTGTAAGTACTGTATTTGCGTTGAGTACTGATGGGAGAAATAAAAACATAAATCTCTGTAAATGTGCTTTAGCCAGGAGACTGGTTTGTTTGTTTTTTGGATTTTTGTTTTGTTTTGTTTTAAGCAAAAAAACATTAGTTACTTTAGGGTCCCAACCCTCAAAGAAGTAGTGAGTCAACAAAACAAAAAAATAAGATGAATTATCAGGAGAAAAAAATAGACAAACATATAGAATTATTTTTTTTCTTTTGGTTTTTCATTTTTCTGAATATTTATTCAGAATAGGAATTTAAACAAATAAAGTCTACTCAAAGGGTAAAGGAATGCTCTGAAATTTCTTTAAAAAAATCAGATGTCGGGCGCCTGGGTGGCTCAATTGGTTAAGCGACTGCCTTCGGCTCAGGTTATAATCCTGGAGTCCCAGGATAGAGTCCCGCATCAGGCTCCCTGCTCAGCAGGGAGTCTGCTTCTCCCTCTGACCCTCCTCTCTCTCATGCTCTCTCTTTATCATTCTCTCTCTCTCTCAGTAAATAAAAATCTTTAAAAATAATAATAATAAATAAATAAATAAAAATAAAAAAATCAAATGTCACACACAGCTATCATCAAACTCCTAACCCAAGCCATATCCAGGAATTGGTAATAATTAAAAATATGCTAGGGGCGCCTGGGTGGCTCAGTCGTTAAGCGTCTGCCTTTGGCTCAGGTCATGATCCCAGGGTCCTGGGATCGAGTCCCACATCGGGCTCCCTGCTCGGTGGGAAGCCTTCTTCTCCCTCTCCCACTCCCCCTGCTTGTGTTCCCTCTCTCGCTATGTCTCTCTCTGTCAAAAAATAAATTAAAAAAAAATTTAAAACTAAACTAAACTAAAATAAAATAAAAATATGCTATACTGCATGAATGAAAAAATAAAAATAATCTAAGTTTAGCTTCCAGAACCTAGGAAAAAAAATCATGTCCTAAAAAAGGAGATGTAGGGGTTGTGTCCCTTTTTTCCTTGATTAAAATGCAAAACATAGGAATCTTTCATATCAGTGATCTATAGAATATATTTTGTTCTCCTCTCTTTGCCCCAGCAATATGTATTTTTTCACCCTTTGTCCACAAGTACCTGTTTTCCTTGTAGAAAAAAAATATATTTGAGAGTAATATTTTCTTTTCTGTGCCCGTATAGTTGGGCGAGCAGTAACATTCTTTGAGATGAAGGACTAAAGGGTAAAGATCAAACAGCTGCCTGCCCTCATCAGGAACTCCCCTGACCTCTCCATGTTCAGGTATTCCTGTGTGTCCAGCATTAGCCAGGGGTGCCAGTCTCTTCATTCCCAGATCCCAGAGCTTATCCTGGTCCCAAAGTACATGCTCTGAGACTGGAGAATGCTCCGTACCCATGGTACTCTGGGGTTTTTGGAGGTGCTCTGGCATTCTGCTAGACCCCTAGGCCTGAGAATTGGTGTCAGAACTACAAGGGTAGGCTGGAAGGATTGGGTGCTTCTTCCTACTACCCAGAATAGATGGTCCTTCAAAAGGTAAACTCCCTCTCATTCCCCCAGTAAGTGTCAGAGAAATTCAAGGCTCAAACTGTTTTGGGCTCCCAAGACTACAGCTTACTTTATTATAAGAAAGCATTATCCCTGCATACTAAAGTGCCTACAGAAAAATAGTAATATTAACAGTAAGCATTTATAATATTGTTACTTAACCTTGGCTTGGATGACAGACATGACATAAGTATTGTTTTTAACTCCACTTTACAGATGAGAGCATAGAGACACAAAGATATTAAGTAAGTTATACAAGATCATATAAGGCAGAGAACTGTCCACAGTAAATAGGTATATTTGACCCTTGAACAGCACAGGTTTGAACTATGCAGGTCCATTTCCAAGTGGATTTTTTTTTCAACAAATACAGTGCAGTGATATGAATGTATTTTCTGTTCTTTATGATTTTTTAAATAACATTTTCTTTTCTGTAGCTTACTTTATTGTAAGAATATGACATATAATACATATACAAAATATGTGTTAATTGCTTATTTTATTGGCTAGGCTTCCGGTTAACAGCAGGCTATCAGTTGTTATGTTTTTGGGGAGTCAGAAGTTGTAGGTGGATTTTTGACTGTACTGGGGGTCTCACCTCCCTTGTTGTTCAAGGGTCAACTGTACCATCACTGATGGTCAAGTTCACCGCAATGTGGTTGGATTACTCTGTTTCTCTTGCCACTCTGATGGCTGCTACTTCAGATTCCTGGCCTGGGTAAAGCAGATAAACCCACCCCTCCAGAGATACCGTGTCAAGAGATCCCCAAGCAAAAGCTGGCCAAAGCTGTCAGGGTTAGAGTTTTTTAGATGCATGTACCTTCCCCAGACTGTTCTGAGTCAGGTCTCCCATTTTTTCCAGTTCACAGATCAAGAACTTTTTTTTTTCCTTTTTTTCTCTTTTCCTCCATTCCAAGTACACTGCTTTTGCCTCTTATGATAATTTTATTTCAGGGGCTCCACTATCCATGCCTGTGACTGAACCTTAATCAGTACTTCTCTCGCTTGCTCTAAAGGGTTTCCTTAGTTTATGATGTTCTCACTGAATAGAACCTTGAAGATGATGCAGTGTATATTTAGGTGTAACATGATGATGATGATGATGATGATGATGATGATGAAGCTTTCCTGTTATAATACAGTTTTAAATCAGACTTTGGTCCAAAGTATTTAGCATTTTAGGTAGGCTAGTATTAGTCTATTTTGTCTGTTTGGAGCTTCAACATAAATAAGCAAGTACTAAAAGCATTTACCTAAGGCTTGGATAAATGGATTTGGAGTTTCTTCTGGTTGTGGAAGAAAAGAGAGTATTAGTTTCTAAGTTGCCAAACAGCTACACAAAGTTCTTGCTGCTTCATATTCGCTGTGCACACCATTTGGTAAACATTTTCCAACAGCTCAAATCTTCCCTCTGAAGGACTCCTAGGAAACTTGACTGCCGTTTTCAATCCACAAGCATTGTTTGAGTGTCCAGGTATGTTCTATATAGTGTTGGGAGACACAAACATGCGTGAGACAGTCTTTTTCTCCAAGGAGTACTTTCAGTCGGTTTGGGTAATAATCTGTGAGTCTAAGGGTAGGAGATACCTAATATAAGAACGTGCTCCTTCCCTCAACCAAATTTCATCTAACAAAATGAAAACATAAGTGGCAAAAAGCAAGTTCTCTGGTTTTCAATGGCTAGCAAAAAAGCAAAAATGCTTTTAGGTTTAACAGCTAAAAAGATAGAAAAACACTGGTTGCCAGATAAGACACACAGTTGAATGAATTTTTAAAATTTTTTTTATTTTATTATGTTATGTTAGTCACCATACAGTACATCATTAGTTTTTGATGTAGCGTTCCCTGATTCATTGTTTGCATATAACACCCAGTGCTCCATGCAATATGTGCCCTCCTTAATAGCCATCACTGGGCTAACCCATCCCCCTCCCCCCTCCCCTTTGCAACCCTCAGTTTGTTTCCCGGAGTCCATAGTCTCTCATGGTCTCCCCCTCTGACTCCCCCCCTTCACTCTTCCCTTCCTTCTCCTAATGTCCTCCATGCTATTCCTTATATTCCACAAGTGAAACCATATGATAATTGTCTTTCTCTGCTTGACTTATTTCACTTAGCATAATTTCCTCCAGTTCCATCCATGTCGATGCAAATGGTGGGTATTCATCCTTTCTGATGGCTGAGTAATATTCCATTGTATATATGGACCACATCTTCTTTATCCATTTGTCTGTTGAAGAGCATCTCGGCTCCTTACACAGTTTGGCTATTGTGGACATTGCTGCTATGAACATTGGGATGCATATGGCCCTTCTTTTCACTACATCTGTGTCTTTGGGGTAAATGCCCAGTAATGCAATTGCTGGGTCATAGGGTAGCTCTATTTTTAACTTTTTGAGGAACCTCCACACTGTTTTCCAAAGTGGCTGTACCAGCTTGCATTCCCACCAACAGTGTAAGAGGGTTCCCCTTTCTCCACATCCTCTCCAACATTTGTTGTTTCTTGCTTTGTCAATTTTTGCCATTCTAACTGGTGTAAGATGGTATCTCAATGTGGTTTTGATTTGAATTTCCCTGATGGTTAATGATGAGGAGAACATAGGCAGTGACCTCTTCGACATTGGCCACAGCAACTTCTTTCAAGATACAGCTCCAAAGGCAAGGGAAACAAAAGCGAAAATGAACTTTTGGGACTTCATCAAGATAAAGAGCTTCTGCTCAACAAAGGAAACAGTCAACAAAACAAAGAAGCAACCCAAGGAATGGGAGAAGATATTTGCAAATGACACTACAGATAAAGGGCTGGTATCCAAGATCTATAAAGAACATCTCAAGCTCAACACCCAAAAAACAAATAATCAAATCAAAAAATGGGCAGAAGACACGAACAGACACTTCTCCAAAGAAGACATACAAACGGCTAACATACACATGAAAAAATGTTCAACATCGTTAGCCATCAGGGAAATTCAAATCAAAACCACATTGAGATACCACCTTACACCAGTTAAAAGTGAGTATTTTTTTAAATTTTTACTTGATAAATCTGGTAACCCAAATAAAATAAAAATGTATATTAATTCCTGTTTATGGTAAATATTACTGTTTTTTCAAAAAGGAATGACATATCAGCAAAGGAATGAGGCTTAAAATCAGACAGATGTGGACTGAAGTCTGACTTTCTAAGTTTGTTTGCTAAGGGGCATTTGGAAAGTAATTTGTCTCTGAACCTCATTTTCTTATAGAAATGGTAATAATTATGATCAAAGTCTATTGAATGGCTCATTAATAATATAGAAAAATGATTAGCATGTAGTAGAGACTGTATTACTTGTACTTGCCAGTGGTAATAATAATCACAGTAGCAACATTCATTCCACATTACATGCTAAGGACTCTACACATATTATCCCATTGCATCCTTTCTACAACTTCTTGAGGTAGATAAAGAATTATGTTTTGCTTTGAAGATGAGATAGCTAAAGCACAGAAAGTCACACAGCCAGTGTATGGTCAAAATAGGATTTGAACCCACTCTTAAACATTATGCCATAATGTCTCCCCCTCTGTATTATTTAGAAACAATGATTTCAGAATAGTGTGAGGTACGGCAATACAACTCTTTGATGGTTATTGAAGATCAAAGATGCTCAAAAGAACATTAGTATGGGAGGCAGAAGCATAACTATGGACTTGTCTCCCACCAAGGGCCGGCAGAACTAACATGAGAGTGTTATTGGCCTTTTTAGTTACATCTTGGGATGGAGGTGTTTGCCTCTGCTACTGCTGATAATAACAGGAATAGTAATAATAATAGCAGCTAACACATACTGATCATTTACTATGGGGCCAGACCGTAGTCTAAGCATTGTACATGATTAACCTATTTAATCTTGACAAGATTTACAGAAAAGGAAACCAAGGCTCAGATAATTTAAATAATTTACACAGTGAAATTCACCCCTCTCTTTTACTTCAACAGTGAGCCTGTTTTGAAACCTCATTCTAGCCATAGTTAGCCATAACAAAAAGTGTGACTGGGGCACCTGGGTGGCCCAATTGGTTAAGTATCTGACTCTTGATTTCAGCTCAGGTCATGATCTCAGGGTTGTGAGATTGAGCCCTGGGCTCCATGCTGGGTGTGGAGCCTGCTTAAGATTCTCTCTCTCTCTCTCCCCCTCTCCCCTTACCCCTCCCCTGCCCCTGTGTGTGCACACTCTCTATCTCTCTAAAAAAAAAAAAAAAAAAAAAGTGTAACTCTTCTTATAATGTGAATTAAAAATCTTTTCTATTGTTTCCTTGAGGGAGGGGTTCTTATTTTCCTTCACTTTGTATCCTCCCAACAAATGTGGTTATTCTGGTCATCTATCGCTATGTAATAATCCATTCCAAAACTTAGTTCCTTCAAATAGCAATATATTATTTTTATCTTTCCTGAGTGTTGACAGATTCAGTGGTAGGTTGTTTATTAGGGTCACTCAATTTTGCAGCCCGATGACCTATGGCTGGAGTCAAGGAGCTTCCTCATTCATGTCTATCACCAGGGCTAGTTGGTCATCTCTCTCCATGTGGCCTCTCCATGTGGCCTCCATGTAGCTAGCCTGGGTTTCCTCATACCAGAGTAGACTCAGAGGCATTGAACTTCTCTCAAGGTAACTGACTCACTCCAGGACAAACATTTCAAGAAATAGGAAGTAAGGGGGCGCCTGGGTGGCTCAGTCGTTAAGCGTCTGCCTTCTGCTCAGGTCATGATCCCAGGGTCCTGGGATCAAACCCCGCATCGGGCTCCCCGCTCAGCGGAGAGCCTGCTTCTCCCTCTCCCACTCCCCCTGCTTGTGTTCCCTCTCTCTCTGTGTCTCTGTCAAAAAAATAAATAAAATCTTAAAAAAAAAAAAAATGCATTTAATAAATGTTTAAAAAAAAAAAAAAAGAAATAGGAAGTAAGAGCTCCCAATGTTTTAAGTCCTGGCTCAAAAAAAATGAAGCAACTTTAATTCAGCTTGATCAATCATTCTAATAGGTCAGATTAGTTGCAAAACCAATCTGGATTCAAAAGTAGATCCTAACTCTCAATTGGAAAGGGTCAAAAAGTATGTGACCATCTTGAATCTACCACACTGGCATTTCTCAGTAAGTGTTGGATGGATGGGTGGATGGATGGATAGATAAATGAAAAAGATGTAGGTCAAAGAAAGCAGACAAATGAGAGAAAATAATGGGTAAAGGTTAAAAATGAAAATATTTATAAAGAATATTACTATATAAAGTTTAAAAGTTCCTGGGATTATGCATCATAGTCTAGACATTAAGATATAAAATACATAAGTAAAATAAGCAATACATAGATATATTAATCATTTGGTATGAGACAGGCTCTAGTTTTCTGTAATACATTGGAATGGAGGTGTTTGAAAATTTTTAATAGATATAATGGCTCTTGGTATTGCCTTTTGATTGGATGAGCTTATTCTTCTCTCTTGTTTTCATTCAAGTTTTTCTTCTCCACTCAACAGTTTACCTTTGAAAGGTGAGAGACCTGGTATAAGGGTATATCAATAAAATATCAATTTTACCCCATGCCATTCTTATTTTTTTGCCTAAGAAATTGCAAATAATATAGCAGTTTTACAAATTCATTTGTTTCCCTAATGCTGAAAGCGACTCTAGTCTTCAGTTTCCATCTTTTTTTGAGGACTTCTACAGAGTAGGTAGAAGAATTCAATTATTGTATCCTCATGGCCATCATAACCAGAGCAAACTTCCTTTACTCCTGGTATCTTCATCAGTGCTCCTGTCTCAAACCCTCATCTGTCCCCATCTCAGAGAAATTGCTTTTTAAACTCACACAAATTATTTCCACTTTCTCCCTGGTCTCTAGGGAGGAGTAGAGGGAAATATGGGACATGAACAGGGACATAATGAGAGAGTAAAAACCACCAGGACTTTAAATGTTAAAATCAACAAAATATGCAAAATGCCTTGAGGCCATGTAATATCACTGTCTCACAGAAGGCAGAAAATTACTAGGAGAAATTTAAATGATGTGCTGGAGAATGTCAACTGCATTCAGAATAGAGCTTTGGATTTTTATAGGAATTGAATACACATTTCAATCATTAAAATGAAACACTCGGAAATTGTTTCAGATTGAACTTTACCTAGGCCGAGTAAGAAATTACAGTTAAATATATCATGTTAAGTTTTGAATTTATGAAATCAGACATGGGGTTTTCTGAGAAAAAAAGAAAGATGCGAAGTTTGTGTCTAAAACCCTTTCCATTCCTAGGGCCTTAAGGTTAGGGATCAAAATTATACCTCCATATCCACTTCATTAAAACCCTATGGGGAAAGATGTGGATGTGACCTTCAGGGGCTTCTAGAGGGTGAGTTATAACCAGAAGCAAATGCATATTAAATCCTTTTTACAGTGATCTGTTTTTAGGTGTTTCTTCTTAATATCCCAGGACCCCTCTGCTTCACTGTACCTTTACTGCTGGGGTTATGAGCTTGGCTGGGTCATCACATTCTGCTTTTCTATTTCCAATCTCAGTAGGTTTCTATTTTGTTGTTTTGGCTTCCCCTCAGATACAGGTATCTGGGCTTCCAAACTAAATCTAATTCCTCATTGTACCTTTAATTGATGATGTGAATGAGACATCCTTGACCTTGTACAATAACTAGTTGAATGACCCAGTTAGCAAGAGGGACCCAGACCCTTTCTGGGGCGTCTCCTGAGACATTCACTCATGAACTGGGCCTCTCTGTGGCTCCTGCTCAGATTTACACAAAATCTCAAAGACAAACAAGGAGCTACCAGGTGGATCACCTTCAAAGGCCTCTTTTAATCTTCAGTTTTCTCAAATACTATTTTTTTTTTAATGTTGCAGAGGCTTCCTGGTTATTCATTTCTAATTTACCTCAGTAGACAAAGCCACACCCACAGATTTCTTCAGGATAAGCCCATTTCCACCTTGGGTTTACCTGGGAGGCTGCTGAGGGACAATGCTCTTAAGACTCTTAGGAATCCCTTTGTCTAACTGAAAGCCATGACCTTAAGGTCCTCTGAGGCCCTTTTGTCTGTCTGAAAGGTGCCAGGAGGCACTGCCTTTGGTCTTTCTGATAATCTGATAGTCACCTTTTGGATTTGATCTTTGACCTGAGACCCTTTCTTATTTCGAGAAGCTTTTGCTAGCCAAAAAGACTATTTTGGGGATCTTTTCTAAATCCAACTTAAAATTTGCAGAATTTGTTTTTTATTTCATCTCTTCTCTCATTTTTTGCTAGGCAGTTTGAAGAAACCAAGAATCACTCTCATCATTCTGCCTGGAAATTTCCTTAGCCAGATCATCAAGTTCATTAGGTACATCTGCTATTTTCCATGTTACCTCACATGATAGCTTTGCTCAACTTTCTGTCCCTACATGGAAGGATCTCTTTTCCTTACCCTTCTAGTAATATGTTCCTTTCTCTTCATGATTCACCAGCCTTCTTGAGATCTTTTAAGATTCTACTAAACTTTTCTCCAGGCCCTTTAAGCTTAACAGTCTCATCAAGGATCTTCTGATATCTGCCTGGTCTTAAACCCAGTGTCACAAGTCTTTGGGTTTTATTATGGCACCCACCTTTGGGTACCAAATCCCATTCCAGTTCTCTATCTGCTGCATAACAATTTATGGATCAAAACTGCCAATAGTAATTTTATTACCTCTTGCGTTTTCGTGAGTCTGGGATTTGGGAAGGGCTTGACTGCGAAGTACTGGCTCAGAGCCTCATGCAGTTGCAGTCAGAGAGCGGCTGAAGCTGTAGGAGCTGAGGGCTGCATTTCTGTCTTCATGAAGTAGTTGGGCTTTTCCATTGGTTTCTCTGTGTCAATTAGTTTGGGCTTCCTTACAGTGTGGTGGCCCCAGGGTACTTGGACTGCCTGCGTGGTAGTTGAGGGAGCCAACCTGAGAGTTGGAGCAAACAAGAAAGAAGATGAATTGCCTTTAATCATCTATCTTCAAAATTTACACAGCATGGTATCTCCCACATTCAGTTGGTTTCAAGAGAGTCATAAGCCCACATAGATACAAGGGGGAAAATGTAATCATCTTTTGAAGGAGAAGGGAAAGTGTATAAAGACATAGTTGTATTTTGTATACCTATGATTAGCACAAAAAGCTTTTGCTTTTGGCATGCAAAGATAGAGATGGTGGACCTACCGGAAACAAGCCAGGGTCCTCTGGGATATAAACCCCTCTGCTACCTAGGACTAAAGTTGGAGACAATTATTTTTTGTGTGTATGGTAAAATGAGCACAATGTAACATTTACCATTTTTAAACCATTTTTAAAATTTTATTTATTTATTTGACAGAGAGAGACACAGTGAGAGAGGGAACAGAAGCAGGGGGAGTGGGAGAGGGAGAAGCAGGTTTCCCACCAAGCAGGGAGCCTGATGCGGGGCTTGATCCCAGGACCCTGAGATCATCACCTGAGCCGAAGGCAGATGCTTAACGACTGAGCCACCCAGGTGTCCCCATTTTTAAACCATTTTTAAGTGAACAAATCACAATGTTACACATTAAGTATTTTCACAGTGTTGTGTAACCATCACCACTCAACAGAGATCATGGCTTTTGGGGGAGGCCCAGGTTTAGGAAGATGTGAACCAAATTCAATGACAAGAGAGAAACCAGGTCTTTGAAAGAAAAACTGTGCTAAGAAAGGAGATTTGGGGTTGGTGACCTAGTCTAAGCAAAAGGGTTGGGGAGGGCTTAATGGGTTACTTATATGCATTACTGAGAACCCTGCTGTCAGCAACCACCATGGCAGGGGCTGGATTGTAGAGAAGCTTAAAAGTAGTCAGAAAAATAAAGTAAATATGACCATATTTTCTCTAATTTTGTATAACTTACCCCACTGGTTACTTAGAGTTAAAGATGAGCATCCCAAGCTTTAAAAACTAGAGAAAGTTGACTTTGAATTTAACTTTCAGTTTAATATATTCTTAGAAATTGTGTTCACTGGGGGGGAAGGGGGGGAGTTATTTCATTTCTGACTCCCAGAACTCAGACATTAGAACCGATAAGGAAAGTGACAAACCTGTTTTCATTCTAGTATTATTATAACTCTTTGCTGTCAGGAAAGCCAGGCTGTTTTGCTTCCCTTCTGTAGGAAATTGTCAGTTGATAGGCAAAACTTCAAGAATAATTAAAGAAATAGAATATGTACACTCTCTTAGGAAAATCAATCTTTTGCAAATGTATTTAAATGAATTCAGTATCCTTTCCTTTTAACAGTGCTTGTCTGGGTGAAAACATTTATTTTAGATTTTATTATGGCACCCAGAAAACTATGATGCCTCTTTAAAAATGAATTATAGTGTAAAAGTCACAGAGGAAGCTGATTGAAAAAAAAATCTCAGGAACATTCCCTGTGTATCTCCTGTTGTCTTATGTGCACTTAAAGTATGCCAAATAAATCTCAAAACACTTCCTGTTACCTGAGACCATCTTGAAGTGTCTCAGTAAATGTTTAATGCATTCCTATCTCTTATTCAACATGCCAGGAGGAAAGAAATTTGTTTTTGGCAGAGGTTGGCTTTGGCAAATGCCACAGGTTAATTCAGCAGGTGCTGTTATATCTGTGTAAATTGGGGAGGTGTGACATCTGCCCAGAAATACTGGCCATTGTCTTTGGGAAACCGGACTTTGACTCTTACATTTGGTTGCGAATGAATGTCAGTTCATCTCTTCCCCTCACTTCCTCCTCCACAAAAAATACTAAAAGATTGTTTTTATCAATATAAATGTCTTGCTCTGAGAATGCTCAAGACCATGGTGTTCATGTTTAGAACTGGAGATGGGATGGCAAAGCTGTCTGGAGGACTGACGTGAGAATGGTAATACTAATAGCTCGAGTACCATCAAAAAGTTTACCATGTGCTAGTGCACTTTTGGATGTCATGCATGTGCAATATTCCACTTTGCTCTTACAGCAATACTCTGTGGGTGATACGATTACTATCTTGCTTTAAAGACAAGAAAGTCAAGACTTGGAGAGTTTAAATGACTTGCTTACCATCTGCTTAGGGAGGTTCAGAGCCTGGAGGGACCAGGTGACTTCTTGGTCAATGACTCTACTACTACACTATTTTGGAAAAGCAGCAGGCAGCTGGAAGGAGGGACATATACAGGCCTTCATGCAACTGTTCATCAAACTCAGTTAATTCCTATTCACTTGGTGCAATTTACCAGTCAGTCAAACATGGAAGGAGTTAGATTTGCATGGCTGATTTTAGTTGCTCTCAAGGCAGAGAGTTCAGTGAAGTAGAGATTGCTCAAAACCAGAAGTCAGAGGATTTGAATTGCAGTTCTACCTCTATAACAAACTAGCTGAGTGAACGTGGGAGGGTTACTTAGATTTTTTTGTGACATGCAGAGAAAATAAAAATGAAAGATAGAGAACACTTTAAGTTCCAGATGGCTTTTTGATTTGTGGTTCTAGTTTTCACCTGATCCCCAGCTGCAAGCCTGCCTTTAAACAATTCTGAAAACTTGTAATAATTTTACTCTTCAGATTAATCTAACTGGAATGGGTGGCTGTTACTTTCAGCTAACACAGCAGGAAATACCAAGTCTGGTCCAATCTGGGTTTAACCACATCAAGATTTAAGAGCTCCACCCCCTTTGTAGACACACCAGGTTCACAAATGGAGCGTTCTGAAGATTCAAAGTTTATATTTACATTTACAAGGTTTATATTTACATTGGTCTCCTTTGCTGCTGGTGGGAGTGAGGGGCCCTTCACAGCTCCCTTCTTTCCTGCAGGACAGGGGAAGACTTAGGCTACTCCAATGCCCTTACACAGATAATGATCCTTAACATCGGTATCTGATCAAACATACAGCTTTTTGTGGAATAATCTGTCTCTTGTAAGACATCTGAGGGCCACAGTTATCACTGGTCATATTTATACTCTCAGGGTTTTCTTCTTTGAGGTAACCAATTAAGAAGATTTAGTCTAGAAAAAAAAAGTTTCTCTAAAAAAATTACTGTTACCAGCAGAATCAGATTGATAATTCTCTTCTTCCTTTAGGATTAAAATGCTGATCTCAGTGAATGTGTTATACATAGGTTTGTTTATTCATTTATTTTTAGTGGTGGGAGACTGTCCTTTAAGGTCTTAAACGCCAGTTTGGAATTAACAAAGAGGCACTCTCTATACCAGGATTAGGGCCTATCCAAGAAGCTGGCTTCTAAGGTTAGCCCAGCCATGCATGCTTCTTCAACATCAATACCAAACCTTGCAATAAGGACCTTAACTTAACTAGTCAGTGTAGTGGTTAGGTTTCTCCAGGTATCAATGAGATAGACTGACTCATGCTAAAATAGTTATAACATCTCATGAAATCCAAGAAAATGTTGAACCATTAGGCCTTTTGAATGTGGAAACCAGGGAAGACAAATTCTAGAGGCAGAGATTTATGGCTAGTTCTTTAAAAATTCTCACTTTAATGACAACTCCCCAATTTCCAGCATGCCTTTTAGTTCAAATTCTAAATTCTAGGGAAGAGAATCTCATTGACCCAGCATGTCTAGGTGTTGGTCCCTCTTCAATCAATTGTCGTCCACAAAGTGATCATAACAATATGGCTGAGAGGAGGTCCCCTGTTGATCATTCCAAGAGAAAGGGAATTATGAGTAGGGGCTGGGTGAATAGATCAAAAATATGGGAAACAGTGCTCATCCTGATGAACTGACTCAGGGAAGTACTTAAAACTGCTGATTTGGGGATTAATGTGAAAGACTAGGTATAGTGCTCCTACATTCCCGATTCTGCTGCCCTGGTTCCTGTCCTGCGATAGAATTTTATCAATTCTATATACATTACCCTTCTAAAAAATTTCACCTTTTTATTTTAATTCTCATTCTTAAGTGTTGCTCGCAACTAAAAGACTCTAAATAACTCAGAGGTTGCTACCAGAAGCAGCTGTTATGTGTTACAGTCCCAAAATGTAACTGGAGGGCGGACTTCATTCTGCTCTCTTGACTTTGACTTCCAGACCGTTTCTGAGATGTTCTGGGGAGGGCTTGGGGACTATCCCACTTTTGTAATCCTTCTCCGATAGTTTGTGAGATTTGGGATTATAAATACTTCGTCATTTGCCAGGCTTTGTTTTTGCCAGAAATACAACTCTTTAAAATTTTTCCATTGTTTACATCAATTTCCATTTATTGGACCTGTAGACCAGATTTCAAAACAGGTGATCTTGCAGAATCAAATCCTTCAATTCTAGTCCTGGCCTGGGAGTCTCTGTTTCTTATCAGTGGCTTTGAGATTAGGTGTTCTGACCTGTCCATCAATTTAATGGCCTCCATCTTGTCCTGTGCTGTGCGGCAATCTCAAACAATTGCCTGGTAGTATGTTACTTAAGGTCCCTGTCTACAAGCAACAGAAATTGACTCTGGTTTAGGCAAAGAGAAAATTTATTTTAAGCTGATTGAAGAGTTCACTGATTCTACCAGAAGGTGAAAGTGTAAGATTTAGAATCTAACATTGTGGCAGGTAGGGATTAATAGTTTTGTCTAAACCACTGAAATGAATGAAGGCCATCCATTTTATTTTTCTTACTCCCTTTGTCTTATTGTTCTCAACATTTAAATTTCCCACAGGGAGGATATGGTTTCTAGCTTTGGTCATCCTTCTAACTCTTTCCCTAGGTTTTTTTTTTTTTTTTCAATAAAAGAATTTAATTGCAGTGTAAGACAATATAGATAGATATTCTTTCTAACACTTTCTCTCAGTTTCAAAATATAAAATAGTTTTTAAATTAAACAAACATCAGGCTGATTTTCTGACTCTTTCCAGATTTCCATTTCACATAAGATAGGAACTTCTGCATTCCATTTTAAATGCTGGGAAAGAAAGTTTGCCCATTTTTCTTCCCTACTTGCTCCTCCCATAAGAGAAACTTCATTTTTGGTAAGATTGGGATAAAGGTTCATGTGTGGTTTTGCCTGTCTCTCTCCCCCTCTGTCTGTCTCTCCCTCCTGCCCCCAGCCAAATCACTCTATCCTTCTCTGCCTTGCCTTTAACTGGTAAGCATAACCAAGTCAGGGCGTAAGACCTGTTTTTTAGAGATAGGCCTGAAAGTCTGACTTGTGAAGGAGGCTGTGAATTTTCCCAAATTTAGAATCTGAAACTTCAGCTCTCTTAACTGGCAATTCCAAACTCTAGACTTGGGGGAAGGTAATTGGAGGCTCCACTTTTAGCCTTTTAGCTAATAGTCACAGATATGTTCTCTAGCCCAGCTATAGCAAAACAAACAAGCAACAACAAATAAATACTAGCATCATCATGTTGCTTCTAATGTCTGTTTTCAGTTTTGTTTGTTCCCAAAAGGGAAGTATGATAAGCCCCATTCAGCACTCCAACAAATGCTTTAAAAGGTTTTTCCATGGTTCTTCTAAGAGTAAATTTCCCATAAAAAGGACAAAAAAATGGATCCATCAGTAAGGTACTATTGTAGTGGGACTTCAATATATGTAAAATTAAAGTAACATGGAGTTGAAAATAAAATGCTGAGGAATAAATGTAACCAAGGAGGTCAAAGATTTATACAATGGGGGCGCCTAGGTGGCTCAGTCGTTAAGCGTCTGCCTTCGGCTCGGGTCGTGATCCCAGGGTCCTGGGATCGAGCCCCGCATCGGGCTCCCTGCTCTGCGGGGGGCCTGCTTCTCCCTCTCCCACTCCCCCTGCTTGTGTTCCCTCTCTTGCTGTGTCTCTCTCTGTCAAATAAATAAAATCTTAAAAAAAAAAGATTTATAGAATGAAAACTATAACAAGTTGATCAAAGAAATCAAAGAAGACACACGTAAATGGAAAGATATCGCATGTTCATGGATTAGAAGAATTAATATTGTTAGACTGCCCATTCTACCCAAAGCAATCTAGAAATTCAATGAAATTCCTATCAAAACTCCAATTGCATTTTTCACAGAAATAGAAAAAACAGTCTTACATTTGTATGGAACCACCTAACACTCTAAATAGCAAGAGTCATCTTGAACAAGAACAAAACTAGAGGCATTACGCTTCTTGATTTCAAATTATATTACAAAGCCAGAGTAAGCAAAAGAGTGTAGTATTGGTATAAAAACACAGGTACGCATGGAACAGAATAGAGAGCTCAGAAATTAACCCAGACATATCCAGGCAATTAATTTGTGACAAAGGGGCACAGAATACACAATAGGGAAAAGGTAGTCTCTTCAATAAATGGTGTGGGGAAAACTGGATATCCACATGCAAAGGAGTTAAATTGGACCCTTATCTTACACAGAAATCAACTCACAATGAATTGAAGACTTTAACATAAGAACAGAACTATCACACCCCTAGAAGGGAACATAGGGTGAAAGCTAATAAATACTGGTCTCCGCAATGATGTTGTGGATCTGACACCAAAAACACAAACAACAAAAGCAAAAATAAGTAAGTGGCACTATGTAAAAATAAAAAGTTTCTACACAACAAAGTAATCATAACAAAATGAAAAGGGAACTTACCAAATGGGAGAAAATATTTGTAAATCATCCATTGGATAAAGGGTGATAACCCCATATATATAAGGAACTCAGACAACTAAATAGCAAAAAACCAAAAAACTCAATTAAAAGTGGGCAAATGAGGGGCACCTGGGTGGCTCAGTCAGTTAAATGTCCGACTCTTGGGGTGCCTGGGTGGCTCAGTTGTTAAGCATCTGCCTTCGGCTCAGGTCATGATCCCAGGGTCCCGGGATCAAGCCCTGCATCGGGCTCCCTGCTCCGTGGGAAGCCTGCTTCTCGCTCTCCCACTCCCCCTGCTTGTGTTCCCTCTCTCGCTGTGTCTCTCTCTCTGTCAAATAAATAAAATAAAATCTTTAAGAAATAAACAAATAAATAAAATAAACGTCCGACTCTTGATTTTGGCTCAGGTCTTGATCTCAGGGTCATAAGATTAAGCCCTGTGTCCAGCTTGAAGCTGGGCATGGAGCCTGCTTGAGATTCTCTCTCTCCCTCTCCCCTTACCTCTCCCCCCCAAAAAATAAATAAATAAATCTTTCCAAAAAACAAAAAAGGGCATCAGGGTGCATGGGTGGCTCAGTTGGTTAAGCATCTGCCTTTGGCTCAGGTCATGATGCCAGAGTCCTGGGATTGAGCCCCACGTCGGGCTCCCTGCTCACAGGGAGCCTGCTTCTCCCTCTCCTCCCTGCTTGTGTTCTCTCTCACTATCACTCTTTCCTTCAAATAATTAAATAAAATCTTTAAAAAAAAAAAAGGTGGGGGAGGGCAAATGAAGAGCACCTGGCTGGCTCAGTTAGTAGAGTATTCAACTCTTGAACTCAGGGCTGTGAGTTCAAGCCCCACATTGGGTGGAGACCTCACTTAAAATAATAATAATAAAAATAAAATAAAAATGAAAATCAGTAGATGAACAAATAGCCATTTTCCAAAAGAAAACATAAAAATGCACAGCAGGTATATGAAAAGATGCTCAACATCATTAGTCACCAGAAAATGCAAATGGAGACCACAATGAAATATCACCTCAAACCTGTTAGAATGAGTATTATCAAAGAGTCAAATGGTAACAAGTGCTTGTGAGGATGTGAAGAAAGGAACCCTTTGTGCACTGTTGGTGGCAATGTAAATTGGCAGAAGAATTATGGAAAACAGTGTAGAAGTTCCTCAAAAAAATTAAAAATAGAGTTACCACATGATCCAGCAATGCCAATTCTGGGTATATATTCAAAGGAAATAAAAGTAGGATTTCAAAGAGATATCTTCACTCTCTTGTTCATTGCAGCATTATTCACAAGAGTCAAGATATGGCAACAGCCTAAGTGTCCACTGATGGGTGAGTAGATAAAAAAATGTGAATATATATATATATATTCATATTCCATTTGAATCAGCCTTAAAAAAGAAGAAAATTCCTGCCATTTATGACAACAGGAATGAATCTGGAATATATTATGCTAAGTAAAATATGCCAGACACAGAAAGATAAATATCACATAATCTCACTTATATGTGGAATGTAAAGAGAAAAAAGTTGAAGTCATTATAAGAGAGAGTAAAATGATGGTTCCTAGGGGCTGGGGGGGTGGCAGAAAAGGGGAGATATTGATCAAAAGGTGCAAATTTTCAGTTATGAAATGAATAAGTTCTAGAGACCTAATATATAGCATGGTGACTATGGTTAATAGTAATGTACTGTATACTTGATATTTGCTAAGAAAGTAGATTTCCAGTGTTCTCACCACACACACACAAAGGTAATTATTTGAGGTGATGGATATGTTTGTGATTGTATTAATGACTGCATTAATCATTTCATAATGTATTATTTTATCAAAACATCACATTGGGGCGCCTGGGTGGCTCAGTTGGTTAAGCGACTGCCTTCAGCTCGGGTCATGATCCCAGGGTCCTGGGATCGAGTCCCGCATCGGGCTCCCTGCTCTGAGGGGAGCCTGCTTCTCCCTCTCCCACTCCCCCTGCTTGTGTTCCCTCTCTCGCTGTGTCTCTCTCTGTCAAATAAATAAAATCTTTAAAAAAAAAAAAAACATCACATTGTACACCTTCAAGTTTTATTTCTCAACCATACCTTAGTAAAGCTGGAAAAAAAATATGTAGCTGATTCTAAAAATAATCCAATACCAAAAATTAGCAATTCTTTAGGTTCACTGGTAATATATATAAAGAAAGTCAAAGTCAGTTGCTCTTCTGATAACCTAACTATGTGCATTAATAAAATATTGTACTTGGAATTTTATTTATAATGCTCTTTTACTTCAAACAAAATAGGACTTTGTAGAGGTCATACAGTTATGTTTTGAGGTTCCTCTTATTCCTTAAACTCTATCATTATGTGAAATAATATACAGCATAAGGGATTCATGCTGTAGAGATTTAAAAGTGACAAGAAAAAGTAATATACATTTTTCATAGTATCTTCACAGATATGCCCTTATAGGAATAGCAGTATAAGACTTAGCATCTACCATTTCCCTGTACTGTTCAGGAAGGAGTTTGAGAGCAATATTTTCTCTAGATTAAGTCCAGGGAAATAGCACAGTCCTTGCTTGTCATTACCAATTCAATAGCTGCATTCTAGGAATATAGTACATGGGACTGAATTCTAAGGTATGGGTTATAAAATCTTACTCAGAAGGAAAATATTTAGCGTCTTTATGTGGTCAGTATTTACTTCAAATGCAGAGTAAATAATGCTTTGGGGATTAAAAACCTGAATTTATAGTCTTACTTCAACAGAGAAGTCTCTTGGTGAGACAAATGCCCTAGCATTGGCCCCTGTCCAGGTCTGGTCATGACTTTACTCTGTTATCTTGAAGAAAAGAAGAGGAGGGCAGAGGCACAACTTAACCTGGGTCAGTTTCAAAATATCAATTAAATACAACAAATACATGAAGGCCATTCATTTGTTCTTTTTGGAAATATTCTTAGCACAGTGCTTGGAGCTGTGAAGTGCGTGCAGCTGAATTAGACACAGACCTTTCCCTTTAGAATTTTAAATCCAGAAACAGAGAAAAGCATACAGAAGGCCACGTAATAAGAGATGGTGGGTTACTGAGACTTGTATGAAAGAAAAGAGACTTTTGAAAATAGTTCAAAGATCAAAAAAGGCTTCACGGAAGTAAAAGAATTCTAGTGGGAACTTAAATGATGAATGGAGGAGACATTGCTTTTTCCCATCCAGTATCTATTTGCCTTTCTCTGAGGAACCAGTCCTTATTTCACTGTCTATCCAGCTGTTGTATATCCAGTGTCAGATGGGGCTGTGACCTGACCTGGCCAGACAGAGCCCTGCAGCCCTGTGCACTGAGGTTTTTCAGGGGTGGATGAGTCCCCCAGGCAGATTGCTGAGAAACACATATCTTTTCCCATTATTTAAGGAACATGTTCCTAAAGAACAAGGTTCACATTGCTTAAATGGGTGATTTCATGGCAGAAGCACTGGAAAGGTGGTAACTTCAGGCCAGATTCTGGATCTAAATGGATTGGACTTTGTGAGACAAAAAAAATTATTTTGTGTGAAAAGTTTTGCTCTAGAGTCCCAAGAGGCATATGACATTTGTCATAATTTCAAGAAGATCATAGCTTTTCTTTTTTTACATTTGCTTAGATCTTTTAAATATTTTTAGTTATATATTGTGTCTATCAATAATTCAACTTAGACCATAGAAGCAAGTCATAGTCCAGAGGTCGAAGTTTTCTCAAAGAAGCATTCTGGTTTCCAGTGAGAGCTTCTCAGACTAGTCTAAGATGATATGGAAGCTTGGAAATAATAAGGTGACTTCCATAGCTCTTCAACCCTATTAAGCTAAATATATGCTTCAGGATTTGAGTAAGGCATCCGAAGGAAGGTGAGATGGTGTGGATAAGCTTTGTCCATGGCTATTAAGCTCATGACATTTTTTGAGAAAATATCAGATTGTCCACTGCTCGCAATCAAACTTTAGTCTGTCAGCTCCCTGAGTGAAGAGATCATAACCTGTTTGGGGTTAGTGGACTCTCTAACAACTAGCTCAGGGCCTAGACTTTGGTACAAGTGCAATAGAGATCTATCAAGTAAATGAATAAATGAGTATATTGCTTTGGTTATTTCAACTTTATAATTTTAAATACATAACTAAGTCCATAAGTATATGTACTTATTTAATAAGTTTAATAAATTAAAATAATAATAATATTAACAATAATGAACACCTGGTCAGCTTAAGGAATAGATCGTTACCACTACCTTTGAGGTCCTTGAACACAACACATCTCTTTCCCCTTCTTCTCTACAATATTTGTAGCACCCTGATTTTTGCGTCTTTTATTTCTTTGCTTATAATACTATGTATTAATGGAAATACACATTTGCATTAAATGTAATTATATTTTGTATTATTTTGTGACTTCTTTTATTCTTGTGTTTGAAAAGCACTCATGTTGGTGTGTACATTTGTATATAATTTGTTTTTCATTCTGCAGAGTATTCCAATGCAGGAATAGGTCCTGATGTACTTATTCATTCTACTATTGTTTTGGATTATTTTCGTTTTTTTCAGTTCCCATACATATTCATATGTTAACATGTATTTAAATACTTCCATACAGCAAAACATAATTATTAACTTGGAATTTAGTACTCGTATGTATTCTTCAGTCTCTCTTCTGTATCTTAGAAAAGATAATTAAGCACTCACTGCCAGGTGATAAAGAGCTTATAAAAGTGATAATTGCCCAGGAATTCTGGGATAGAATTCAGACTTTGACAAAAGAATCTAACTTTATTATTATGTATAATATGCATATTATGTACACAGTGATTATATAACTGTATCATGTATTTGTGTATAAATGTATAACATAACCATACTGAAGGAGGTGGAGATAAGATAGCTTTTTATTTCATTTATTCTTAGCTATTTCATGTGTAGAAAAGAGAAAGAAAGAAAGGAAGGAAGGAAGGAAGAAAAAAGAAAGAAAAAAAGGAAGAAAGGGAGAGAAAGAAATTGGATGTACTGGAAAGTAATGAAATCTAAAGTCATTCTTTTTATATAAAGTGAATCTGTAAATCTCTCACATTGCTATCCTTTTAATCCCTTTCTTTGAGATTTTTATTGGGGTAGGGGGAGGTATAGTTTTTCAACAAATTGGTTTCTTTCCATAAGTAGTTCCTGACTCAGGTTACCATGTCACTAGATATATAACCTTTCCAACTTTGAAAATTATCTCAGTTAAATTGTGTATTATGTACTTAGTTTGTAAAATACGGGAACTTTGAGAAACATAATGACCTCAACCATATATTGCTTATCTGCCAAGTGAGCAAAATACTTCCTTCAGTTATTAAAATACTTTAAGAAGTAGGAATCCTGACCAAGCTGCAACAGTCACCACTCTTTTCAGTATATATAGAGAGAGGCATTGGTCATTATTTTATATTTGTATGTTTGTGTATTTTTGATGCTGTCTCTATCACTCTCCCTATAATCAATCTGTTACAAGTCTCCAGAGTTTTAGTCACCTGGTACCTTACTTAGTCTCGTGGTACCAAGTGAAAAAAAGTTTACAATGAACAATTTCATATCTGACAGGTTAAGCAAAAGGTCTATTGCTCATGAAACTGACTTGGGTTAAAGAAATACATAACCTTAGTTAAATTTGCCAAACTAAATAATTTACATTTAACATGCATTTTAATATTTTATTTTTCTAATATATTTTATAGTATAATTTATATTTAACATATTTTTAAATTTTTAGGTCTGAAAAGAAAGCCCTGATCTTTTAAAGAGGTTGGAACTTAACATTTCATTTGCAATGAAAAATTATTTTAAATCTTTTGAAATTTATTTTTTCGAATGCTTAGGACTGAGTTGTTCCTCAGAGACTCTAGTATGTTATCAAACTGATATGTAAATGACATTCCTGATTATCTTTCAGATATAACAAATATGTGAAAAAGAGAAAAGAACTGGTAAAGTGGGACTATTTTTACTACAGGCATATTGCAGTTGTTAAATAATGCCATAGAAAAGTCAGGAAAAAATGGTAGAGTTATATCACAGAAACTCCACCATTTGGAGAGAGAAAATGGAGTATCTTTCGTGAGTGAAGGTGTTTTATTTTTGATCAGTCATTACGGTTTTGAAGAAAGGGGTTGAGTTCCACAGAAAGGGAAATGTCGGCGCAAGATTTATATGATGCCGATATCCACATCATACCTCTTTGCAACATTCATGTTTCAACCTGCGCTCTTGCTCGGCACTATCTGGCAATAGGCAGAATCCCATGGAAAAATATGCATCCGTTTGAGTAAAGCCTCTACAAGGTGAGCAGGTTTAGCTACCTAACCACCACTTACGTTTTAAAACTAGCCTCAGGAACACTGTCCCTAGGGAAACCCATTCTTTTTTTTTTTTTTTTTTTTTTAAGATTTTATTTATTTATTTGACAGAGAGAGACACAGTGAGAGAGGGAACGCAAGTAGGGGGAGTGGGAGAGGGAGAAGCAGGCTCCCCGCTGAGCAAGGAGCCCGATGTGGGACTCGATCCCAGACCCTGGGATCATGACCTGAGCCGAAGGCAGACGCTTAATGACTGAGCCACCCAGGCGCCCAGGAAACCCATTCTTAACTCAAGTCTCTGGGTTGGGTGTCCCTCCTGTGTGTTCCCACAGAGTAGCCTGCTCATCCCTATGGAGAACTTTACACATTAGATTATGATTCTTAAGCTGTGTGCATGGTCTGCTAAAATGTAACCTTATTTAAGGGCCATATATATTCTCAGTGCCTTTTATAATGACAGATGCAGAGGAAGGCTCAACAAATGTTTGCTGAAAAAAACAATTAAGCATTAGGGTAGAAAAAGGATAACCACAATAATAAACCTACATGGGAGGAAATATGAGCCCTGCATTGAGCTTCATTCAAAAGGTGAATTAAAATGCTAGGAGGCTGGCACTTTGAAAATGGGGCCCTGATGAAGGCACACACTCACAGGTTGTGATACTTATAAAGAGTAACTGGAGAAGGGAGAGGTTTTGATTTAGCAGTCCTTTTGAAGATATGCCTATGTGGATTTTGACAAGATAAATAATAATTTTATAGCAGGTTTTTATTTTCTTTCTGGACTCTTAAATACTTTCTGGATTATTAAAATAATTCATACTTATAAATTAAGAATGTACATAATTCTATCTCCAGTTGGAGATGGAAGAACAAGGTGGTCAAAGTACTGTAAATAGAAAGCCATATATAGCACTGGGAACACTTACGGTAGTTATACTATGAATTTGCCCATCAAACACCAATTTCTCCTTTTGTTGGTAATAGCATGCTGATTTTCCTCTGAGACCTCTCCTCTCCCAACTCTATTTTTGTGACTTAGCAGGGACAACAGCCTAATAAAAATCTATGAATTTGACTTGGGCAACTAGCATATTCCATTTTCTCAGTCACAAAGATTGGTTGAGAGATGGACATGTGATCCAATTTGAATCAATCAGAGCTTATCCTGGGACTTTTCCTGGTATAACTAGGAGAAAGGAGTACTCTTTCCATTGCACTTGGGTCAATGGAGATGTAAGTCTTGAGTTGCCAGGTGTTGCCAAGACAGCATGACCTCCTTAAAATGCAACCCATGTATAAGAAATCTGAACCTGATGCTCTGATGATGTTGTATGATTGCCCAGAATCAGTTTATCTTGTAGCTAGAATTGCTTCTTAATGCATCAATGATTTGAACCAATAAATTCCACATTAGGGAGCAATTCCTATTTTCAAGAAAGGCTTAATTTTTTATTTCAGAAATAAACAATGAGGAGAATGTTTTAGAAATTAAGAGATTTAGATACCAGTCAAAATGATCTATCTCTAAGTTTAATCTCCACTCAAAAAATATTATGTCATATCCAAATATTGGTTTAAAATCCTTGCTTTGTAGTTTATGTAGTGAGTTTTTGTTTGCTTATTTATTTTTTATGTTCAGCTAGTTCTCACTTTTTAGGAAATTAGCTACTGAGTGTTTAACAAAGGAATGAATATCTTCAGCAAAGCTTGTTTTTAGCTTTTCTTTGTTTTTCTTCTTTTTTTTCTTTGACATTACTTCTCTTAGGGCAGATATGGTTAGCAATGATGGCAATGATGACTATAACCTTATCATTTCCTTTTAGGTTGGCTAATGGGCAAGGCTATCTCTGTTCTTTGGTAAAATCATTGAGGGGCACGCTCAGTGTTCGAACAGAGATTTTTCTCGCCAGGAACTTTCCAAGCATGTTTGAGTTATTGGAATAATGTGAAATGCATCTTTCTGAGGGAGATGCCCTTAAGCACTGGTGACGCTTACCTGAGAACAAAATCTTTCAGTCACAAGTATTTATTCCTACTTTCCCTAAAAGAAAGGACCAAATGTCACGCACAGGATGTGGCCACAAGTTGTGTGGAGCACACTACTTGAGTTGAGCTCCTGTCACTTGCAATCTATTAATTGCAACAGAGAGTCTCCAGATAATAGTCACTGAAGAATAAACTGCTAAAGTTTTGTTGTTTGAGGTATAGTTGACAAAAAAATGTTACGTTCATTTCAGAGAAGTGTTTTAATGAAGGGAGGCATTTGGTCAGATTAATACTTTAGAAAGATCAAGCGGACTTCACAGTGAGGAAGGAGGTTTTAAGAACTAAGAACTTTTACCCTCATGTAGGCAAGAGATGCTGGTGGCCTTCATTACATAGGTGCAATAGCCTTGGGGAGAGGTAGGAGACTTGAGAAATATCCTAGCAATAGACCTGGGTTTCGTACTGATTGTTTGATAGAGGGTATGACAGAGAGGAAAATGTCATTAATAAGACCTAGGATTCTGGCTTCAAAATTGGATGGAAGTTGTTGCTATTTCCTGAGATAGAGAGTATAGGAGGAGGGAAGAGATATTGGAGATGGTGGGTGGGGGAGTGAAGAAAGCAGAAGAAATGAACAATTCAATTTTGGGCATGTTGAATATAAAATTTGAAAAATATCCAGAAGGTCTTATATAGGTCTGGACCTCAGGAAAGAGTTAGGGCCAGAGACACAGACTTAGAAGCCATCACTATTCGGGTACAGGTCAGAGGTCATAATGGACAGCCCTTTAATTGATTTATTTTTGGTTAGCATTTCCTTTTCTGAGAATAAGTCGCAAACTTTTAGTAAAAAGATCAGGCAATTTCACATGAAAATATTAATTTGGCCATCACTTTTAGAAATGAGAATTAGTTGCAAACATGTAAAGGTGATTTCACAAGAAAAACATCATTTTTGATTTTTTTGAAAATTTTGAAAAACCAGGACCATTGGACTTATATTTTTTCCTGACAACAATTGGCTAGGGGCGCCTGGGTGGCTCAGTCGTTGGGCGCCTGCCTTCCACTCGGGTCATGGTCCCGGGGCCCTGGGGTCAAGCCCCGCATTGGGGTCCCTGCTTCTCTCTCTCCCATTCCTCCGCTTGTGTTCCCTCTCTTGCTGTGTCTCTCTCTGTCAAATAAATAAATAAAATCTAACAAACAAACAAACAATTGGCTAGAGATGGGACAGCCTCCTCTGCATAGGGCCCTTTCTCCAAGAAACCCTGTTTTTTAACCCTGGCCCTTTTGGTGCTTCATATTACCTTATACATTGCAGTTAAGGTAGAAATTGCAGTTGAATACCCAAAATAAATGTGAGCAAGAACACAATATTTAAAAAGAAAGAGAAAAAGGAAGCTGCAAATTTGACCTAGAAGGGGCAAGTAGAAAAAAAGAATGAAAGCTGAGGGAAGCCAAGTAAAGAGAGTATTTCAACATAAAGAGCATGGCCATGAGTATAAAGGTAACATAAAGAATAAAAGTGTCCACCAGATATAATAAAGAGGGATAGATTAATAGGTAGCTTAGGTAAAAACAGTGAAATGACGGTATTAGAAATTAAAAAATTAAAAAAGTAATCTTTATTTATCCAAAAGAAAACAATACTTCATTGACTTTTAATCTTTTTAATTTTTTTAAATAAAACCACTGAAGCATATTAAAAATATAAAATTTGGTACCTGTTTTAGACTTTGTTTTCTGTGCTGCTTCTCCTTTATCCTTAATTTTTCGCATTATATTATTGGCAAATTTCTCATGTCAACAATTTTCTTTGAAAACATACTTTTTAGTGGCAGCGTAGTATATAATCATGTGAATAACTTATGTAAATAACCTCCATTCTTGTACTTTAGGTTTCTTTCCTTTTTTTTGCCATTAAAAGTAATAAATGCTTCAATGAATGGTATAAATAAATCTTTGTGTGTAAAATCTTTATCTGATTATATTTAAATGCAAAATTACTAGATCAAATTGATTTTAAAATAGATCACATCAGTTTGTAGTACATGTGAATATACTGCATCCTCAGCAATATATGGGTTTTATGAATTAAATATATGGTTGTTCTCTCAGCTATTGAGTGCAACTGACCTTTGAACACACAGGTTTGAATTGCACTAGTCCACTTGTACACTTTTTTTTTTTTTTCCTGCAAAAATCTGCATTGTTTCCATTTGGTCCCTGGCTACGGAGGTCCCTGGCTAGGGAGAGGGCTCCAGGGTCATTAAAAAGCTGCTCAGTGGCTGAAGGGAGAGGCTCAGGCAGAAGCCCTAACACCAGGGGAATGCCAGAGGCGCCCCTCAAGGCCCGCTGGGCTCTGGCGGCTCCTAATTCCTGCTCGACCGTGAGCCTTCGGAGAGAGACGGGCCCAGGCCAGCCTTAGGGGAGACTGGGGTGGCCGCCATCTTCCTGACGCTTTTCAC
>NC_138376.1:97880954-97976541 GCF_054177405.1 Leptonychotes weddellii | reverse complement strand
CCGGGCGTCCTGGGTTTTACCCGCTCGTCTTGGGGCGGCTTCTGCACGCCCGGGAAGAGGGCGCGGTTTCCCAGCTGGTTTTGCATTTCGGGAGAGCTGAGAGGCCTCCCGTTTCTCCTCAGTCAACTCCGGAGGAAGCGGCCGGCGACCTCCAGAGCCACATGATCACGCTGCAAACAGAGGCCCAGAGAGAGGTAGGCGTAGGAGCCCCGCAGGTGCATGTTGTCGCTGGAATAATTCCCATGAATCTGGGGCGCATGGTCGATGGCAATGAGGAGCTAAGCGCACAAAAACAAAACAAAACCAAAAACCAAAAAACCAGTGTTGGCTGGTCCTAGAGGCGGGGGATGGCTGCGAGGATGGCTTTGAAGGTTGGGCCTGGAAGAGGGTGGAGGGTGGTCCGAGGCTGGAAGAAGGGGTGGCCTCGGGTTTGTTCCCCGATCCCCCCACACTATTGTAGCAAGAGATGGACCCCCGGGAACCCCCATCACAGGGCTACACCCGGAACAGCATTGGAGAATCTTTAGCCATTATCTCTTGAAATACTGCCTCTCCCTCTATGCCCTCTCTCCTCTCATGTTAGGATGCAGTGTACACATAAGACCTTTTCACTGTGGCTAAAATGTCTCTTCTATTCTTAATGTTGAATTCTTTTTATCTCTCTGTTAATAGAGAATATTTTCTTCTTTCCTGTGTCCAGTTAACAACCTTCTCTTACTATATGTCCAGTTTGCATTTAAATCCAACTATTGAATTCTTAATTTCAGTTATTGTTATTTTTCAATTCCAGAATTTCATTTGATACTTTTAATAGATGGCCATTCTCTACTGAAATTCTCCTTCTTGTCTTCTAGTTTCCAACATGTTAATCAAAATTATTTTAAGTTGCATGCCTCATAACTCCATATCTGAGCTTTTTAAATTATTAAATTCTAGACTTGTGTTTAAAATATTATAGAAGTTCTGGTTGCTTTTCCCCAGTGGCAGGGTTGACTTTTGCTTTTGCCCCACAGCTCAAATGGGCTGGATCACCTTAATCCAGTCAGGGGTTGAGCTAACTTTGATCTGGGCTTCAGTATTTATAAGGCCTGTTTATTGTCAACCCTTTCTTTTGGGGAGTAGCCTTCAGGGGCCCCAGCCGAAAACACAGGGTATTTACGGGAACGCCTTCCTTCCCCTTACCAGGGCGTGTTTTCCCACCAATGAGACCACCAGAAAGTGCTGCTTGGTTTTGTCAGCTTTTTACCGATCACTTTCTAACTGGTGTCATACAATCAACCCTGTACTGGTTTTGAATGGGCAAAACCCTGAAGGGGAAAAATGTTGCTGAACAACTCATTTCTCTATTTCCCTGGGTGCCTTGCTAGGCCCAAATTCCAATTTTTATCTCCCTAGCTATGTGAAACTGCTAAAAATTCAACTTGGCTTTGGTCCCCCTTAGCCACCACATATGCTCTGCTTCTCAGCTCCTCTTTCGATGCCAAGTATTAATCCACAAATGCCTTAAGGGGAAAAGAGGTGTGGAAGGTTGTGTTCCCCTCATCGTGTTTCCCTGCTTTTCTGGTCTTGGCCTCTCAAGTCCCAACTGCTCTGATAGCTTTCCTATTCCTTAAAACAGGAGTGTCAAAAAACCATTCACTTTTCTAGTTGCCGTTGGTTGGAGAGTTGGTCAGATACAAGCTCATAGCCAGAAGCAGAAGTCCTTGAATATTTTTTATTTGCGTATCGATTAATAAGTGCTCTTTATGCATTCAGGACATCAATTCTTAATTTGAAGTATGTGTTTTTTTATTTTCTATTTTGTTAAATCTTCTTTTTGATTTATAGACATATTTCCTGTGTCTGTCATCAAATCTGTTAGTCTTTTCCTTCCATTAATGCTTTAAAAAATTCTTCCTTATTTTCTCTAGACATTTTTCTATTTTTTCCTTTGTTTTATTTTTATTTAAATTTAATTTTTAAATTTATCTAAATTTAATTTTGGTGCATAGAATTTTAGGGAACTAACTTATTTAAAAAATTATTTAACTATTTGTTGAATAAAACATTTTTCTCTACTGCTTTGGAATTTCACCTTTTTCATATAGGAAATCATTGTTTATACTCTGGTTTGTTTCTGAGCTCTCATTAATCTGATTATTATTGCACTTGTAATTTACTGTTTCAGTTGTTCAACTTTAGTCATCCATTTTACTACCTGGTGATTCACATACCTTCTCAATACTTTTCATTTGTCAGTTTTGTCTTGGCTGTTCATGTCAAGAATTCCTTGCCTACAAAATTTAAATTAGGTAATTTGAGGGGTGCCTGGTGTCTCAGTTGGTTAAGCACCTGCTGTTTGCTCAGGTCATGATCTCAGCATCTTGAGATCGAGGCCACATCGGGCTCCCTGCTCAGCAGGGAGTCTGCTTCTCCCTCTCTCTCTGCTTCTCCCCCCTGCTTGTTTCCTCTCTCTCTCTCTCTCTCAAATAAATAAAATCTTTAAAATAAATAATTTGATTATATTCTGCTGATAGAAATAGAAATTGGTGGGGCGCCTGGGTGGCTCAGTTGGTTAAGCAACTGCCTTCGGCTCAGGTCACGATCCTGGAGTCCCGGGATCGAGTCCCGCATCGGGCTCCCTGCTCAGCAGGGAGTCTGCTTCTCCCTCTGACCCCCCCCCCATGCTCTCTCTCTCTCTCTCATTCTCTCTCTCAAATAAATAAAACCTTAAAAAAAAAAAAGAAATAGAAATTGGTACTTAATATGAAAAAAACAAGAATAGGTCTTTTTCTAGATTTTGTTTGTTTACTAATGCTTAATGAATGAGGGAGTTGTGTCTCTTCTGAGATCTTTGATGAGTGGAATTTTCTCTCCATCCCATGTTTGAATGTTTAGAACTCTGTTAATGTTCTATTTAGTTCAAGTGGTTGAATGTTGGTTCTTTGGCGCCATTGTCAATAATAAAATTCAACAAAACAAAACCCTAAAAAAAAAAAAAAAAAGAATTCCTTGCTTACAGTGTCAGAAGTGATTTTGATCTAAAGTAGTAACAGTGGGGATACAGAGCAAGAACAGAATGAGTGATAGTGAGTATAGGGCTTGAGGGATTTGGAGGCCAGAAATGGCCTCTCCCATGGTGTAGCCTTCTGGCTTGGGAAACTGGTAGAATGGTAGTGTCATTAACTAAGATTGGTAATATAAGAGAATCAAATTGTAATAGAAACCAAGGGTCATCTGTTGAAAGAACAGAAGCGGGGGTAGCATGGATAACTGTAAGATATTGGTGATGTTTCAAAAAGGCTTTATTGGTTAGTGGGATAGAAAGTTGATTTGGGAAAATTAAAAAGCAAAAATAAAAACAAAAAAAGCAAGTGAAGTCTAGCTTGGAGTAGGTATGAAATGAAATTGTTTGTGGCACCAGTTCTAAAAGATGTATGATTTTTAAGTCCACAGCAGTCTTTTTTATATGTTTTACAATGTGAGATATGCTATTAGGCTGTAAACAATATTTGCAGCCAATTGAAGAGCCTGAGCTTAGGAGTGCAGGAGGCAGACTGATGAAGTTTGGGAGATTTTCGGGACAAAATAGTTGCAAGTGAGGAAGTAGAAGCTACTAGTGAAAAACCATAAATTCTAGTTTTGTAAAGAAAGAAATGAAGCCAAGCAGATTACTGCAAATGTTAAATAAGATTTTAAGAGCTGAAAGAGTTTTGTAAGCTTTATATCAAAATAAGGCTGTGTTTTTATTGCTTGGTCATTTATGTGAAGGATATGGTGGAGCTGGGGTGAGCCCTGACCCCCTCTGTCTAGCTATACTCTCTGTAGCCTGAAGCTATAACAGTTTCTCAACAGAGAGCCAAGAGTCCAATTTATAAGGAGAATGTGCAGCTTCTTAGCATCTTTCACCTGTATTGTTCTAACTAGTCTTCCTTTATTATTCATCCTTAAAGAGACTTAGAAAATTTTCTATCAACTTGAGGGACGCCTGAGTGGCTCAGTTGGTTAAGCATCTGCCTTCTGCTCAGGTCATGATCCCAGGGTCCTGGGATCCGCATGGGATCCTCATGGGGGCTCCTTGCTCAGCGGGGAGGAGCCTGCTTGTCCCTCTGCCTGACGCTCCCCCTGCTTGTGCTCTCAATCTCTCTCTGACAAATAAATAAATTAAATCTTAAAAAGAAAAAAGAAAATATCAATATGAGTTGTATATACTGGTCTAAAACATTGTTTCAGGTAAATACAAAGAATAGGGAGGGAGGAAATTTTTGAGATTTGTTTCAATGAGGCTTCTCTTGCTTCCTTTGACTTTGGGCATTTTCCTCTCCCTAAAATTTGGACCACAGAATCAGAAATGCAGAATTTTAGCCTGGGAAGAAATTGTTTGATTCATCTGACTCCTTCTACTTTTTTTTTTTTCATTTAATAATTGAGCCAAATGAGGAACAGAGAAGATAAGGCTGCAGTCACCTATACATCAAAAGCAGAGTTAAACCCAGGAAACCCAGTTTCCTTACAACAGATTTAGATACTTTCACTATACTGTAGTGATTAGAAAATTCATGTTAACTTATAGGATTAAATTACTGTATCACTTTGCATATTGTGCCACTCCCCCGCCCTCCTTTAAGATTCAGCAAAATTTTTAATGTGGAAGAATAAAAAGTGGTTTCAATCCTCTCTCTTCAGAGTATCAGATTTCTCAAAAGAGCTGACACAGAGCACTTTTGTAACCAAATTTAATATGAAAGCACTGAGAGTATGCAAATAAGACACAAAGCCAAACTTTAGAAATGAGCTAAAGACATAAAGAATTAACAGGGTGCCATTTTTAAGATTAGACTCTAGTCCTGTATTCCTGTTCTTTTCTGTTTCAAAAAGCCACAAGCAACCCTAACTCCAAACAGTCTTGCCAGTGTTGTAGATGCACACCTGGACTGGCAACAGACAGTGAGCTGCTTAACAACTCTCATATTTTTGGGGCATTGTCTGTTCAGACATGCTCACCCGCCCCCCCATCCTGTTCTGCTTCAGTGTCAGAAGGAAATGAAGCCACAATGAGAACAAAAAGAGCTGTCACACCTTTTGTCCCCTGCCTTCTCCTTCCCTCCTCACACTCCTCCCCACATAGAGCTACTCCACCCTAGTGGGACTCTAGTGTGACATCCTCGCCTGCCTGAAGGAGGAATGATCAGCAGGGACAACAGCTGCAAACAAGTGACAGCCAGAAGGCAGGAGCTTTTTTAAGTGCCTGGATTGCAGAAGACCCAAGCCAGAGTAATGGCATTGTCGCTGGAAGAATTCATTCACTCCCTTGACCTCAGGACCCTTCCCAGGGTCCTAGAAGTCCAGTCAGGCATCTATTTTGAAGGTAAGCACCCTCCTATCTCTTGGCTGGCTAGAAAGTGCTTATAAGGTATGCACTTTTGGGAATTGGAGGGGGAAATTTTAATAGAAAATATGAGTCCCATTGAAGGAAAGGTAATCACAAAAGAGGGGAAAGTAATTAACTGACAAATGGTTACAATCCAAGAGTGCTAGAGAGAAGAAACTAGATAGGACTCCAGGGTAAGTAGGGAGAAGGAATTGCGTGAAGCTTTTTGAGGTTTTTTGTAGGCCTTCAAACAGTCCAACATGAATGGTAAATTATTTCTCTCTTTGAAATAGGTTATATATACTCCAGGAGTGAAAAGTTACTATCCATGTTTATGTTTCTAGAATATAAAAAATAAAATTTAGTGTTTTTTTTTCTTTAAATAAAAACAACTATTAAAAGCACAGTGTTTAGAAAGAAAAACTAACCCAACTCTTAACCACTTCGCAATGTTTATGCCAACATTTCTCTCACTTATTCTGTAGTGGCCTAACTCCTCTAATTCCTTAAATAATGACATTCTTATTTGAAGGTATAGGAATTAATATCTACTAATCACAAGATGATTTTTAAGAATCTGTGTTGAAAAGTCAGAGTTCAACTAAGATTCTTGAGTAATAAGTTAGTGTGTTTTGAGGTGACTTACTATGTTAATTCAGTAAAAGAATGTTAAAGCTTACAAAATATACCCTAAAATCTTTAAGGAGTGAGTTTGAATACATGCAAGACAAAGAGTTATTTTCTAGGAAAATATATATTTCTGGTCACAGGAGTGGTAGAATTAGATCCAGAAGAACTACTGGGAAATTAAGTTAAATAACTGCTGGTAGGCAAATCTTTCCCGTTCATAGACAAAATACTGTTTTAGATATTATATTATGAAATAAAGATTGACAAATGTCAGATCTAGTTCATATACACATACACACACTCACCTGCTGTCATCATCAGCTTAACATAGGGTTTTGTTTAATTCATTTGTAAATTGATTATATGGAATCAGACTATATTTTTCCATGTATACCATATTATGAAATGTATCTTTGTTCCTAAGCCAGCCCCACATCATTTTTTTTTGTCTCATGGTTTGTGCTTTTGAAGCTTTGCATAAGAAGTTACAAAGATATTTTTCTTTATTATTGTATATCAACTTTACAGTTTTATATTTCTCATTTAGTTTTTAATCCACTTGGAAAACACTTTGTGATGCAGTGTAGAGAGATCCAATTTTAGATTTTTCCATATAATAAACCTAATTTCCCAGTACCATTTACTAAGCTAGTCATCCTTTCCCAATTGGTTTGTGTTGCTACTTTAAATCATATTATGTGCTCACATCTGGATTAGTCTGTCTCTGAAATATTTCTTCTATTCCACTGGTCTGTTTTTTCAGTTGTGCCCCAATCACCCTATGTGTGTAACAGTGGTTCCAGGCTAAGTGTTAAAATATATTTCATGTATAGACCAGTCCCTTGTTTTTACTCCTTTTTTCTCAGTTGACTTAGCCTTTCATAGGCCTTTTAATTATGTTTTCGAAGAAATTAATTTGTTACTTAAGAAATCCTACTACGATTTGCATCAGATTGTATTGAGTTTATAGATTAACTTGAGAAAAATGGACATTTTTATGTTAAGTCTTACAAAAGAAGATAGCTTGTCTCTCCATGTGTTCTGATCTTCATTCTTTAATACTTTACTACTGTGTTATACTTCAATTAAGAGAAAAGAATGTTCAGTTTGATGAGTTTTCACAAAGTAAACACATTTATATAGCCAACACTCAAGTCAAGAAATAGAAAATTGCAAATATTCTAAAAGCCCCTGTTTGTGCCCTGTCTCAGTCATTATCTACCATCTTCCCCAAAGGTAACAATTATCCTGACTTTTGTCCATTTATGAAATTTACATAAATGAAAAATTATAGTATGTATTCTTTTTTGGTTGGCATATATGTTCAACATCATCTTTATAAAAATCAATCCATGATGTTCCGTATAGCTTGTTCATTTCAGCGTGTATTTCAGAATCGTCTTGGTTAACTATACCACAATTTATTTATCCATTCTATTGCTAATGGGCATTTGGATTATTTCCAGTTTGGAGCTGTTACCAGTAACGTTGTCATGAACATTCTTGTATAAGTGTGTTCATATGTCTCTACATATGTGTTCACATGTCTGTGCATTTAGTTGGGTATATAAATAAGTGGAATTACCATGTCATATGGTATGTGTATGTTCAGCCTGGATAGATAATGTAAAACAAGTTTTCAAAGTAGTTATACTAATTTGCATTCCCACCAGCAGTGTATGTATGGGAGTCCCAATTAATCCATATCTTTGGCAATACTTGATGTTATCAGTCTTCATAATTGCAGTTATTCTGGTAAGAGTATAATGGTAGCTCATGGTTTGAGTTTGCATCTCCCTGGTGACTAATGAGATTGGTCACCTTTTCATATGTTTATTGACCTTTTGGAAATGTTGTTTTATTTTTTTAAGGATTTTATTTTTATGTAAGCTCCACAGTCACTGTGGGGCTCAAACTCACAAATCCGAGATCAAGAGTTGCCAGCTCCACTTACTGAGCCAGGCGCCCCCAGAAATGCTGTTTTATGAAGACAGTATTCATGTTTCTTGCTCATTTCTTTATTGGATTTTACAACTTCTTATTATTGATACACACACACACATATGTATATATGTATATATATAGGGGGTCCTGACCTTCTTGTCAGTTACTTGTGTTGCAAATGTCCTCTCTTAGTCTATAGATTGATACTTCATTTTTTAAATGGCAGCTTTTGATGAATGGAAGTTTTTAATTTTAGTACTAGTATAGTCAGTTTATAATTATTTTCCTTTTTGTGTGTTGTCAGATTTTCTTTACCTTAAGTTCATGAAGATATTGTCTTAGCATCTATTCCATTGTTTACTCCCTCCTTTAGATCTAGAATTGATTTTTTTGTATGTGATTCGAGGTTGAGATCAGTGTTTATTTTTTCTTTTATGGAGCCAATTGGTGCAGTGACTTTGATTGAAAAACTGCCTTTTTCCTACTGCCTTACTGTGCTACATGAGTCATAAACAGTGTCCATACGTGTGTGGGTCTCTTTCCATAGCTTCTATTCTGTCCCATTCAACTAATTGCTATCCTTACATTAATTTCATGCTGTCTTAATTAATGCAGGTTTGGAAGAATACATAATTTATATATGATAATATGCTGCAAAAGCTCTGGTTCTCGAACTTGGATGCACATGAAACACCTGGAAAATATAAAAAATATCGATGCTGGATCTCTCCTCAAAGATAAGGATTTAATTATATAAGAAGTAAGGTATCACCATCAGGTTTTGAAAGATATCCCTGATGATTATAATATGCAGCCAAATTTGAGAATTATGCTGTAGAGTAAGTTCTTCCAGTTTATTATTCTCCTTCAAGTTGGGCAGTTTGAATTTTCATATACATTTTAGAATTAACTTACCAACTTTCACAAAAGTCTTCTTGGCATTTTGCTTAGCAATGCCTTGGATTAGAGAGAATTGGCATCATTTTAAATTAAGTCTTCTGACCCATAAACCTGGTATAGCTACCTAGTTATATAGATCTTTTCTCATTTTGTAGCTTTTCTTTGTGGAGTTCTTGTACTTCCTTTTATTCTTAATTTTTTTATTCCATTTTAAATAATATCTTTTGAAACTTTCATTTTATCTTTGTTATGTTTCGAATTCTAAAAATAATACCCTTAGATTATTTTGGATTTGTTATGTACACATTTATGTATTATATGAATATTGATGGATCTCATTTCTTCCTTCCAATTATTGTATTTTTTTTCTTCAGTTAAGGAACTGACTAGTGCTTCTACTATAATACTGAATAGGAGTAATGATAAAAAAAAACCTCCCTGTCTCATTTACAACCACAGAGAGATTTCAGTAATTCATCTTGAAGTATGTTTGTTTTAAGTTAAATAAGTTTCTAGTTTTCTGATAATTTTTAAAAATCATGAATATATGGGGGCGCCTGGGTGGCTCAGTCGGTTAAGCGACTGCCTTCGGCTCAGGTCATGATCCCAGGGTCCTGGGATCGAGTCCTGCATCGGGCTCCCTGCTCTGCGGAGAGCCTGCTTCTCCCTCTCCCACTCCCCCTGCTTGTGTTCCCTCTCTCGCTGTGTCTCTCTCTGTCAAATAAATAAATAAAATCTTGAAAAAAAAAAATCATGAATATATGTTTAATTTAACACACATTCTTTCAATGACTTTTGTGATGATTATATGTTTTTTATATTGATTGATTTTTAAAATGTTGAATAAGCCTTTTCCCTGTGGAATAAAACCAATCTGGTCATATAACACTAAATTTGGTTTACTAATTTTTTTTCTTTTAGGATTTTTGTATCTCTTTTAGAGAATTAAATCAGCTTACAATTTTTATTTCTTGTAATGTCTTAGCCATGTTTTTGTACTGAGTTATGTTGTTGAACTTAATAGAATTTCTTGGATAGTCTTTTTCTAGCCTTCTAAAAATATGCAAATTTAGTGTTTCTTCTCATTTAAATATTTAGTAGATTTCCAAATGAAGTGATTCTGAGCTGGGATTTCTAATACAAAGATCTTTTAATTATGACTTCAGATTTTTAAATAGTAAGGTCTTCGTATCTACGAGCATAGTTTCTCTCTCATTAAAACAAAAACAAAAAACCCATCTAGATAATGTATTAGAGTCCAATAAAATGTCTCCTAGACTAGTTCCTAGAATGCACACACATAAACATGTATATATGTATTGCTGTATTGACTGATAATCATATTTCTTGTTTTCTCATTGACTATCTATTATCGACATAGAGGAATCAAGTAAATTATCAATATTACCGATGAACTCTCTTATTAATTCTAATAGTTTATCGTTTTTATTTTATTGGTTTTCCTAAAACCCAATAGATATAGATATCATTAGAAAGTATCAAGAGATGGGGCGCCTGGGTGGCTTAGTCGTTAAGCGTCTGCCTTCAGCTCAGGTCATTATCCCAGGGTCCTGGGATCGAGCCCTGCATCGGGCTCCCTGCTTAGCGGGAAGCCTGCTTCTCCCTCTCCCTCTGCCTGCCGCTCTGCCTACTTGTGCTCTCTCTCTGTCAAATAAATAAATAAAATCTTTAAAAAAAAAAAAAAAGAAAGTATCAAGAGATACATCTCTTTCCTACTATGTTTTACAAACTTTTTTTCCCCCTTACTTACCTTTATAGTGTAGTCCAGGGCCTCCAGTACTATAGAAGCAATAATGGAAATCCTTGTCTAATTCCTAATCATAAAGGAAATACATTAAAAATTCTTTCTTTAAGCGTAATATTCTAAAATTGATATTTAACCTTCACTAAATTAAGGAAGTTTTCATCTATTCCTTGCTCTCTAGGTGTTTTCATAATAGATATTGAACTCAATATTTTTTCTTCATTGATTAAGATAATAATGTACTTTGGTTCCTTTCGTCTATTAATGTACATTACCTTTAAAGAATTTTTGAGTTGAGGGGCACTTGGGTGGCTCAGTCAGTTAAATGTCTGACTCTTGATTTCCACTCAGGTCATGAGCTCAGAGTCCTGAAATCTAGCCCTGCATGGGGCTCCTCGCTCAGCAGGGAGTCGGCTTGAAGATTCTCTCTCTGCCCCCCTCCCACTTGCATGCCCACTCATGTGCACACGGTCTCTCTCTCTCTAAAAAATAAAATAAATCTGGGGCACCTGGGTGGTGCAGTGAGTTAAGCATCTGCCTTTGGCTCAGGACATGATTTCAGGGTCCTAGGCTCAAGTCCTGCATTGGGCTCCATGCTCAGCGGGGAGCCTGCTTCTCCCTCTCTCTCTGTCTGCTGCTCTGCCTGCTTATGCACGTGCTCTCTCTCTGTCAAATAAATAAATATAATCTAAAAAAATAAATAAAATGAATCTTAAAAAAAAAAAAGGATTTTTGGGATGCCTGGGTAAATCAGTTGGTTAAGCATCTGCCTTCCACTCAGGTCATGATCCCAGGGTCCTGGGATGGAGTCCTGCATGGGGTTCCTAGCTCAGCAGGGAGCCTGTTTCTCCCTTTGCCCCTCCCCCCCACTCATTCTCTTTCTTTCTCTGACAAATAAATAAAATCTTAAAAAAAAGAATTTTTGAGTTGAAGAATCCTTTCATATTACATATACATTTTCAAAATACAATTGTAGAAGTCAGATATTTAAGATTTTTGCATTTAATCATATTTGAAATGAGCCAGTAAATTCATGTTTTCAGTTCAAGGCAATGCTAGCTTCCTAAAATTAGCTATAGAGATTTTTGTTGTTTTCTGTTTTCTGGATAATTAAAAAAAAAAAAAAGCTTTTGAATTTTTCCTTAAAATTTGTTAGAATTCTCCTATAAGAACTATTGACCAACCACAGAATTTTTTGGAGGACAATCTGAATTTGGTTTTGTTATTATGCCCTCTTCTTTTGCTTCTTTCATTGATTTCTGACTTGATTTTCATTATTTTCTTTCTTTTGTTTCTCTTTTTGCTCCCTTGCTTGTTCTCTAGTATCCTAGGTTGAATCAGTAGTCATTTTAAAGACATTTTTTGATTCTCTTGATTATAGTGTAAAACTGTAATTTTTCCTCTAAGTATTTCTTTCACTGTTTCTTGTGAATTTTGTCAGGTAATGTTTTCTCTGTTACACAGTTCACAGTTTATTCCTTTTAATCCAATGACTATTTTATTTATTTACTGATAATATGGGATTTCTTTTTTTAAAATTAATTAATTAATTAATTTTTTTATGTAGTGTTCCATGTATCATTGTTTGCATGTAATACCCAGTGCTCCATGCAGTACGTGCCCTCCTTAATACCCATCACCGGACTAGCCCATCCCCCCACCCCTCTCCCCTCTAAAACCCTCAGTTTGTTTCTCAGAGTCCATAGTCTCTCATGGTTCATCTCCCCCTCCAATTCCCCCACTTAATTAGCACTCACCATAGCACATACTGTCCCCAATGTCTATCATCCAGCCACCCCATCCCACCCACTCCCCACCACTCCAGCAACCCTCAGTTTGTTTCCTGAGATTAAGAATTCCTCATATCAGTGACATCATATGATACTTGTCTTTCTCTGATTGACTTACTTCGCTTAGCATAATACCCTCTAGTTCTATCCATGTTGTCGCAAATGGCAAGATTTCGTTTTTTTGACGGCTGCATAATATTTCATTGTTAATATGGGATTTCTGTAGCTATTTAGCTATTCTTAGCTTTTCTTTTGATTTTAGTTAATAATTTTGTTGTGTGTTGTTAGAAAACAATAGTCTGTATTATATTGTTTCTTTGAAATTGATTAAGGCTTCCATTACTTTATGGTATGAAGCATATCCTATTTTGGAAGTATTTCACATGTGCTCAAAGAAAGCATATGTTTTGTTTTTTGGTATAACATTTCTCTGTATATACCAAGTAGCTTGAGTTTTTAATTATTTTGTTTGGATCTCGCTCTCACTGCATATTTTTCATCTGCTTTATCTGTCATTTTCTGAAAGGATTATATAAAAGAAATCCTTCAACAGTTCATTTATCTAGTTCATTCCTCATTTCTGTCTTTTATTTTTGAGGTTGAGTTGTTGCATGTGCTTATGTTAATGAGGATTATATCTTCTTACTCTATTTTTATCATCCTTTTTCCTATATGATTTTTTTATTAAGTTCTGTTTTGTTAGATAATAATATTACTTCTCCAGTTTTCTTTTGGAATATCTTTTTCTAAGCATCTACTTTCAACATTTTGGGGTCTCTTGTTTTTAGTGCAGGGAAACATACTCTTTATCTTCTTTTTGCTTCTTCTAATAGTATAGAAAGTGGAACCCGGTTTTGCCCATCCTGTGGTTATGACTCCATGACAGGAGATTTTAGGGACAGGGAGGTTTGAGGGAACTTGAGAAAGGCTGACATGAAGTTCTGTGGTAGTGGTTTGAATGCTCCCAACTTAACCACAGTAATAATAGGCAGGATAATACTCTAATAACATGTGGCTCATATTAAATTACCCTATTGATGTGAAGCATAAAACTGGGTTAAAAATTCAAGACTCTGCCTGCTGGCTATCACAAATAAAAGATGATTTCACAGTCAACTTATAATGTTTTGACATTTGCTTTGTCCCTCTCTCAAGAAAAATAGGCTTCATCATAACCCTGAAGATTGATATGAAGATTAATTAAGCTATTTTATGTAAAATATTTAGCAAAATGACTGGCCCATAGAAATCTTACAGGAAATCTTAACTATTATTATGATTACCATAATGTTGGTATAGAATGAGGAAAACTGATCAGCAGTTTCTAAAAAGTAAAATAAAACTAATTTGAATTCTATTGCTGTTACATGTACCAACATAAATTAAATATGGATAAAAAACCTTGAAAGTTAAAACATTAAAAAAAAAACAGAGAAACCATAAAAGAATATATTAAACTAGGGATTTTAAAAAATGAAAAATTGAACTTTTGAAATAGAAAAATTCCTTAATAAAAAATACATAAATGTGTATAAAAATCATTAAATAACAATAAACAAAAATGAATAAAAATTTTAAAATGGGAAAATATGTAAAAGGCAATTCACATGCCAGAAATCATATAAAATTTTTTCAAATTTATTAACCATAAAATGCAAATAAATAATAAATCATTCTTAATCACCTCTTAGATCACAGATATTAAAAAGATTCACAAAACTTGTAGGCAAGAATGTACAGAAATGAGAGGAGGCATGATCAGTGGGTATGTAAACCATTACAGACTTTCTAGGAGTCAATTGAGCAATATGTGTCAACATATAATGTGTTTAAACATCTGACCTCTAGAAATTAACTTAAAATATAATTACAAAAAGCAAGAATAATGATTCTACTACAATGATCATAGCAGCATGTTTTACAGAGAAGCATCAAGTGAGCCTCAGCATGGAATAGCGTATATAAATTATAATAATATTGATCAGGCATTGTTCAACAAGCTAGAATTACAGTAGGGGAAAAACACAAAGCCCCTATCCTATTGGAGCCTATAGTTCAATGAATAGGACAAATGACAAACAAATGATCGATTTAAAATATTTACAAGTGCCATGAAAAACTAAGTAGGTAGAAAGTAAACGGAGGCAGACAGAAGGGATGAGTTTTTGATAGGATGATTAAGGCAGGTATCTCTGAGATGAAATTTGAGTAGGGACTAGAATAAACTGAAGAAATAAGCCCTTGCGCGTATCTGGAAGAACATTCCCGCAGAGGACAGAGCAAGAGCAAACCACATAATGGCTTTCTTCATCTAATTGGGCAACTCAGAGGAAGCCAGTGAGAAAGAAGCAGAGCAACTGAGGGGAGGAGGATGATGTGAGATGAGGCTGAGGACGTGAGGAGACACAGATTTTGCAGGCCTTGAAGGCTCTAGCTATACATAATCTGCTGGGTGGGGAAGCCGGTGGGGACCTGTAACATAAGGTGATCAGGAAAGGCCACTCTAAAGAACTGATTTAGGAGCATAGGCCTGAGTGTTGAGAAGCAATTAGCCAAGAAAAGATCTAGGAGATGAGTGTTCCAGATAGAGTGAAAAGCTAGTATAAACATCTGGAGACCAAAAAGAGCTTAGTCTGAGGAAGAGAAAAATATTCCTGTTACCTCGAATATAACAGAAGAACGTCATAAGAGAAGATAGATGTTTGTGCATTCGACAGAGTGGTTGTGGAGACCAGGAGAAGAGAGCTTCAGTGGAGAATGCAGAAGTTCTGTATTGGTCATGTAACATGTAAATATCTGTTATTTATCCAAGTAGAAATTTCAAGTAGACAATTGAAAAGCCAGTTTTGGCCACAGAGTGAGCTCATGGCTGGAATGCCCCATCTGTGACTTCATTGATCAGGACTTTATTGATCACAAGCTAATGAAGCTTAAAAAAAATGAGCATGTACCCTTATTATATGTATTTCTTTATTGATATTTATGGTCATTCTAAAACATACACAGTAATAAAAATTTTAAGAGAATAAAGATAAAATTAACAGTATGTTGGGACACCTGGGTGGCTCAGTTGGTTAAGCATCTGCCTTCGGCTCAGGTCATGATCCCAGGGTCCTGGGATCGAGCCCCACATCGGGCTCCCTGCTCCGCGGGAAGCCTGCTTCTACCTCTCCTACTCCCCCCACTTGTGTTCCCTCTCTCGCTGTCTCTTTCTCTGTGTCAAATAAATTAAAAAAAAAAAAGTTAACAGTATGTACTATATATAATATATACTTAGAGCAGATTTTCATTAGTGTTGGTGGCTATCAATCTACATGTGAAATGATCTTATTAATCTGATTTTGGCAGTTTCTTTAGATAGCAATTGTATGCAGCTGATGACAAGTTTGTACTAGGAATAGATGTGTCACTGGGCCATTTTCTTCTTGATAGGCTCTGCAGTCTTCAATTCTCAAGTGTCTTTGTGAGCATCTTGCAAAGTGATTGTCTATTTTGTGAGAGTTAGTATAGTTAAAATTATATAACAATTCTTAAATCAACTTAACTTGATGCATATAAAATCCATTATATGGAAGTATTGTAAGTAAACGAATGATTAGGACAATTACGTTTTTTAATTTTAGTTCCAGTGTAGTTAACATACAATGTTATATTAGTTTCAGGTGTACAATATAATGATTCAGCAGTTTCATATATTACTCAGGGCCCATCAAGATAAGTGTATTCTTAAACCCCATCACCTATTTCACCCATCCCTCCACCCACCTCCCATCTGATAACCATCAGTTTGTTCTCTAGAGTTAGGAGTCTGCTTTTGGGTTTGTCTCTCTCTTTTTTCCCCCCTTTGTTCGTTTTGTTTTGTTTCTTAGATTGCACATATGAGTGAAATCATATGGTATTTGTCTTTCTCTGACTGACTTATTTTACTGTCTAGATCCATCCATGTTGTTGCAAATGGCAAGATTTCATCCTTGAAATCTGAATAGTATTCCATTGTACATATACCACATCTTCTTTATACCATATTCACCTATTGATGGACACTTGGGCTGCTTCCATATCTTGGTTGTTGTAAATAATGCTGCCATAAACATAGGGGTGCATATATAATTGTTTGAATTAGTGTTTTTGTATTCTTTGGGTACAGGTGCACCCAGCAGTGCAATTACTGGATCATAGGGTAGTTATATTTTTAACATTTTGAGGAACTTCCATACTGTTTTCCACAGTGGCTGTACCAGTTTGCTTTCCCAACAGCAGTACACAAAGATTCCTTTTTTTTTATTAGGACAGTTCTTTTAATGCTCATTTTTTGGAATTCCCAATCTTACTTAGTATAATGTAGCTTATATGTGTCATGTGCCCATTTGATGTAGGAATAAACTAGGATTTTTTTAGTAGAAAATATTAGTAAAGTTTAAAATTAAATATTAGAGGGGTATCTGCCTGGCTCAGTCAGAAAAGCATACAGCTCTTGATCTCAGGTTTGTGAGTTCGAGCCCCACATTGGGTGTAGAGACTACTTAAATAAATAAAACTTAAAAAAAATAAAGTTAAATATTAGAAAACATTTATATTAACTACAGTATAGCTTAATTTTCTTATTTGTTTTATGTAGAAATGAACATGAATTGAAGCTCATATTTTCTTCTCTTACCACACATCTTTAATGCTCTGTGGAGTATGTAGCCTACTTTAGAGATCTGTGTTAGGAGATAACATAATTGCCATCACAAATCCCAGATTAAAGAGCACTGGATAAGCTAGTTCATGAATAATTATAATTATAGATTACCTAACTTGTGTCATCCTATCATGTTCAGTTCTTTGAAAGAATAGTTTATCACCAATGGAATAGTTTATCACCATTTATATTCTTTTTATTGAAGAATAAAAAAATTGGTGTTCATTTATTCCAGTTTCCCCTTTGGAGTACATTATAGGATTGCCATAGGCCTTGCATTGGCCAATGGAATGAGAGCAGAAGTAATGTGTATCATTGGAAGGAGATGCTTTACGAACGAGTTCATAATTTTACATATTTCATTGTGGTAGACCATGTCAAAATGGAGCCTTTGACATTTTTGGTCCCTGAATGACTACAATTATTAGATAGCTTGCCCTCATCCACCTGTCATGGATGTGTAGTGGAATAAGAAATATACTTTTATTGTTTAAATCTCTAAGACTTTGAGATTATTTGTTATATGAGCATAAACTTAGCTTTCCTGATTGATAAAGGTTATATTTATTATGATTGGAACTGTACTTATTATCAATTTAAAAAATTAGACATCAGACATACACTGGAGAGAGTCCTGTAATGCCAGGAAAGTTACTTGGTAATAGTGCTGCTGCATGTTCATGAGAAAGTGAGTTCACCACTCTGTGGTCAGGAAACATTATCTGTTGCTTCTTTAACTACTCTCCATATTGCTAACATTACTGTTTATCACTATTTGCATCATGTATGTAACCATTTTGACTTAAAAATTTGGCAAAAAAGAAAGTTTGTTTGAATTATGATCATGTTCAGTGAACTGGATATTGAGACAGTTTCTTTTTCTGCTTTATAGAAATAGTGCATGCACATGACTGGCAAATTGGAAAATGCAGAAACACAAAATTATCAATAACTTCATCAAACAGAGAAATACTATTAAATTTTTGATGTATTCTCTTCTAACTTTTATGAAATTCTGAGTTAACTTTTTTTTTTAAAAGATTTTATTTATTTATTTGACAGAGAGAGACACAGCCAGAGAGGGAACACAAGCAGGGGGAATGGGAGAGGGAGAAGCAGGCTTCCCGCGGAGCAGGGAGCCCGATGCGGGGCTCGATCCCAGGACCCTGGGATCATGACCTGAGCCGAAGGCAGACGCTTAATGACTGAGCCACCCAGGCGCCCCTCTGAGTTAACTTTTAAAAAGAGAAAAATTGATGCCAAAATTCCTTTCCCCATGTTCAGTTTTTTCCCCCACAAGCTTCTTGGTTCAAGCCACCATAATTTATTGCCAGGATTATCAAAATATACATTGAATTGGTCTCCCTGCTTCTACTCGTTCATACCTAAAATTTATTCTCAACATAGCATCCAGAGTCACACTTTGAAATTGTACATCTGATTATGCCACTCCTGTTAAAAAGCCTCCAGCGGCTCTCCACTTGTTTTAAAATAAAAACTTTACAATGGGTAATAAGGCCCTATATTTTTTTCTCCTGGCTTCCATTAATTATATGAATTCCTTGTTTACCAGTCTTCTAGCCATGCCCGCCTCTTCACTGTTCCTCAAACTTGGGGATGTGCCCCTGACTTAAAGCTTTGCTCATGCTCTTCTCTTGGCCTGGCAAGCTCTTCTACCGAGATGTCACCTTGGCTAACTCCTTTATCTATGAGGCTCACCCTGACCACTCTATTTGATACTGCAAATTTTCCACCTTCCTTCCCTGTATTCCCTATCCTTATTATGTTCTTCATTTTGTTTGTAGCAAAACACCTATCTCTTTCTTACATACTATGTAAATTATTTGTTGTTTATTTTTCTGTCTTGTCCTACAAGATTTTTCTTACAGTTTAATTGAGGTAGAATTTTCTAAACTATAAAATTCACCCACTGTAAGTGTACAATTAAATTATTTTCAGTAAAATTTATAGAGTTGTGCAACCACCACTGATTGTAAACCACTTCCGTCTCCTCAAAGAAGTCTCCTGGACTCTTTGCCAATAATGGTCACTTACATTTCCAGCCCCAGGCAACCACTGATCTGCTTTCTGTCTATAAATTTGCTTTTCCTTGACATTTCATATAAAATATATAGTTTTTTGCCTCTAGCTCTTTTTTCTTAGCATAATGTTTTTGAGGCTCATCCATGTTGTAGCATGTATAGGTATTTTGTTCCTTGTTACTACTAAATAGTGTTTTATTGTATGGATATACCACCTTTGTTTATCCAATATCCAGTTAAAGGACACTTGTATTATTCCCTTTTGGAGATACTATAAATAATGTATCATTTTATATTTCCATTTATAATATATTAGGATTTCAGTTTCTCCAAAATCTTACCAAAACTTGGTATTGTCTATCTTTTATGTTTTGCTCAATAGTATCTCATTGTAGTTTTAATTTGAATTTTCTTATGACAAATGGTGTTGAACATCTTTTTCCTGTGCTTAGTAGCAAGTTGTGCTTTTTAAATGAAATATCTCTTCAAATTGTTTGCCCATCTTTAATTGTTTGTCTTCTGTTATTGAGTTATTTCTGTATACAAAATTATTTTTTATATAAAAATGTGTATAAAAATTATTTCTGTATTCTGGATATACAATTGCAAATATTTTCTTCCCTTCTGTGGCTTTTCTTCTCATTTTCTTAATGTTATCTTTTGAAACAAAAAAAATTTTAAATTTTGATGAAGTCTAATTTATCAATTTTTTTTTCTTTAGGGCTCATGCTTTTATTCTCATGTTATTAACCCAAGATCACAAAAGTTTCTTCCTATGCTTTGTGTTGGGGGAGCTCCCCAGATGACTTCCAGTTTTGATGATTTTTTTAGAAATACAGAACTCAGTAAAGCTGTTACACTCAGAGTTATGGTATATTGCAGGAAAGGGATACAGATTAAAGTCAGCAAAGGAAAAAAGCATAATATAGGGCAGAGTTCATGAGAAAACAGGCACAAGCTGCCAGTTGTCCTCTCCTAGTGGAGATATATGGAGAACGCTTAATTCTCTTAGCACTAATGTGTCACAACACAAAGTATTTCCAATTTAGGGAAGTTCATCTGTGCCTTCATATCCAGGGTTTTTATTGGAGCAGTCACATAGGCATGGAGTATTTGTATAACAGACCCTAGCTCCTGAGCCTCCAGCCTTTCCAGAGGTCAAGTGATAGTGTCATCCAGGACCCATGTGAATAAAAACAGGCAGTCACCATAAATCACGTTGTTATCATACACTATCTGGTGTAGTCCAAGACCCCAGATATACAGAAATACTGTTTTCTGGCAGGATATTCCAAGGACTTAGATTTTATCTCTTAGAAGCCTGTCAGAGGGCTAGTCCTTTCTTTGGAATGTGCAGGGTTTGAGCATTTCAATCCTTTACTGCATAGCTTTCTTTTATAAGAGGTTTATCTCTTATCTTTACATCTAAAATCCGTTGAGTTAGCCAGAATTTTCTCAAGACTTAAATTCAAGTAATGGAGGAACTAACCAAATTTCTCCACAGGAACAACTCAGGTAGAAAAGGCTCTCTCTAGTTGAGAGAGGTGAGGGAGTTATTTAAACAGATATCTGGGTGAATGACCCTACAAGCTGAGGGAACATCTTCAGCAGGGATGTATTGGCATATTTCAGAAAAAGTGAGAAACCAGTGAGACTGGAAGTAAGGGGAGAGTAATCAGAAATTATATCAGAGGAGAAATTGTGGAGAACCATACAAGGGCCTTTTGGACATTGCAATTTACTCTTGAAAGAATTGGGAACATAGAGGGGTGCCTGGGTGGCTCAGTTGGTTAAGCGGCTGCCTTTGGCTCAGGTCATCATCCCAGGTCCTGGGATCGAGCCCCGCTTCTCCCTCTCCCTGTCGCTCCCCTGTCTTGTGCTCTCTCTCTCTGTCAAATAAATAAATAAAATCTTAAAAAAAAAAAAAAAGAATTGGGAACATGGAGAAACCAATCTAAATTAGCAAAAACAACTAAAACAATGCTAGAATTCTCTTCACAATGAATTTAGACACCATCACTCATTTTTTTTCACTTTTTATCAAGAAGGACAATGCTGATGAAACCACATATTTGCAGAAGTCAGAGCATAGTTTTGCTTCAGTGAGTCCATGAATATAATGATCAAAGTGTTTCTTATAGCAAATTTTAAGTACTGTGAAGATGTTTCTCCCCTTTTGGGAGGTAAAAAATTAAGTACCATATTTTGAATGTATTAAATATTATATTTCCTTCTCCCTCCAAAATGTGTTGAAATCATGGAAATTATTTCTTAAGATTACATATCTATCTCCCTTCATTTCTTCCTTCTGTACTTTCTTCCTCTCTTCCTTCTATAAATGACTAAAGTATGGTTTTTGTCCTTAAGAACTCCATAGGTCAGTAAAAGGAGATTGATTTTTTTAAAATAAGTATTTTCATCAGTATTTTGCATTTTACAATGCAAAAGTTGCTCTACTAGACAAGAACTGTTTTGAGAACACTGGGGAGAATACAACTTACCACCCAAGAAGTCAGAGAAAGCTTGACAAGAGGTGGTGGTATTTTTTGCTGGGCCCTGCAGCCTATACGAAAGATGAACAGATAAGTAAGTTCTCAGAATGAGAGAAAAGTGCTTAGAATGTTATACAGGTTTGAATATTCAAGATACGGTCCAAGAACAGTTCAGGGAATAGTAAGTAATCAGGTAATTTGTGGACATATTTTGAATGGCTTCTGAACTGTAATAAGGGTATTGAATTTATTCTGTAATCAATAGGAAGCTATAAAAAAGATGTTACTTTATAGTGTGTTTTTCTAATTACAAAAAAATCAGAAAGGCAATGAAAATCTCACATCCATGCTAGTTTGTCTAGATGTGAGACAAACACCGGAAGTTAAAAGCAGATATAGATATAGGGACTAGACAGAATCCATGGTCTTTTTGGGTAGAATCTTCTGAACTTGAAAATATATGAGAAGCAGTGAGCAAGAAGGAGGAGTTGATGACAGACCTGAGGCTCCTGGACTAAGTAAATGTGGTAGATGATTAAAAAATATTACTTTAAAGAATTATTACAAGAGCAGCAGTGGTTTTGGAGATGGAGGCATGATTCAGTTATAGTCCAATGAGTTTAAAGCTCTTACAGAAGATTCAGGTGCAAATGAACATTTGACCATAAAAAGTATGTCTGACTTAAAAGGAGTAGTAGACTTGTCAGGTTTATAATTACAAATTTTAAGTGGATGAAAGAAGACTTTTTTTTTCAGGGATTGTCCTATAGTCCATATGTCAGGTCCAAAGAAATATGTGAGTCTCAATGAACACCAAGGAGGTATGGACAGAGAAGGAGCCTGTCAAGCCAAACAATAACAAAAATCCCCCCAAACCCTCAAATCCTGTTTGTTGGTGGAGAGGCTGGAAAAAGTAAGGTAGTTCATTGATGAAAAGAAATGACATAGAGTACTAGATTAAGAGAATGGCAGGGATGAGTGTTTGCTTTCAGCACATGGTTTATGGTAGGTTATTAATTATAATTGTAGCCCTATATACTGAAGACTTATGGGCCAGGCAGTGTGCTATGCCCTTTGTATATAGATTTGGGTGTGTAACCATATATAAATATATTTTATATATGTGTATGTCTGTACATAAATATATCTAAATATATCTAACACAACATATATAAATAAATGAAACTAGGGGTGCCTCGGTGGCTCAGTTGTTAAGCGTCTGCCTTCAGCTCAGGTCATGATCCCAGGGTCCTGGGATCAAGCCCCACATAGGGCTCCCTGCTCGGCGGGAGGCCTGCTTCTCCCTCTCCCACTCCCCCTGCTTGTGTTCCCTATCTCGCTGTGTCTCTCTCTGTCAAATAAATAAATAAATAAGTAAATGAAACTTTATATATGCTCATCTATACACAAATTTAGTGTTCATATGTATAAATGTACATGTATAATCCTATTTAAATTATTTAATTCATATTTATAAAAACATTTAATCCTTGGAGGTATCTTGTGAGATTATTACTATTATTTCCATTTTCAAGACCACTTATTTGCTGTATCACCTACCTCTGGCCCAAGGATAAAACTTAGAGTTTTTTCTTGCTCTGCCCACCACCTGAAGAGTTTCTGAAATTTTGTAGTGAATCCTATCGTTACAGACCATTCGTGTTTTTAATAACTTATTATTGATTAATGACTGTGATTGTAATTTGATAAGTATGACATTAATTAACTCTAAAAATGGTTGAGTAAGTACACTGAATAATGATACTTAGTGAATTGTGCATTATATGAACATGACTTTTCTGGATTTGATGCATATATGAGAGTTCGTATGGCAAAAAATTACACCTGTTTTAATGCCAACATAATTATTTTATGGCTAATTGAACCTAATTTTCTTCAGGCTTACTCAGCTAAGGACATGGTAGTAAAATCAAGGCAAATTTGAAAATTATAGCATTGCCTTCAACTTGCATTTATTCATATTTCATGGGCTTTAAGTATTCAGACAAGAAAAACCTTTTTTTCTCTTTTTAATATGTATTCACAACATTGATAGTGGTTCATGTGGACTTATGAGGAATGAAATTATGTAAAAATCTAATGAAATATGGTCTGCTACATTTTTTAAAAAGAATTTTAGCAAAGTGAAAACAATACCAGTATTTATCTACATGAACGTATACTTACTTATATGTTTATTTATATATTTTGAAAAGATTTATTTATTTTATTTATTTATTTTAGAGAGAGAGAGCATGTGCACGTGAGAGCATGGGGAGGGGCTGGGCGAAAGGGAGAGTGAAAGAATCTCAAGCAAACTCCCCGCTTACCAGGAGCCCGACATGGGGCTCTATCTCATGATCTCATGACCCCAAGACCATGACCTGAGCTGAAACCAAGAGTCGACACTTAACCATCTGAGCCACCCAGGCGCCCCAGTATATTTATAATTATTTATTAAAGACAAGAATTGCATTTCTAAATGCATGTTTGTAACACTTTCTGTTGAGCTTCACAGTTATGAAACTGCTTTGAGATTTAGGACGGCCTAAGTTCACAGATACTGAAAATTGAAAACTTTATATCTGAGCTTTTTTTTTAAGATATTATTTATTTGAGAGAGACAGACAGTGGGGAGGAAAGGGAGAAGCAGACGCCCCACTGAGCAGAGAGCCCTGGGATCCTGACTTGAGCTGAAGGAAAATGCTTAACCAACTGAGCCACCCAGGCGCCCTATTATCTGAGCTTTAAAATGAAGTAAAGCTTGTTATATCTCCAAATTTAAAATTGATAATGGTTTATTAAATAAATAGAAATTTGCTCTGTTTCTGCCAGTGGAATACGGTTGGACACTAAAATGACTATCAGAATAGAATTCAGAAAACTTTATTCAGTTTCATTTAAACATATATATTGAAATTATATTTGATAATACACAAAAATTACATTGTAGCTACATTCTTTTAGGGCATAATATTGTTTGAAATTATGTTGAATTTTTTTTCTATGAAAACTTTGGAACCATGTTTTGTTATCTCAGACTTGACACTTAAGTTCCTGTATAATTTGGTCCCTAGAATGCCTTCAGGCCATACACTGTGGATCAATGAGAAGTTACCCTTTCAGTGTAAATTAAGTATTAACGTTTACAAAAATAAGAATCAAAATATTTGAAGTTTAAAAATGTAAAAGAATTTTAAAAGTTCAGTGCTTTTTTGTTTGTATGCTTGAATGGAATACTTTTCCCCTAAGATTTAGCTCAAACAGGCCTTATTTTAGGAAAAGGTCCTAAAATAAGTACAAGAGCAACAAACAAAAGCAGCTCAGAAAAGAGTAATTTCAGTTGTATTGTATACAAAAGCTGTAGAGCAAAATAAGTGCCAGAAAATTTTTTGTGTTGTTTACTTAAGTGGAGATGTTCCAAGGCGTGGACATTTTTGTACAGTGGAGTAATTATTCACATCTGTAGTGGAGTGTTCACACTTAAACATTTCTAACCTATTTATTGTTAAGTACCGACCTTGACTATGCAATCCAAAGTTAAAAAATAGAATGCTGGCATATGTTTTGCATATAATCATATAAATATAGGTTATTCATACGCTTACTTCATTTTGTAAGTATAAAGAAATGACTGAGCAAAAATCAGTCATTTCTTTATATAAAAATCAGTTAAGTAAAAATTGTATTGTCTGCTAGATTTTCAAATGCCGTGAAGTGGGCATTTTGGTTTGGGATATTAATTATCTAAATTCATTTTAATAGGTACAAGTTACTGGTCAATTATTTCACATTGAACAAGATTTACAAAAGGAAAAGAATATCAAACTTTTGCCTTAAGTGTGGTAGTTTGTTTTTGTATATTATGATACCAATTAATTTTTTTTAGGCACTGCTAAATGACTAGTAAGTAAGTATTGAGAATGGAAGAGAAAATAACTTCAAGTAATGTGTAAAAAACACCTGAAAAATTATTTTTAGAAATGTCTTTGATGCAATATCCAAATTCTTGAATTTTTTAAAAACTTTATGTTTTAATTGGGACCTCTACTTTGTTTACTCCTAATAAATATTTGGAATCACTGCACTTTTTTAAAACTAATATTTTAGCAAAATCCATGAGATGAAATTTACTTAAATGGGAAACATACCTTTTTTTCATGAAATAATGCTTTTTAAATGGTAATGAAGTCATTATTTAGCAAGATTTTGTTATTTTAAAGAAAACTAACTTATTGGAAGATGGAGCAAGTTTTCTACCAATCTGTGTAATGAAATTGGCTATCCAGTGTTCTGATTCTTATAAACAGTAATTAGATTTAAAGAGTTTTACTTTAGGTTAGAAGTGTTGGTTTTAGTGATTCAGCATTTGTGTCAGTTAGGAAAAGAACACCTGACCCATATACAATGTGTGAAGTCTAACCACAAAATCAAGTACTTTTTTTTTTTTTACTTCTCAATTGACATCAGGAAAAGCTTAAAACATACATCAACAATTTTTTCCAGAACTGAAATGAAATTATGTGAGTTTTGAATTAACTGTTCATTGTCAGAAACCAGTCTGCTTTTGAACATTAGTAGCATAGTAATTTAAACATATTTCTATTTAAATATAGTATATATATTTATTACAGAAGTTAAAAAAATCTGCAACGATTTAGCATGTTAAAAGAATTTATAGATTCTTGCAAATAATGGAAATTTGAACTTGTCTTGGGGTCAGCCTGTTTCTGACCCACCCTTATTCTTCCCATTCTCTCTTCCTTCCATTCCCCTTTGTACGTTAGTCGAATGAGATTGGATATATTTATAGATGCTCTTTGACAGTAAAGTACTGTATTGTATAATATATATATTAGGTGTCATCTCCATGATTATTCTCTTAATTATTTGTCCTTTCTTTGAATGAAAAACTTGATGGCCCTGGGTTTTATTTTATACGCACCCCCTAGCCCCCACCTCATGTTTTACTACAATACATAATGGGTACTCAAGGTACATTACTGTCAAAGAGCATCTGTAAATGTATCCAATATATATATTCCAGATCAACTATACAGGCATTGCGTTCTTTAAAAAATCAGGAGAACCAGGTGCTGTGACCCTAGTGATTGGATTAAACCCGGCCAGGAGTTGGGGCAGGAGTGGGATCAGGAGTCATAGATTAAGCCCTCCTGAGGAGGGTTAATGCAGGTGTACCACAGTGGCCCCGTGGGGAAAATCTGAAACAGGACCGGCCTCTGGGGAGGGCAGATTGTAAATCCTGGAAGACCAGGTCAGCGAGAAAACGTCAGGTCGGAAACGGAGCACCGAGCGGGGCAAGCTCCAGCTCCTGAAATACCAGCCGTAGGCTGTGCGGCGGCCGTGATACGGATGGGGGCCCCCGCCTGGGCCGCCCCGCTCCTGCCTCCCGGGCCTCCTGAGGTTAGCAAGCAGAGCCGCTACCGCGGACTGGAGCAGCTTACTCACCCTCCTTCCCTAACAGCCCTAAGGATCCATTTTCTTTTTTTTCCCCTACACCCTGCCCCCGAATAATGTGTCTGTTTTTTTAAAAAGTAATTTTCTACATTTCTAGTAAATCTACTCCTTTTAGAATGAGACAGCATTCCAGAGCAACGCAACTAACCTTGTTTTATAGAGGCAGAGACCTATCCAACGTTATGATTTTGTGCAGTTATTCCATGTCATGACATGCTCTATTGTAACACATGCTCAGCAGGTTTTGTGATCACTCCTGGTTTTTGTCAACTATTAGACCATCTGAACTTTCAGATAATATGCCCAAGGGAAGTTTCTTGTTTCAGTATAGAAATAACATTATCTTGAAGTAGACTTTTTTAAGTCGACATTTAATAAACTACTTGTTATTGTAACACATGCTTTAAAACTTAAATGAGTGATCAAAGTAACCACTAAAGAGAGAAGTAAGAATGGAAATTTTAATTTCTGCTACTGAGAACATTTTCTTCTTACTTGGAATACTAAGCCATTCACTTGCAAATTCTCATTAAAAATTTGACAGTGAAATTAGCTACTGATAGATGCCATTCATCAACAAGTGACCTGTGGCATTGTATTTTTACTGTTGGGGTTCATGCTAGTTGCTTTTCTAATTTATATTCCTTTGGATAAAAAAAGGAGAATTATTAAGAAAACATCATGCTTTTAAAAAAAACAGGCTCACTGCTCAGTTAAAATTCAGCAGCTCTTATTTATTAAAGTAACCCATTGATGAATATTAATTTCATGCTGTGTAATAAGAATAGAAAAAATCATGCCAAACCTGCTGGAGAATATGACTTTTGTTGTAAACTGAACAGAATTGATTTGGTCACTCACCATTATTAGGTTATTTTTGATAGATGTGTATTGCCCTCAATCCTTGGAAACACAGGGTCGCATACAGTAAAATAAAACCTTAGATCAAATTTTGTGAAATGTGAAACACTTATTTGCAGCCAGCCATAAAAACAGTTATATGACCTGGGTGTCAGCTTGATGTAGTCCTGGTTGTTTGTCTTTTTATAAGCTCTGATAGCACCTTGCAGGAATGGTTCATTAGAGACGTCAGCAGTATTCCAGAAGTGGAATCCAGCTACCTTTCTGATTAGTATCAAAACTGCTTTGAATCAGCCACTGAATCAGGGCTGTGAAACAAAGAGCCTATGTTGAACTTACTAGATTCTTTTTAAGATTTTATTTATTTATTTGACAGAGAGAGACACAGCGAGAGAAGGAACACAAGCAGGGGGAGTGGGAGAGGGAGAAGCAGGCTTCCCACAGAACAGAGAGCCCTATGTGGGGCTGGATCCCAGGACGCTGGGGTCATGACCTGAGCTGAAGGCAGACGCTTAAGGACTGAGCCACCCAGGTGCCACTGAACGTATTCTTCATTCTTATACCCCTTTGCAAGGCAGGCATGTCCATGTTACCTTTAGAATTAATCAACATAGTTTGAACATCACTCATTTCACCAATGAAGTAGTCTTACTAATAATATTCATTGTTCTGATTAAGAAACTTCTGTGTTAATAGGAGATAAATGTAGGTGAGACCTGTGGTAGTTGTTTAAAGAATATAGACTTCAGATTAATCTTTTGTGTCTTAACTAGTCATCTTGAGTTTATATTTCTGATTATTGTACTTAAAATATTAACATGTTCCTCAGCTCTTCCCTAGGGGGGCTGTAGGTTACAACTAATGAGCGTGCACATATGTATCTCACTGTCTATGCTGAAGTACTTGAAATAAATTACATGCACATGATAGTAATATTAAACATTTATCTTCACACATGTCCCAGATACTCCGTTCTTCTAGCTCTCAGTGGAGATTTATCCTTAGAGTTGCTTTTGCTCTTAGAGTTTCATCTAAGTCCTAAATTTGTAGGATTTCTCAGGCTGACATATGTAGTCCGGATTCCTCTTTACCTAGTTACTGATTTGTAACAGTATTTCTCAAACCTAAGTAAACTTTGGAATCTACTGGGGAATCTTAAAAAAAAAAAAAATTACATATTCCTGGGTTCCACCGTGGAGAATCAGATTTAGAATTTCTAAAGTATAGCACAAGAATCTGAATTTTTAAACCTTTTTCAATTACTTTTTGTGCAGCCTGTTGGCAAGTAGTTGTTTAAGAGGAACTAGATGGGACCGTCTTTGCCTGAGGAAAAGCATTTGACAATAGAAACAATATATGAAGAACTGAGCTCCTTGGTCCCTTCCGTTTTTTTCTTTTTGTTAGTCATCATTCCCTCAGTGCCCCAGCTTCTCAGTCCGGAAGTCATTTAGTTCGTAGAGGGCCATTTCAGGTTTGCAGCTGCCGTTCTCTTCAGGCTCTGGTCCAGTGGTACCTCTAGCACATCTCCTTGCCCCTGTGTCTTTTGTGACTCTGCAAGCAGCTCGTGGGACAGCTACCGTAGAGCTTTAGCACTGTATTGCCTGCAGTTCAAATGTACTGTCAAGTTTTCTCCAGCCGCTGACTTTTTATTTTGTAATCAGATCATCTTGGAAAGATAGCTTGATGTCAGATAATCCTTTAACACCTGTTAATTTAAATCTGAAAAGTGGTATTTTTTCTTTCCGGAATGCCCTTTCCAGCATTATTAATAACCAGCCATCCAGCTTGTGTCCTTTTGGCCATAATCACATGTTAACTACTTATATATATAAGAGATTGTACTTGAAGTTGTTTGTTGCTGACTTCATTAACATGAGAGGACAATCAAGGTGCGGCAAGGATGCCCAAATTACCAAAGCTCTGAAGCACTTTACCCATAACAAAACCTAGGCTCTCATCTAAGCCCCCCTCCTTTTTTTTTTTTTTTAGTAGAAAAAGAAAATTCTGTTTAGTATAATAGCCACTAGCCATATAGTGCTATTTACATTTAAAATAAAGTAAGTAAATTTAAAAATTAAGTTCCTTAGTCACATTAGTTTCATTTCAGGTGCTCATGAACTTCATGTGGCTATTAGCTGCAGTGCTGGATAGCTTACATTATACTATGTCCATCATTGTAGGAAGTTCTATTGGATGGGGCCGCTCTGGATTTTCTCAGGGAGCCCCAAAGGTGAGAGGCTCACATGTTTTCTAATATTGATATAACCCACTGCCTCTACTTCTGCTATCACTCTCCTAAGGACTTACTGCAGTTTTGTGGTTATAAATTTTCTTGGCTGCTTCTACTACTTTACCTTGTCTGAATTTTGTGTGTTTGACTCAGGCTTTCAGTCTGTCATTAATGTGGAAAGTTGCGCTGTAGCACGTGTGTAGTTCACACACACACAACACACACACTCAGTTAAATTGAATATTTTGAGATGATTGCAGATATGCACACACTAACTTAAACTATTTTGAGATCATTATGGATTCATATGCAACTATAAGCAATGATACAGAGATCCCACGTATCCTTCACAGTTTCCCTCAATTGTAACATCTTACAGAGTAATTGTACGTTATCATATTGATCTATTGATCTATTCAATATATAGAACATTTCTATCATCTCATCACTCATGTTGCCCTTTTATAGCCACACCCACTTCCTTCCCACTTCCCCCAATCCCTCCTTTGTAATTTTGTCATTTCAAAAATTTTTTTTCTGTTTTTTTTTTTCACATTTTTATTTATTTTCACATTTTATTTAAAGTCTAGTTAGTTAACATACAGTGCAATATTGGTTTCAGGAGTAGCATTCAGTGGTTCATTACTTACATACAATGCTCAGTGCTCATCAGAACAAGTGCCCTCCTTAATAGCCATCACCCGTCATCCCACCCTCCACCCACCTCCCTGTCATCAACCCTCAGTTTGTTCTCTATCATTAAGAGTCACTTACGGTTTGTTTCCCTCTCTGTGTTTTCCCTTCCCATATGTACTGTTTTGTTTCTTAAATTCCACATATTAGTGAAATCATATCGGATTTGTCTTTCTCTGACAGACATATTTTGCTTAGCGTAATACACTCTAGCTCCATCCACATTGTTGCAAATGACAAGATTTCATTCTTTTTGATGGCTGAGTAATATTTCTGTGTGTGTGTGTGTGTATGTGTGTGTGTGTGTGTACCATATCTTTATCTATTCATCAGTCAGTAGATATTTGGGGTCTTTCCATAGTTTAGCTATTGTTGATAATGCTATAAACGTTGGGGTGCATGTACCCATTCAAATCTGTATTTTTGTATCCTTTGGGTAAATACCTAGTCATGCAGTTGCTGGATCACAGGGCAGTTCTCTTTTTAACTTTTGGAGGAATCTCCATACTGTTTTCCAGAGTGGCTGCATCACTTTGCATTCCTACCAACAGTGCAAGAGGGTTCCCCTTCTCCGCATCCTTGCCAACATCTGTTCTTTCCTGAGTTGTTAGTATTAGCCATTCTGACTGGTGTGAGGTGGTATCTCATCGTGGTTTTGATTTGTATTTCCCTGATGCTGAATGATGTTGAGCATCTTTTCATGTGTCTGTTGGCCACTTATATGTCTTCTTTGGAAAAATGTCTATTCAACTCTTTTGCCCATTTCTTAACTGGATTATTTGTTTTTTGGGTGAGGGGTTTGATAAGTTCTTTATAGATTTTGGATACTAGCCCTTTATCTGATAAGACATTTGTGAATACCTTCTCCCATTCTGTCGGTTGTCTTTCCGTTTAGTCCATTGTTTCCTTTGCTGTGCAGAAGCTTTTTATCTTGATCAAGTCCCAATAGTACATTTTTGCCTTTGTTTCCCTTTCCTCTGGAGACTTGTTTAGCAAGATATTGCTGTGGCTAAGGTCGCAGAGGTTGCTGCCTGTGTTCTCCTCTAGGATTTTGATGGTTTCCTATCTCACATTTAGGTCTTTCATCCATTTTGAATTTATTTTTGTGTATTGTATAGGAAAATGGTCCAGTTTCATTCTTCTGCATGTTGCTGCCCAGTTTTCCCAACACCATTTGTTGAAGAGATTGTCTTTTTTCCATTGGGTATTCTTTCCTGCTTTGTCAAAGATTAGTTGACCATATAGTTGTGGGTCCATTTCTCAGTTCTCTAATGTGTTCCATTGATCTATGTGTGTCTATTTTTGTGCCAGTACCATACTGTCTTGATTACATCTTTGTAATATAGCTTGAAATACAGAATCATGATGCCTCCAGTTTTGTTTTTCTTTTTCAGAATTGCTTTGACTATTTTGGGTCTTTTGTGGTTCCGTTCAAATTTTAGGATTGTTCTAGCTCTGTGAAAAATGCTGGTGATATTTTGATAGGGATTGCATTAAATGTGTAGATTGTTTTTGGTAGTATAAACATTTTAACAATGTTTGTTCTTCCAATCCATGAACATGGAATGCTTTTCCATTTCTTTGTGTCCTCTTCCATTTCTTTCATAATTATTCTATAGTTTTCAGAGTACAGATCTTTTACCTCTTTAGTTAGGTTTATTCCTAGATATCTTATTGTTTTTGGTACAGTTGCAAATGAGATTGATTCCTTGATTTCTTTTTCTGCTGCTTTGTTATTGTTGTATAGAAATGGAACAGATTTCTGCACATTGATGGAGGGTATGTAGCTATGTCCTCTGTTTTAGTGTTCTTATTGATAATTTTTATTTTGTCTCTTTCAGAATTGCTAATGATTTGTCAATTTTATTGATCTTTTCAAAGAATCTTCTTTTTGGTTCATTGATTTTCTCTCTCTTTTTTTTTATTGTTTTTCTTTCTAAGTTCCTAAAGAGCTTATATTATTGATTTGAGACTTTTTAACCTTTTTAATTTTTATTTATTTATTTTATTTATTCATTTATTTAAAGTCTATTTCCTTTTTAGTATTTCTGCACCCAGCATGGGGCTTGAACTCACAACCCCAAGATCAAGAGTCACATGCGTTCTGACTCAGCAAGCCAGGTGCCCCTGCCTTTTTTAATATATAAGCATTTGGTACTATATATTTCCTGCTTAGTACTTCCTTATCTGTGTTCCACAAACTTTGATATGTTGTATTTTCATTTTCATTTCATTCAGTTAAGTTTAAACTTAACTGAATGAAGTATATATATAATTTTCAAAATTTAATATATATATATAATTTAAAAAATTTCTCTTGAAAAAGATTTTTTTTGGTCTACAGATTATTTGGAGGTATGGCATTTAGTTTTCAAGTGCTTGGAGAATTTCCTGTTATCTTTCTGTTACTGATTTTAATTCAATTCATTGTTATCAAAGAATACTATGATTTAATTCTTTAAATTTGTTGGGATTTGTTTTATGGCACAGGATATCTTGGTATATGTTCTGGTGGGCACTTGAAAACAATGCGTAGGGGCATCTGGGTGGCTCAGTAGGTTTAGCATCTGATTCTTGATTTTGGCTCAGGTCATGATCTCAGGGTCCTGATTGAGCCCTGTGTCAGACTCCATGCTCAATGGGGAATCTGCTTGAGGAGTCTCTCTTTCTCCCTCTTTTTCTCTCTCTCTTTCTCTCAAATAAATAAATAAATCTTTTTTAAAAAGCGAAAATGTTGAAAACAATGTGTATTTGCTGTTGTTAGGTATAGTGTTTTTTAAATATAGATTAAATGCTGTTTGATGATACTGTTGTTCTTCTCCAACCTTACTGATAATCTCTCTAGTATATCTGTCAATTATTGAGAGATTAGCGTTGAAGTCTCCAACTATACTTGTATATTTGTCTATTTCTCCTTTCAGTTATATCCGTTTTTGCTTTACATATTTGCATATACACATTTGGATTGCTTTATTTTCCTGTTAGATGGACCCTTTTTTTGTTATTTGGCATATACACATTTAGGATTGCTATATTTTCCTGTTAGATGGACCCTTTTACCATTATGTAATGTCTTTTTATGCCTAGTAATTTTCTTTGCTCTGATGTTTACTATACCTTTTGTTAATATAGCCACTACTGCTTTCCTTTGATAAATGTTTGCATGATCTTTTTTTCATCCATTTTCTTTCAACCTGCCTATATTGTTATATTTGAAGTGAGTCTCTTGGAGGTAGCATATAATCAGGTCATGTTTCTAAATCTACTCTGTCAGTCTCTCTCTTTTTATTGATATATTTAGACAATTTACATTTAATGTAACTATTTACATATCAAGGCTCAAATCTACCATTATATCTCTAGTTTTCCATTTGGTTTCTGATTTTTGTTTCTCTAGCAGGTGATGGGGTGCACGGCTTCATTATTGTCAGGTGGGCTTATAAGTTCAGGCTCCCCCTTTATCCTCTGCTGACACGTGAAGGGGAAGGGATCCTTACTGCTGGCCAGAATGGAAGTACTGGCTCCTCATTTGGCCTTCACTGGCATCAGTCTTTTTTTTTTTTTCTTAATTGCAATATTTCTTTAATTGGAAATACTTCAATACATGAAATAACCTTAAATTTATTGAATATTTTCACATATTGAATCTGTCACAATAATAAAAAAGAAGCAAGGAATGAATTTGATGAACACAAATCCATGCATACAAAATGGTATTTATAAAGTTTTTTTTCCTAGAAATTATGGCTAAAAAGTAAACTTTTCTACTATGTTTATTTATTTATTTATTTTACTTTTTACATCATTATTATTTTTTTTTTAAGATTTTATTTTTATTTATTTGACAGAGAGACAGCCAGAGAGGGAACACAAGCAGGGGGAGCAGGAAAGGGAGAAGCAGGCTTCCCGCAGAGTGGGGAGCCTGATGCGGGGCTCGATCCCAGGACCCTGGGATCACGACCTGAGCTGAAGGCAGATGCTCAACGACTGAGCCACCCAGGCGCCCCTACATCATTTGTTTTTGATGTAGTGTTCCATGATTTCATTGTTTGCGTATAACATCCAGTGCTCCATGCAGTACGTGCCCTCTTTAATACCTATCACCAGGCTAACCTATCCCCGCACCCCCCTCTCCTGTAGAACTCTCAGTTGTTCCTCAGAGTCCATAGTCTCTCATGGTTTGTCTCCCCCTCTGATTTCCCCCCCTTCATTTTCCCCTGGTTTCCACCTGGTTTCCCTGACAGGGCTTGGGGGCTTATTACTGACTCAAAAAATGTAAGTCCCATCTCAACTCTGCCTTTCGTGTCTAATTACACTCATCAGGGGTGGGTTCTAAGATCTTCTCTCATCCTTTCCTGTGTGGAACCAAGTTATTTTCTGTGGTGTAATGGTAATTATCAAAAGATTTTCTTTCTTACAGGCTGTTCCTTTTCTGTTTCTTTAGCTAGAGAGAACAGGATTGGTTGGAGGTTTTGTTTTGTTCTGTTTTTATCTGTACCCATTGGCATTTCTAGGTTGCCAGCTTCTTCACCTTCAAGACTGGGATATATGAGGTTAGGAAAATTTATGTCTACTTCATCCTCCCAGAAACAGAAGTCCCAGCTGCAATCTTTTAATAAACCTCTACTGTAACCTTGAGATTGGTATGCCTGACACTCAATACATATTTATTGAATGGTTTAATGAATAAATATAATACAGATGTACTATTCACTGGAGCCCAGAAGCCCAGGCCCTTTCTCCTAGTATTATGCCATTTTCTTTCATAGTAATTATCATTTTGTGTCATTTATTTGTATGATTTTTTGATTAATATCTTTCATTCCAATATATTAAAATTTTCATGAAGGTTGAGTCCACATGTCATTTGCTCACCATTATATCAGTAGAATTTATCATAATTCTTTTGTTTGGCAAATAACATCTATTCAATTTGTTGAATAGATTAAAAAATGAAAAAAATGAATAATTTGGTAAATACAGAAAGTGTCTTTCAGAGTGCCTTTCTGAATGGCTATAGAGCTGTAACCTTCCCTGGCATAACAGTTACTTCTCAGCCAACTTCCCCATATGAAAGAAAGCACTTATCTTTTCCATTAGGAGTGTTCTTTGACCATTCCTCCCAACTCTTTAAATTATATCAGACATGTATACCTAATAGGAATATTTATTTGGCACATGGGGTAAATAGATAAGGCACCTTACAGCCAGAGGTTACCAGCTAAAGCCACTAGTCATCTCAGAACCACCTCAGTTGGTCACTTCAAGGAATGAGTTCAGTATGTTGGCACCTTGTAACCCATTTGTGGCATACCAAATTTCATTGGTACAAGTTGGGAATAAAGTTCATTGCCATTCTCAAGTTTCTGTTTTCCACAATCTTCTTCTTAGGATGATTGACAAAGGAAATATCAATTTTTTATTCAGGGAAAGCCCTACCTTCATCTGTAAGAGCACACTTATCTTTGATTTTGGCCAGGAAAATCATACCAGCTTATAATAATGTAACATTATACTGATTTGTCTGGTTTTAACATCATAGGGAATAATAATAATGATGTCAGTGATGGCTAATATTTGTTAAGCCCTATATAGACGCCAGGTGCTGATCCATGTGCATTTAAAAATTATCTTCTTTGATCCACAAATTTTTTTTTAAAGATTTTATGTATTTATTTGACAGAGAGATAGAGAGACAGCACAAATAGGCAGAGCAGCAGGCAGAGGGAGAGGGAGAAGCAGGCTCCCCGCTGTACTAGTAGGTAGCCCAATGTGGGCTCGATCCCAGGACCCTGGGATCATGACCTGAGCCGAAGGCAGACGTTTAACCAACTGAGCCACCCAGGTACCCCTCAAAGTAACTTTTTAAAGTAATGTTACTATTCTCATTTTAAAGATTAGGAAATTGAGGTACTATCTCCATTTTACAGAAGAAGATATTGCCTGAGGTCATACATCTATTAAATATAGATCCTGGATTTGAACCTGACTCTAGAGAGACATTCTTATTTGTGATTTTTACCTAGTTAAATGCCTAGGAATGAATGGAGAGAGGAATTTTATGCATGTGTTGGTGTCTGTGTGTATGTGTGGGTTTGATAGTTACATCTCTTCAGCAGAGATAAAGATCAGCCCTGAAATTCCGACCTGCACACTCACGTCAGCAGCAGACCTCCTGGCTTTGTGTTTCAAAGAGAAATATATCTCCCTCCACCCCTGCAATGTAAGATTTACAGGCACAGTGCAGCTTAATTTAAATCATGAAATATACATACCTTTCCCTCACCTTTTGGATGAGAGTCTGTTAACTGTCTCCCTAACTATATCCATTCTCTCCTTTTGTAGTAACAAAGGTTTCAGCTCTGAACACAACTGCCCAGTTAAAGATGACATTGCATAGATCTCCTGAAGCTTATTTTGGCCATTTGATTAAGTTTTGGCCAATGGGTTGTGAAAGTGTTTGATGTGTGAAATTTCTATTGCAAGCCAGTAAAACAAAGGAAATGTTTCCTCCTCTTCTCCATTTCTCTTTCTTATTTTTTATTTCTCACTAACTGAAAATTCAGACATATTAGGAGTAGGAGCAGCCATCTTAGAACCAGACAGGGAAGTCTCATGTTGAAGAGGTGAGAATTGCAACATACAGAAAAGCTGGATACAATAAAGACTTCATGTAAATCCTGACAAGTTACCCCTGAATTGTTACTTGAGAGAGAAATAGACATATTTTTTGTTTGTTTGTTTAAGAAGCTGTTTTGCAATTTGTTTCAGCAGCTGAATTGAGCTTCTTGGGGTAGGTTCACAACCATTCATTATTTCTCAGTGTAGAGAAAGACTTTTGGCTCAAACATATCAATTAATATTACAGAGAAATCATTTGGCTCGGCACAGCTGCATGAAAGTCAGTGGTTGCCTCAGAGTTTTTCCAACAATAATGGTTTATGTAACTAAAGGAGTTCTTCATGTTTTTTTCCACCCAGAAGAAAGGAACAGTCTTCAGAAAGAGAGTAGTCACATTTCCTTTTCTACAGCACAGAAACCCTTTTATTTTTTTTCTTGGCTACTATCAGTTCTTTTTTTATTTTTTATTTTTTTTAAAGATTTTATTTATTTGTTTATCTGACAGAGAGAGACACAGTGAGAGAGGGAACACAAGCAGTGGGAGTGGGAGTGGGAGAAGCAGGCTTCCTGCCGAGCAGGGAGCCTGATACGGGGCTCCATCCCAGGACCCTGGGATCATGACCTGAGCTGAAGGCAGATGCTTAACGACTGAGCCACCCAGGCGCCCCTGGCCACTATCAGTTCTATTAAATATAAAAATACTTTAGTAAGTTTAGCCACAATTCTTTATGCCTAGCACTAGTGTCTACTCGCTTACTTGTTTTCATTCTTTACTATTTGTGTATGCCTTCCATTTCTAGTTACCTAGAACATAAACTTCTCAAAGAAAAGGAATTTCGTTTTTATTTGGTTGGTCGGTTGGCTTTTTGTATTTTTAGTTTCTGGTATTGTGCTCTGAATTGTATAGGATCTCAGTGGATGATAGTTACTGATTAATAAGATTGAATACTGGAAATTCCTTATTATACCTGTCATCTTAAGTATGAAACTTTCCTTATTGTTTTCAAAACTTTAGAGAATTATGAGGACAGTGAGCTCTTTAACATAGGGCAATTTAATATTTAGAATGCACTTTAGAATTTTATTGTGTTTTAAAATTTCTCAATTTGACTCTTTTGAACATAAAATTTAAAATCTGTTGCAGACATGTTTTAATGAGAAAAGACTTATAAGAAAAATAATTTGATCTGCAAAAATAAATTATATTAAGTCACATAACTATATAATGATGTCAATCAGTGTTCATTTTAAAATTTTTACCAATAAGCACAGAGAAAAAAATAAGAGAGACAAATCAAGAAACAGACTCTTAATTATACAGAACAAACTGATGGTTACCAGAGGGGAGAAGGTGGGGGATAGGTCAAATAGGTGATGGGGATTAAGGAGTACACTTGTCGAGATGATCCCAGGGTGATGTATGAAAGTGTTGAACTACTATATTGTACATGTGAAACTAATATAACACTGTATGTTAACTAACTGAAATTAAAATAAAAATAAAATTTTTATTCATTGAATAAACTGTAGACATTTTGGGTAGGTACCTTATAATGAATATTGTACTTTATAGAAAGATTAGAGTATGTTGAATATATTTTGAAGACAATATAGATCTTTAATCTTCTCTCTTCACCTATCAATTATTTATTAAAAATTCTTCAGTAAATCAGAAAACGGGAAGGGAAAGCAGGGCAAACAAAAAAAAAAAAGAAAAGGAAATTTGCAGTATAAGTCATATACAACACTTTACATATGTAAGGGGAGTGAGTTTCAACACTGCATTTCCACCCAAATATAGACATTGAATACTCTCCTTATCAGATTATCAATGCATTTATGGGAATCAAGGATCCCACTCTCTGTTACAAATGACTAGACATACTGAAAAGTGAATGTAAACACTGTGCAACTAATGTGAGATTGATAAAATATATTTTTTCACAAAGATAAAAACATCACTCCCATATAAACATAAAATGAACACATGAAAGATTTTACTGAACTCACTACATGAGAGAACCAGTGAGATATTAAAACCAGTTCAAACACACACATACACACATGCAAAAGTAAAATAAAAAATGGTGAAATGAGGGGCACCCAGGTGGTTCAGTCGTTCAGCGTCTGCCTTCGGCTCAGGTCATGATCCCAGGGTCCTGGAATCAAGCCCTGCATTGGGTTCCCTGCTCTGCGGGAAGCCTGCTTCTCCCTCTCCCACTCCCCCTGCTTGTGTTCCCTCTCTCGTTGTGTCTCTCTCTGTCAAATAAATAAATAAAATCTTAAAAAAAAAATGCTGAAATGAATTTTCCACTATTCAAACCTGATTATCATCCTTGAATATGTAATATTTAGGATTATCTTTTCTACAAGGCATAGGTTAATTGTATGTATAGTGGAAAAATTTATTATTATTTCAGTGGAAAATAATCACTTGCATTGCTTGGCTAAATATTTACATTTCTATCAATTTTCTGTAAGTCAATTTAATGTCATTCAAAGCTGCATATCTCTATAGAATCAGACAATTTCTAAAAGGTCTGCTAGATGATATTCATCTCTCCACTAAAAAGACGGCTGTTGGGGACCTGGGTGGCTCAGTTGGTTAAGCAACTGCCTTCGGCTCAGGTCATGATCCTGGAGTCCCTGGATCGAGTCCCACATCAGGTTCACTGCTCGGCAGGGAGTCTGCTTCTCCCTCTGACCCTCCCCCTTCTCATGTGCTGTCTCTCTCTCATTCTCTCTCTCTCTCATAAGTAAATAAAATCTTTAAAAAAAAAAAAAGGACAGCTATTATTCTTTTTTACTCTATTCAAATCTTGGACAACTTTTTTCTGACAAGCTTTAACAAAATCTTGATACATGGTGTATAGTAAAGGGTTAACTCAGCAGCCTTTGGATGTTCAAACTCCGCACAATCTAAAGAAAGGGTTGACCTTTGACTGGCTCCTTTGGAATATCCTGCCTGGTAAGTGTGTATACTTTGGAACTTGGGCTATTTTAGATAGCTTATATATATATATATATATATATTTTTTTTTTTTTTTTTTTTTTTTTTTTTAAAGATTTTATTTATCTGACAGAGAGAGACAGCTAGAGAGGGAACACAAGCAGGGGGAGTGGGAGAGGGAGAAGCAGGCTCCTGGCTGAGCAAGGAGCCCGATGCAGGGCTCGATCCCAGGACCCCAGGATCATGACCTGAGCCGAAGGCAAACGCTTAATGACTGAGCCACCCAGGTGTCCCTTGATGGCTTATATTAATGATGTGACTTATGGTAAATGCCACTTCTTGTTTGGCTGGGGTCCTGGGCCATGCTTTATTATTTTGACCTCTGAGGGGGTTGCTGAACATTGGGTAGTTAAGGTTAGTCATACGGACACTTCATGCCTATTTAACTGACCTCTAGCAAAATCTCTGGACACCAAGGCTCAGTTGAACTTCCTTGGCTGGCAATAATTTGTATATGCTGTCATCCACCATTGCTGGTACAATTAAATTCTGTTCATGTGACTCTATTGGGAGAGGACAACTGGAAACTTGTCTCCTAGACTCTGCCCTCTGTGCTTTTTTCCTTTGCTGATTTTAATCTGTAACATTTGTCTATAATAAACTATAAGTGTAAGTATAACAGCTTTTCTGAATTCCATGAGTTCTTCTAGTAAGTCATCAAGCCTGAAGGTGGACATAAGGACCTCTGATAAATATGGATAGACTTCATTTTTACTGGGCATTCAGGCCTCATTGAGGGAGGCCCTTAAAAGTGAGAAGCTGAGAAACTGAGCTTGTTTTTTTCATGTTTATGTAGTATTTATTAGAATGGCCATTTGTCCGAGACTGCAGTCACAGATTCCTGGAGTTGATCATTGAGGACATTGGGTAGGCTATTTATGGACATCTTTGTACCTCTCCTCAACTAATCTTCTCCAAGATGACTCTGCATTGAACTCACCTCTCTTCTTCCCAGCTGGCCTCCCAAAAGATAGCCTAGGATTCCTCTATTCTCTTTATAAACTAACTTCAAAGTATAATTTCTTATGACCTTCTTCTTTAGGACCTGGCTTTTACTTCTCTCAGTAAGAAACAGCTCTTGTAAATCAAAAGCTTTGATTTACAAAAGTAATATTTTTCCTGGTATGGCACAAAGAGCAAATTTTGGAAATAAAAAATAGGGTATTGGATTTTTTTCATCTTTGCAATTAAAAAAAATCCTAATTCTTTTGCAGCTAGATAGGCAATTCCTTTATGTCATGCACTGAGTTTCCCTTTTCTACAGTCTACAATATAATAATCTTCTATTATTTGATTCTTATATTCAATAAAAAGGTTTTGGCAGTTGTGGAAAAAAAAAAAATCATCCCCTTCCAGTAAAATCTGTCTTTTCAGGATTATAATTTCCCCAAGTATTGAAAAATTCTTTGCATCTCAGAACTAAATAATGACTTGACTGGGGAAATAACTTCATGTCTTGGCTTTAATGGGGAAAGAAATGCAGAGAAGAATCCAATTACTGATGAGGTATTATTTCCTTAAATTTACTACTCAGCTTTAGGACATTTTTACTTTTTCTCTTACAGAAATTACTTTGACTCATTGGTTGGCAAAGCCCAATGTTGCTAGTGTGAAATGGCTATGTTATTGCTCATACAAAGATGTTTAGTTTCATGGCAAGTTTCATCCTTGGTAGGCACTATTGACCCTCCCCTGGAACACTTAAGGGCATGCTTTTTGAGAGGCATGATAACATGTTACACAACTCTGAGAATGCCATTCACATCCATGTAAGTTGTGCTATAAGTAGTTTTATAATGGGGCAACCTATGCTGTAAGAAGTGGCCCTGAACATGTTTCAGTTGTTTGACAGATTGATTTGTTAGAAAGGACAACTGTGACAACTATCTTCAAACATTTTAAGGCTGCTTTGTAGAAGAATTAAATGGAGGATGCCTGGCTGGCTCAATCGGAAGAGCATGGGACTCTTGATCTCAGAGTCATGAGTTTGAGCCTCATTTTGAGTGTAGAGATTACTTAAATAAATAAAACTTAAAAAAAAAAGAATTAAGGGGCACCTGAGTAGCTCAGTCGGTTAAGCATCTGCCTTCGGCTTAGGTCATGATCTCAGGTCCTGGGATCAAGCCCCGCATCGGCTCCCTGCTCCAAGGGGAGTCTGCTTCTTCCTCTACCCCTCCTCCTGCTCGTGCTCTCTCTCTTTGTCTCTCTCTCAAATAAATAAATAAAATCTTAAAAAAAAAAGAAATATTTTTTGTATCATTCCAGTGGCTAAAAATAGTTCTAATACGTCTATCCTATAGGAGCACATATTGCACTTAATAAAATGCAGAGGTTTTTTACAGACAGAATTGCTCAAAAGTAGAGTAGTTTACCTTGAAATAATTGGAATTCAATCAGTGAAAGTGTTCAAATATAGTTTGGACAACTACTTGGTAGAGATCCTGTACAGAGATTCAGTCATTATAATAACATTGGTAGGATAAGATGGTATTTAAGCTCCTGTCTGACACTGAAACTCAGTGATTCAAGAGATCATTAGAATTAGCAGCACTGTGCTTAGAGATGTAAATGAAATTGAAACTCATCCTATGGCTGCCATAGGGCCATATGAAGTTGTGATTGTTATCAAGTTAAGTGTTTTATGCCTCAATTCAGACAGCTGCCGTGGAAAAAAAAGATGGATTCAAGGAGTCTGTATTCTTCTGCCAGATTTCTTATAACTAAGCCTGTGGGAGTAAGTTAGCTCAATCTGGGATGCCTGGGCGGCTCAGTCGGTTAAGTGTCTGCCTTGGGCTCAGGTCATGATCCCAGGACCCTGGGATCGAGTCCTGCATCAGGCTCCCCCAAGGAGCCTACTTCTCCCTCTGCCTGCTGCTCCCGCTGCTTGTACTCTCTCTCTCTCTCTTTCCCTCTGACAAAGAAATAAATAAAATCCTTAAAAAAATTAGTGCAATCTGAGGATTAAAAATCTTTAAGAATGAATGAATGAATGAATGAATAAATAAATAAATAAGTATTGGCCAAGAGGCTTAAAACAAGGTAAGTCATAGCAGGACTGGGCTGGAAGTAATTCATACCTGGCATGCCATCTTCATTTGACGGGTAGTCACCTGGAACTTCATGTTGAGGAAGATTATTAGGCCTTATCTGGATTCAGCTGGAAATGTGCCATGGGTGATTAGTGCTGGTAAGGGAAAATGGTAGAATATTTAGTCTAGATATTTGCCATCTCTCTCATGCAGAATATTTGGCATTCTAGTTAGATAGAACTCATGGAATTCATCTCCTAGGAGATTTCACCTGCTAAGGGTTTCAGACCTTAGCTGTGTAGGTCCAAAAACTCAAAGCATCCAGGGTCAATTAGGTTCAAGCACTGCCTCATACAATCAGAAGATTATAATGTGTAAATTAGAATGCCAATGTAATAATTTTCAATTAGAACTATTACTGTCAAGTTGATTAAAATTCCTGTGTTTTTTAGTCAGGGCACTCAGGCTGCTGGTGACATTGAGATAGATGAGTTAATAATACTGCTTAAGACTTAGTGTATTAGTTTATAACTTTCTTTTTCCAGTGTGTTCAAATTTCACTCTAACTTCCTAAGACTACATCCTGGTTCCCTGCACTGACTGTGGTCATACATTTGTACTTAATGGCTTAGGGTCAAACTATTGTGGTGACGGTCCAATTTCTTTTGTTTTCCCAATCCATTATGGATTGGTACTTTAATAAAATGCAATATAAATGAGTTATTATAAAAATAAAATTAAAAAATGAAAAACATAAAAAATACAAGCATTTTTATTATTTAATTCAGGGGGCATAAAATAACTTCAAAATTCTTATAAAAGTTTCTAAACCTTTACTTCTCAATGTCTAAACCATATTTCATAAGCAGAATACTTAATGAGGTGTTCAATGCTAATGAACTTAAGGAAAATTTATAATACAGTGGAGCTTAATTTTTATGCATTGGATGAACACATTACAGTGCATTGGAGCCCATGTATAGTCAATTCAATCAGTATATTTATATTCATTAAATGAGATGAAGAGAACAGGTTTATTATTTTAAATGACCATAGAGGTCTGTAGTAGCTATATTTAATATTTAGGATATAAAGCATAGGCAATTATATTAAAGTATATAAAATGTACTTGAGACCAAGTTCTTCCTAAAATAATAAGTCAGCTCCCAAAACAACATTGTTCATATAAAAAATTATAATACTATTTATGATATCATTTTGAGGATTAAAACTTGGGTAAAATGTGGGGAATATTTGGTTAGTAGTAGTGTCAGGAGATGTAGAACCACTGATTTGTTTTATCATCATAGGGAAATGTTTCATCGATGTATAGGAGGAATATTCATTTCATATATACACATCCCAAATCCGTTTGCTCTGATAATTGTTAACACAAAGAGACACAATGTTGACTTCTGTCCTAATACCCAACTTGCAAATTCTCATCACAGCTTTGTTGAAACTATTAAATTGATTCTGCCATTAAACAAGCATCAAGTTTTTAGCTAGCATATGAAACTATGCATTTTAGTTCCTCAGCCACTAAAACTTAGTCATTTAAATGCCACACACATCACACAGACTGGTTGAAAAGTGGACATTTTCTGGCTTCTGGCCTCACTGCTATTTTAATCTGCTATACTGGCTCGCAGGCCTCAGCCTTTCCAACCTGTTGTGGTTTAAAAAATTAATTTATTTTTAGATGGAGAGAGAGAACATGGGGGTGGCAGGGGCAGAGGGAGAGTGAGAGAATCTCAAGCAGACTTCCCACTGAGTGCGGAGCCCAAAGTGGGGCTTGATCTCATGACCCTGAGATCACAACCTTAGCTGAAACCAAGAGTTGGATGCTTAACTGACGGCCCCACTCAGGTATCCCTCCATGTTTACACTTTTTAAGACTCACCAACATTCACTACAGTTTCTAGCATATTTCTGTCTTTAGGCTTGATTTCCTTCCTGCATAACACTTAAATTCCCACCTCACAAGAAGAACCCCATATTCTTACAGGTGAGAGAGATTATTATACCTTAATTTTTCCTAGTGTGACCATCATTTTTCTTACTACCTGATGCCAACGTTTTGCCCTCTTTATATTGATATTTTGGCAATGGGGTAAGAGAGTCTGTACAACCTTGCAAGATCATTTCCTGTCAGTGTTCAGATTTATATACCTCTCTGTGGTATATCTAGTGTCAACTAGTATAATCCAGCCCTAGTAAAACTGCAAGCTTGTTGTTTCATGCCTACTTATTTCCACAGTTGCATTCCAATATCATGCTCATCTATTTTTAGGCATAGTCTTCATATAGTGGGAATAACTTTTCTCTGCTCTACAGGGGATAGAGACCGTCTTTTTATGGAAGACTGGCTGGCTTTGTAAATGTCTGTTACAACCATAGGTCACTTCAAGCTTTATGCCTATGGTAAACTATCCAGAGATTCATTTGGAAAATTGAACTTACTACTCTAATGGTCTCTGAATGCCTTATCAACCACCAAGTCTAGGGACAGCACTGCTAATAAAACTATTTCACACTTAACATGTTTCCTTTGTGGGAATGCTTCTTCTTGGTAATTTGCACAATCCTTAAGCAAAGAAAGAATAATCATGACTGTTTATGAGGAGCAAAGACACATCTTCACTGGCAATCCCAATCTGACATGGCTCTATATACACTATCATACAATATCAATCAAACTTTGCACATGTAATTTCTTAACTCTTCTAAACCTATCTCAGATTATTTCATGAGCACCACCCTCAAGTTTAGCAATATAAAAATGGTAAACCTAATGGTAAAATGAGGTGAAACTTAATAAGTAAGAGATTCATATTATAGAATTATCCATTTTAATATGCCTTGTCTAGCTAATCTCATATATGCTTATACATTTGCTATTAAACATACCAAATGAAAACGTAACCCATGCCATAGCTTTGGTTGACATGCTTTCTACTACATTCACAATAATTTATTGTTATTTTACAGTAAAACTAAAGTATATATAATTCAACATTCACTAAGGATCTACTAAGTGTCAAAAACTGTATTACTAGTAGTGTGTTATGTGAGGATGGGTATAAATATAGTTAAGAGATATCTCTAGGAGCTTATGATACATTCTGTTATACGTAATATCAATGGGTAGAAAATTATATCCCAGTAGCAGGCTGTGAAAATAATCACATAGGGGTTATAATGGAGATAACATGCAAACTGCTTTAGAGCGCAGAGGAGAGAATTAATTCTCACCTAGATGTAGGAATCAAGAAAGACTTTGAAGATGATGGGTATGAGCTGAATCTTCAGGATTGGTTGAACTTTGAAAAGTGAGGGTGAGTGAGTGGCCTGGTAGGGCAGGGTCAGGAAGTGGGGAATAGAAGGAATGGGTACATCTTTTTTTTTTTTTTTAAAGATTTTATTTATTTATTTGAGAGAGAGAGAATGAGAGACAGAGAGCACGAGAGGGAAGAGGGTCAGAGGGAGAAGCAGACCCCCTGCTGAGCAGGGAGCCCGATGTGGGACTTGATCCTGGGACTCCAGGCTCATGGCCTGAGCCGAAGGCAGTCGCTCAACCAGCTGAGCCACCCAGGCGCCCAGGAATGGGTACATCTTGAGTAAAGGGAAAAATAGCCTCTAAACAAGGTAAGTTTTTAACTTTCTATAGGAAGTGGAAGAAAATCTATTGAACCAACTGTTTTGGCTGTTCCAATGTGATCATAGCATTGCTTGTATGGATTGTCAAATAACGGATGAGCTCATAAAAGGATATTAATGTGTCATTTTTATTGAGCAAAGTAGCATTACAGGAAAGGTGATTTCAAAGGCACATGGCTCTTTCATTACAGCCTTCAGGGGCAATGTTTGATCACTGAAAACAGCCTGCTTTGTTCCAGATTTCTCTGATGTTTGGCATTATCCTGAATACATATGCTCTGACTTGGAAAGAATCAGTCTATAAAGATTTAATAGATTTGAGATTTGCATATTCCAAATACATGTCATGGTTAAAATGAAATGAAAACTATTTTAATGTCTACATCCGTATTATACATAAACATGTGGTTCAGGCATATCTCAGCAAATTTTTAAAAGGCAATTACATATGTTACATTTGCTTGTTCTGAGATTATGAAAGTTGGCTATTTTAAAAATTAACCATTTTATATTTTCACTGAAGAAAAATATTGTAGGAGACATTATATTGGTGATAACAAAGGATAGGAACCCTTCAAGTTTCAGGGATTTGAAGTTGCTGTATGTTCTTGTCTCCTTTCATGGACATAACTTTCTAGTGTTGTGTATCAGCAGCCACTTTCTTTATTAAAAATGAATTAACACCATTCTTGGGTAGAGGAAATTGAAAGTCACAAATAATTAAAGATAAATGTAAAAGATTAATATTTGCATGAGGTTCTTTTCCTTATATGACTGAAAGAAGTGACTCCCCCCCCCCGCATAAGGAGAGATTCTTGGAAAGGGACCTGAAAAGTCAAAAGCTTGTATGGTAACTAAAACAGAGTTTTCTCTTCATAGAATTCTCTGGCCTCTATTCCTGTAAATTGATATGTAATCTCACATAAATTCATCTTTTAATTTTGAATTCCAGTGGAACCTTTGAGAGAAAGATGGCATTCCAAGTCAGTCAGTTTGATATACATTACACCTACAATTAGACACTCATTGCATTGAAATTAAGCCCAATGGACTTCAGCTAATACTCTCTTTCATGTGACAAAGAAAAATTTTACCATGTCTCTTCCCTACTTAAAATCTTTCTTTTTCCCTGTCCCCACTTAAAACATCTTCCACCTCAATGACACTGAATTCTTTTGTATGGCATGTCCTTCCTTTTCTGGTTAGTTTTGCAACAGTCTCAGGACAGAGACTTTTCCAGTTACACATTTGTAGCCCAGATCACTGCTTTCCAAATGTTAATGTATTTATGTATCATCTGGAGATCTCATTAAAAATGCAGGTTCAACACCCAAAAACCAAATAATCAAGTCAAAAAATGGGCAGAAGACATGAACAGACACTTCTCAAAAGAAGACATACAAATGGCTAACAGACACATCGTCATTAGCCATGAGGGAAATTCAAATCAAAACCATATTGAGATACCACCTCTTACCAGTTAGAATGGAAAAAATTGACAAGGGAAGAAACAACAAATGTTGGAGAGGTTGTGGAGAAAGGGGAACCCTCTTACACTGTTGGTGGGAATGCAAGTTGGTACAGCCACTTTGTTTTTTATTTTTTTAAGATTTTATTTATTTATTTGCGAGAGAGAGAATGAGAGACAGAGAGCATGAGAGGGAGGAGGGTCAGAGGGAGAAGCAGACTCCCCGCCGAGCAGGGAGCCCGATGCGGGACGCGATCCAGGGACTCCAGGATCATGACCTGAGCCGAAGGCAGTCGCTTAACCAACTGAGCCACCCAGGTGCCCCAGTACAGCCACTTTGGAAAACAGTGTGGAGGCTCCTCAAAAAATTAAAACTAGAATACACTATGACCCAGCAATTGGTAATACTGGGTATTTACCCCAAAGACACAGATGTAGTGAAAAGAAGGGCCGTATGCACCCCAATGTTCATAGCAGCAATGTCCACAATAGCCAAACTGTAGAAAGAGCCGAGATCCCCTTCATCAGATGAGTGGATAAAGAAGATGTGGTCCATATATACAATGGAATATTACTCAGCCATCAGAAAGGATGAATACCCAACTTTTACATCAACATGGATGGAACTGGAGGAGATTATGCTAAGTGAAATAAGTCAAGCAGAGGAAGTCAATTATCATATGGTTTCACTTGTGGAACATAAGGAATAGCATGGAGGACATTAAGAGAAGGAAGGGAAAAATGGAGGGGGGGACATCGGAGGGTGAGATGAACCATGAGAGACGATGGACTCCGAGAAACAAACAGGGTTTTAGAGGGGAGGGGGTGGGGGGATGGGTTAGCCCGGTGATGGATATTAAGGAGGGCACGTACTGCATGGAGCACTGGGTGTTATATGCAAACAATGAATCATGGATCACTACATCAAAAACTAATGATGTAATGTATGGTGATTAACATAATATAATAATAAAAAAACACTAATGTATGGTGACTAACATAACATAATAAAATTAAATTAAAAAAAAATGCAGGTTCTGATTCAACAGGTCTGGGGTCTGGCCAAGATTCTAACAAGGTCCCAGGTGATACAGTAGACCATACTTTGGATAGCAAGCACCTAGATATATATGACCTGTTATTAAATTGGTATTAGTTCCTGAACCATAATAACTGAAAATTTAGACTTTCAGACTTTGACTTTTTTGTTTATTGGTAATCTCATAAAAATGCTGCGTGATCTGGACTTCTTTTTTTTCCCTAGTCTCCTTTCTTATCCCGTTCTTACTTTACATTTGAGACATAACAAACTAGTTGAAGTTTCCAGAATGTGTCAAGCTCTTTCACATCTCGGTACCTTTTCAAATGCTATTTCCTCTGCCTGTCCCAACATCTTGTGTTGCTTCCTTTAAAACTCAGCTCAACTAGGGGCATCTGGGTGGCATAGTCGGTTAAGTGTCTCGTTCTTGGTTTCAGCTCAGGTTGTGATCTCAGGGTTGTGGAATCAAGCCCCGTGGCAGATTCCATGCTCGGCACATAGTCTACTTGAGATTCTCTCTCCCTCTCTCTCTGCCTATTCCCACCGCCCCCCATGTTCTCTCTCTTTCTCAAATAAATAAATAAATCTTAAAAAAAAAAAAAAAAACCTCAGCTCAGTCGTGGTCTCCTCCAGGAATCCTTCCCTAATCTCTTTACATTGTAATTGTTTAATTAAATGCTTCCAGTATTCTCTCACAATGCCCTGTATTTCTTATGTTATAACTTTCTCATAATTTATTATAGTGTCGGCTGACTTGTCTGCTTGCTTCAAGACAACATTTCATGGGAGGAAGAGATTATGTATTTTATCTCTGTTACCTACTGCCAATCACAATGCCTGACACATAGTAGGTTTCCATTAAAGTTTGTGGAATGAATGAGGAACGGCAGTTGATGTGCTGTAGTTATGCAATAATATAATGCAGTATTTTCTTTCATGAAGTTTGAATTGGGAGTAATAACTAAAGTCATAAAAAGTTAAGTACAGGATGAGATAATACTGAAGATATAAAATGTTAGTATGTGATTAATTGCCAAATGAGGATCATAGAAAATAACTGTTCGAAGTTCATTGGATTGGAAAATGTCACTATAGATTTATTACTGTGTCTTTAATATCCCAGTTGTTCCGCAAAAGATTTGAGATAGCTGACAACACTATGTATGGGAGTTAATGAGAGGTATAAACACATACATAGTTAAGGGAATAGCATTTAGAAGAGGAGGGAGTTATGGAAGTACATACTCAGAACTTGAGGAGCAAATATACTAGCATATTTGCAAAAATAGTCCTTATTCAATAATGGGCAGTAAGAAAGATGTGCTGGACTTCCATTTCCACTCTCTACCTTGGAGGCTGACTTCTGTGGTGGCATCAGTAGCTCCCTTGTCCTCTGGCTTCTGGCTGAATTTGGCCAAAGGAAGGGACGTACCCTGGCAGAGGATCAAATGGAAGGAGAAGAGTGAGGTCAGGATATTTATTTTCCTGTGTTACCTAGAACTGGCTGTGCCTCTGTGTAAATTGCCCCTTTGTTAAAATCTCCTTATTCTAATTTGAGTGTGCCCCCTGTTCCCTGTTGACACTCTGATACAATTATGGAGTTGTTTAATGTTAGATTGGATGCCCGGCTTAATAACTTTTATGATAACCATTTATGCTACAAAAATGTTTTAGGTGCTGTATATCAGGTAAGATTCTATGAGGAGGGGGTTCAGTAGAGAAGAATTCGGAAAGCAAACCAACCTGAAATCTCATACTTATATTGTTCACATTTTAATGTGGGATAGAGGATATAACTCATAATGGAGGTAGGGAAAAATTGATATGTTTAAATCCCCACAGTTCTATAATTTTTTTTTACGTCAACCTTTCATTTACTGTTCAGTTGTAAAGTAATAATGTCTTAGAGATGCAGTGTTTGGGTTGTTCCCTTTTTACTTGGGGTAGATTATCCAGAATTTTTGCCTCTCTTTTCTGTTGCTCATTTTCTGGTTATTTCAGTGCACACTCTTCTTCCATCAGGAGATGGAAAAAGAAAATAAATGGATGAAAAGCTTAGCTTTAGTATCTATAAGAGGTTTGTTAGGAAAGAGCCTGAAATTCTAAACTAAAATGAAGCTTTTCAGTTTATCTGGGCTGGTCTGCCCCCTATTGCCATAAAGATACCAAGAGGTCTTTCCAGCTTGTCAAAAATCAAGAGATAAAATGGACAGAAAGTCTTATATTCATGATGATGAAGAGAAACAGGTTTAATAAATAGATAAGATGCTCTTAATATAAGGCCCTGGTGTATAGACTCTGTCTTTGAGTCTTGGATTGCATTACAACCTTGTTTGCAATACAAACTTAGATCATTGTTGACTCATATGAGCCTAATTCTGTGACCCAGCAAAAATAGATCATAAATCCCAGCAATGGAAAGCATGTTTGTGGTTTGACCTTGGAATGATGAGCTAAAGGTGCTGAGGAAACCATGAATCTACTTTACAATAATAACAAAAATAAGTTTGTTTATACTTTGCCCAGTGGATGAAGTGAAAATCTAATATTTTTCTTGGTACAAGCTGTACATTTTACCAAGCTTGATTAAATTCCTGTTTAGTAGGTAGCTAGGAGAGGAACTGAATAAAAACAATATATGAAGCTTTCAACTCCTACTTTGTTCTTCCTTATTTAATTCTTTTTTTATTTATTTTTATATTTATTTATTTATTTATTTATAAAGATTTTATTTATTTATTCATGAGAGACAGAGAGAGAGAGAGAGAGAGAGGTAGAGGGAGAGGCGGGCTCCCAAGGAGCAGGGAGCCCAATGTGGGACCCCATCCCAGGACCCTGGGATCATGACCCGAGCCGAAGGCAGACGCTTAACCATCTGAGCCACCCAGGCGCCCCTAATTCTTTTTTTAAAGGCTGTTTTAACTCTTCCTTTTTTTTAGGTTCCATTTATGAAATGTTTGGAAATGAATGCTGTTTGTCAACAGGAGAAGTGATTAAAATTACTGGTCTCAAAATTAAGAAGATCATAGCTGAAATTTGTGAGCACACTGAGGGTTGTGAGTCTTTACAACCATTTGAGCTGCCTATGAATTTTCCAGGTATAGTATTTTGTAACCATTTCACATTTATAAAACTATTGTTAATATACATCTATACAATTGAAAACAAGTGGTAGCTTTTTTTCACTCTAGGGTAGTGGGTGAAAACATTAGAATTCTTTTTTATTTTTTTATATGCAGTGTTATGTGAATTTCAGGTGTACAATATAGTGATTCAGCAGTTCCGTACATTACTCAGTGCTTATCTTGATAAGTATACTCTTAATCCCCTTCTCCTGTTTCACCCATCCCCCCACCTCTACCTCCCCTCTGGTAACTATCAGTTTATTCTCTATAGTTAAGAGTCTGTTTTTGGTTTGTCTCTTTTTTCTTTGTTTCATTTGTTTTGTTTTTTAAATTCCACATATGAGTGAAATCATATGATATTTGTCTTTCTTTGACTGACTTATTTCACTTAGCATTATACTTTCTAGATCCATCCATGTGCAAATGGTAAGATTTCATTTTTTTTATGGCTGAATAATATTCCAGTATATATACACCACATATGTATACACCACATCTTCTTTATCCACTCATCTATCAGTGGACACTTGGGCTGATTCCATAGTTCCATAGTTTGGCTATTGTGAATAATGCTTCGGTAAACATAGGGGTGCATGTATCTTTTTGAATTAGTATTTTTGTATTCTTTCGATAAATATCCAGTAGTGGAATTACTGGATTATATGGAAGTTCTATTTTTAATTTTTTGAGGAAACTCCATACTGTTTTCCACAGTGATTGCACCAGTTTGCATTCCCACCAATAGTGCATGAGTGTTCATTTTTCTTCACATCAGTGCTTTTTAAGGACTAGTAAAAGGCAAATTATTTTTCCCCTTTTTAATAAATATCCTTCACTTAGTACTTAATATTTTCTGTTAACAAATACTTAATGAGTTCTAACTGTATGCATTACTTGCTATGCTAGTGAGAATAAAGGAATCAAAAATATTTTACAAAGTTATGTAGGACTAATATCTCTTAAACATATTTACTCTCTTTATTCCTATTGTAAGTAGAATCTTGCTCCCTGGATCATTGCTAAACTTCCCAGTAGGATCCTACTGACACATTTGGTTGCTCTTCTTTTTCTAGTTAATTCTACTCACCCTTCCAAAATTAGCTCAAATATCATATCTTCTGGAATACTTTTGCTGATGCCCTAACCTACTCTGGGTATCTCTCTTTTATGTTTCCATATATCTTGTTCACCAATAGCATTGGGTAGTCATTAATGATTTTCTTATTTGTCTTATTCTCCAGACCAGGTGTTGGCAAATGTTTTTTATAAAGAAACAGATGGTAAATATTTTAGATTTTGCTACCAGATGATCTCTGTCACAACCATTCCAATCTGATGCTGTAACATGAAGGAAGCTGTAGATGATACATAAACTAATGGACATGGCTGTGGTTCAATAAAAATGTATTTACAAAAATAGGTGGCCAGCAGAATTTGGCCTGTGAACTGTAGTTTGCTGACCTCCTCTAGACTAAAACTTTTTGACAAATAAAGTATGACATATATGACTTTATATCTAGTTCCAAGCACTTTTTCAGTAGTCATTTACTGAATGGATGAATGAGTGAAATGAGTGAATAAATGATTAATGGAAGAGAAAAATCTAGTAAACATTTACAATATGATGTGATTTGTGGTGCAATTGAAATATCCATGGGTTCCAAAAAAAAAAAAAAAAGAAGGAGGAGGGGGTGGGGGAGGAGGAAAGAAGAAGAAGGAGAAGAAGAGATATGCATGGGTTCCATGAGAGTCTTGATAAGGAATATCTAACTCTAGTTGGTCATGTTTCAGAACATGGATTTTGGAGTCATTATATATATTTGAATTCCAACTCTGCCACTTCTTAGTTGTATAACCTTGCCAATTTACTTACTCTCCTCTCATGTAAAATGGGAATAATAATACTATCTATCTTCTAGTGTTTCGGGGAGGAGTGAATATTGAAATATGTTTAAAGTGTTCACAATGGTACTTCGTATAGCAAGGACTATAAAAAGTGTCAGGTTTTATACCATTATTATCAAGTGGAGTCAAGTTTTTCAAAGCTTTTGAAAGAATGTTATACTTGAGCTCAGATTTGGAGAATGAAAATAAATTAGCTATGTGAGGAGAGGATTCTTCCAAGTTTTCCAGCATCTTCTTCCTTTCAACTGGAATCTTACCTATTTTTCAGTTCTGTTTACTCCTTCCTTACCCCCATCCTCTATAGCAGTGGTTCTCAAACTTGGCTGCACACTGGAAATCACCTAGGGAGGTTTAAAATATCCTGATGCTCGGGCCAATTGCCTGAGATATTTTGATTTATTTAGTCTGGAATAAAGTCTGGTTACCAAAGTATCTTAAAGTGACCAGGGTGATACTAATGAGCAGTCAAGGTTGCAAACCATTTTTTAATGAGAAGCTTTCCCTGAGTATTCTAATTGAATGTAACAATTCCCTTTTTGAATAACTATACTCTTTCATGCCCTAATCATTGCATTTATCACATTTTGAATGTAATTGAGGTTATTTGTGTGCTTGTCTTAGAGGACCAACTGCTTAACAGCTTACAACATTGCTGACAACAGAATCTGAATCTCATTTACTGTTATAATCCCCACAGTGTTTAGGAGAAGATGTAAATAATAAATATTTATTAAGTTAAAATGACTAGAATCTTCTAGTAGAAGGAGTGTTTCTTATGAGAGTAGTGAAAACACTTAGCTTTTTTTGGAATTTGTATTATATTATATATATTATATTATATTATATTATATTATATTATATATTTACTATAGGGGAATTAGCTCACATGATTATGGAGATTGGCAAATCCAAAATTTGCAAAGCCAATTTCCCACTTAGCTTTTGACTAGCAGTTTAATTTGGGGAGTTGCTATTTAGAATTTTTTGAGTTTTCAGTTGACATGATCAGCTTGTATCAATTGAGCAACAGTTAGAAAAATTTATTTACAAAATTAGTTTTAATGTAAAGATCAGGGCTAAAGTGGAGGGGAAAAGTGATAGGTGATGATTACAGAATACTTTCTTTCAAAGAGGATCCCAGATATAGAAGTAATTCTTCTACCTCAGCACTAGGGAGAAAGAGAAATTAAGGCCATTAACATTTTTTTATTAATTTCAACAGAAACATCTCTTTTTTTAAACTCTTATTTAACATCCTTTCTTTTTTGGGAATTTATGAAATTTTCTTTTGTTACTGATTCTAATTGCATTTTGTTGAGGTCAGAAGACATACTTTATATGGTTTCAATTCTCTTAAATTTTTTCAGACTTTTTTTTATGGCTTAACGCATGGCCTATCCTGGAGAATATTTCATGTGCACTTGAGAAGAATGAGTATTCTGCTGTTGTTTGGTGTAGTGTTCTACACATGTCTGTTGGTTTATAGTATTGTTCAAGTCTTCCAGTTCCCTGAGAATCTTCTGTCTAGATCTATCCATTATTGAAAGTTCCAACTATTATTGAAGTTTCCAACTATTACTGTCAACTTTTGCTTCATGTATTCTGGGGTTATGATATTAAGTGTATATGTGCTTATAATTGTTATCTCTTCTTGATGAGGTGCTCCATTCTTTGTCTCTAGGAAAATTTTTGTTTTGAGCTTTATTTTGTCTGATATTAGTGTAGTTGCTACAGTTTTCTTTTGGTTACTATTTGCATGATCTGTCTTTTTTTAATTTAAATCCAATTAGCCAACATATAATACATCATTAGTTTTTGATGTAGTGTTCAATGATTCATTAATTGCATATAACACCCAGTGTTCATCACATCACATGTCCTCCTTAATGTGCATCACCAAGCTACCCCATCCCCCCACCCACCTCCCTTTCCACAACCCTCACTTCGTTTCCCAGAGTCAGGAATCTCTCATGGTTTGTCTCCCTCTCTGATTTCTTCCCTTCAGTTCCCCCCCCTCCCCCTACGATCCTCTGCACTATTCCTTATATCCCACATATGAATGAATCAATATGATAATTGTCTTTCTCTGATTGACTTATTTCACTTACATAATACCCTCCAGTTCCATCCATGTTGATGTTGATGGTAGGTATTCATCCTTTCTGATGGCTGAGTAATATTCCATTATATATCTGAACCACAATTTCTTTATCCATTCATCTGTTGAAGGGCATCTCAGTTCCTTCCACAATTTGGCTATTGTCGACATAGCTGCTATGAACATAGGGGTGTAGGTGCCCCTTCTTTTTACTGCATCTGTATCTTTGGGGTAAATACCCACTAGTGCAATTGCTGGGTCATAGGGTAGTTCTATTTTTAACTTCCTGAGGAACCTCCATACTGTTTTCCAGAGTGGCTATACCAGCTGGCATTCCCACCAGCAGTGTAAGAGGGTTCCCCTTTCTCTGCATCCTTCCCCTTTCTCTGCATCCATGACAACATTTGTTGTTTCCTGACTTGTTCATTTTAGCCGTTCTGACTGGTGTGAGATGGTATCTCATTGTGCTTTTGATTTGTATTTTCTTGATGGCAAGTGATATGGAGAATTTTTTCATATGTCTGTTGGCCATTTGTATGTTTTCTTTGGAGAAATGACTGTTCATGTCTTCTGCCCATTTTGTGACTGGATTATTTGTGTTTTTTGGGTACTGAATCTAAGTTCTTTATAGATCTTGGATACCAGGCCTTTATCTGTTATGTCATTTGCAAATATCTTCTCCTATAGGTTGTCTTTTAGTTTTGTTGACTGTTTTCTTTGCTGTGCAGAAGCTTTTTATCTTGATGAAGTCCCAATAGTTCATTTATGCTTTTGTTTCCCTTGCCTTTAGAAATGTGTCTTGCAAGAAGTTGCTGTGGCCTAGGTTGAAGAGGTTACTGCCTATTCCTCTAGGATTTTGATAGATTCCTGTCTCACATTTAGGTCTTTCATCCATTTTGAGTTTATCTTTGTGTATGGTGTAAGAGAATGGTCCAGTTTCATTCTTTGGCATGTAGCTGTCCAATTTTCTCAGCACCATTTATTGAAGAGACTGTCTTTTTGCCATTGGATATTCTTTCCTGCTTTGTCAAAGATTAGTTGACCATAGAATTGAGGGTGCATTTTTGGTCTCTCTGTTCTGTTCCATTGATCTATTTGTTTGTTTTTGTGCCAGTACTATGCTGTCTTGATGATCACAGCTTTGTAATAGAGCTTGAAGTCAGGCATTGTGATGCCCCCAGCTTTGGTTTTCTTTTCCAACATTCCTTTGGCTATTTGGGGTCTTTTCTGGTTTCATACAAATTTTAGGATTGTTTGTTCCAGCTCTGTGAAAAATGTCGATGGTATTTTGATAGGGATTGCATTGAATGTGTAGATTGCTCTGGGCAGTTCAGGCATTGTATCAATGTTTATTCTTCCAATCCATAAGCATGGAATGTTTTTCCATTTCTTTGTGTCTTCCTCAATTTCTTTCATAAGTGTTCCCTAGTTTCTAGAGTACAGATCCTTTCTCATTGGTTAGGTTTATTCCTAGGTATCTTACGGTTTTTGGTGCAATTGTAAATGGGATTGATTCCTTAATTTCTCTTTCTTCAGTCACATTGTTAGTGTATAGAAATGTAACTGATTTCTGTGCATTGAATTTGTATCCTGCCACATTGTTGAATTCCTGTATGAGTTCTAGCAATTTTGGGGTGGAGTCTTTTGGGTTTTCCACATAAAGTATCATGTCATCTGCTGAGAGAGAGAGTTTGACTTCTTCTTTGCCAATTTGAATGCCTTTTATTTCTTTTTGTTGTCTGATTGCTGAGGCTAGGACTTCCAGTACTATGTTGAACAAAAGTGGTGAGAATGGGCATCCCTGTCATGTTCCTGACCTTAAGGGAAAGCTCTCAGTTTTTCCCCATTGAGAATGATGCTGTGGGCTTTTTGTAGATGGCTTTTATGATATTGTGGCATGTTCCTTCTATCCCTATACTTTGAAGAATTTTAATCTAGAAAGGATGCTGTATTTTGTCAAATGCTTTTTCTACATCAATTGAGAGGATCATATGGTTCTTGTTTCTTATTAACATGATCTATCACACTGATTGATTTGAGAATGTTGAACCACCCTTGAATCCCAGGAATAAATCCCACTTGGTTATGGTAAATAATCCTTTTAATGTACTGTTGGATCCTATTGGCTAGTATCTTGGTGAGTATTTTGGCATCCATGTTCATCAGGGATATTAGTTTGTCATTCTCCTTTTTGATGAGGTCTTTGTCTGGTTTGGGGATCCATGTAAGGCTGACCTCATAGAACGAGTTTGGAAGTTTTCCTTCCATTTCTATTTTTTGGAACAGCTTCAGTAGAATAGGTATGATTTCTTCTTTAAGTGTTTGGTAGAATTCCCCTGGGAAGCCATCTGGCCCTGGGCTCTTGTTTTTGGGGAGGTTTTGATTACTACTTCAATTTCCTTGCTGGTTATGGGTCTGTTCAGATTTTCTGCCTCTTCCTGTTTCAGTCTTGGTAGTTTATAAGTTTCCAGGAATGCATACATTTCTTCCAGATTGCCTATTGTGGCATATTGTTGCTCATAATATGTTCTTAAAATTGTCTGTATTTCCTTGGTATTTGTCATGATCTTTCCCCTTTCATTCATGATTTTATTAATTTGGGTCCTTTCTCTTTTCTTTTGGATAAGTCTGGCCAGAGGTTTATCAATCTTATTAATTCTTTCAAAGAACCAGCTTCTAGTTTTGTTGATCTGTTCTACTCTTCTTTTGGTTTCTATTTCATTAATTTCTGCTCTAATCTTTTTTATTATTTCTTTTCTCCTGATTGGTTTAGGCTTTATTTGCTGTTCTTTCTCCAGGTCCTTTAGGTGTGAGGTTAGCTTGTGTATTTGGGATTTTTCTAATTTTTTGAGAAAGGCTTGTACTGCTTTGTACTTCCCTCTTAGGACCACCTTTGCTGTATCCCAGAGGTTTTGAACTAATGTGTTTTCATGCTCATTAGTTTCCATGAATTTTTTAAGTTCTTTAATTTCCTGGTTGACCCATTCATTGTTTAGCATGATGCTATTTAACCTCCAAGTGTTTGAGTTCATTCCAAATTTCCTCTTGTGATTGAGTTCAAGTTTCAAAGCATTGTGGTCTAAAAATATGTAGGGAATAATCTCAATCTTTTGGTGTCTGTTGAGACCTGATTTGTGACCCAGTATGTGATCTGTTTTGGAGAAAGTTCCATGTGCACTTGAGAAGAATGAGTATTTTGTTGTTTTAAGATGGAATGTTCTGTATATCTGTTAAGTCCATCTGGTCCAGTGTGTCATTCAAAGCCTGTGTTTCTTTGTTGATCTTCTGCTTAGATGCTCTGTCCATTGCAGTGAATGGGGTGTTAAAGTCCCCTGCTACTAATGTATTATTATCAATCTGTTTCTTTACTTTGGTTATTAACTGATTTATGTAATTGGCTGCTCCCATGTTGGGGGCATAAATATTTACTATTGTTAGATCTTCTTGCTGGATAGATCCTTTAAGTATTATATAGTGTCCCTCTACATCTCTTACTGCAGTCTTTGGTTTAAAATCTAATTTATCGAGGTGCCTGGGTGGCTCAGTAGGTTAAGCATCTGCCTTCGGCTCAGGTCATAATCCCAGGGTCCTGGGATTGAGTCCCACATTGGGCTCCCAGCTCAACGGGGAGTCTGCTTCTCCCTCTACCTCTGCCTGCCGCGCTGCCTACTTGTGCTCTGTGTCAAATAAATAAATAAAATCTTTAAAAAATAAATAAATAAATAAAATCTAATTTATCTGATATGAGGATTGCTACCCCAGCTTTCTTTTGAGGTCCATTAGCATGGTAAATTGTTCTCCACCCCCTCATTTTCAGTCTGGAGGTGTCTTTAGGTCTAAAATAGAGTCTCTTGTAGACATGGGTCTTGCTTTTTTATCCAATCTGATACCCTGTGTCTTTTGGTTGGAGCATTTAGCCCATTTACATTCAGAGTAACTATTGAAAGATATGAACTTAGTGCCATTGTATTGCCTATAAAGTCCCTGTTTCTGTAGATTGTCTCTGTTACTTTCTGGTCTGTGTTACTCTTGGGGTCTCTTTTCACTTACAGTATCCCCCTTAATATTTCTTGTAGGGCTGGCTTGGTGGTCACAAATTCTTTCTGTTTCTGTCTGTCCTGGAAGCTCTTTATCTCTCCTTCCATTCTGAATGACAGCCTTGCTGGATAAAGTATTCTTGGCTGCATGTTCTTCTCATTTAGCACCCTGAATATATCTTGCCAGCCCTTTCTGGCCTGCCAGGTTTCTGTGGATAGGTCTGATGTTATTCTGATGTTCCTCCCTCCATACATAAGGAACCTCCTCTCCCTAGCTGCTCTCAGGATAGCTTCTTTTTCTCTAAGATTTGCAAGCTTCACTATGTAGGGGTGTGATCTATTTTTATTGATTTTGGGAGGAGTCCTTTCTGCCTTTTGGACATGAATGCTTGTTTCCTTCCCCAGATTAGGAAAGTTCTCAGCTATGATTTGCTTAAATATACCTTATGGCCCTCTCTCTCTCCTCACCTCGGGCACCCAGTAATTCTGACATTGTTTCATTTTAGGGCATCATTAATTTCTCAAGCCTTTCTTCATGGGCTATTAGTTATCTTTCTCTCTTTTCTTCAACTTCTTTCCTTTCCATCAGCCTGTCTTCTAGATCACTTATTCTTTCTTCTGCCTCATTTACCCTAGTTGTTAGAGCATCCAATTTAGACTGCATCTCTTCATAGCAAGTTCAGCTTGATTAGATCTCATTTCCGCCCTTTGAGATTCTGTACTGTCATTTATGCTTTTTTCAAGCCTAGCTGTTAATTTTATAATTGCTATCCTGAATTCCATCTCTGACATCTTATCTATATCCATATTGATTAGCTCTGTGGCAGAGAACATTGCCTCTGGTTCTTTCTTTTGTTGTGAATTCCTTCTTCTAGTCATTTTGCCCAGAGACAGATGGGTGAGCTAATGAGCGGAGTCCAAAATATCAACCACGACCCAAGCAAAATACACCTTCGACAAATCCAAAGTGGTCGGAAGCCACCACAGAAAAGCATATGAAACCAAACCAAACCAAATCAAACCAAAACAAAACAAAGGGGTGAGGGAAGAGAGACTATAATCTCGCAGGGTGGACAAAGCAGGGTGATCCACTTGTTCTTGTTCCTGATTGAATTTTGGTCTGTGTGTTAGAAGACACTACATCCCAAAATTGAAAAAAAAACCCAAAACTTATATATATATATATATATATATATATATATATATATATATATATATATATATATATATAAAATTGAATAGAGTGAAAAAAGGACTAAAATGAAGCATGTATCTATAAAATGTAGATGTAAAAAATAAACATTAAAAAGCGACTTAAAAACATAACTTGGGTAAAATAAGAATCTAGTTAAAATGGGAAAAAGGTAAAAAAAGGAAATGGAAAATTTTAGACTGAAAGATAAATGAATCATAATGAGAACACCTGGAGCTCAATATACTATTTTCTCCTGGCGCTACAGTTTTATTCTTGTGGGTTCCATAAAGTTGTAGTCCACCTGTTCTTCCAGTCTGTCTTCTGGGGGAGGGGCCTGCTGTGCTGTTTCTTAGATGTCTTTCCCTGGGCAGAGCTGCCTCACCCCTTGTCAGGGGTCTGGGCTCAGTGTAAGCTAGTCGTCTGTGTGACTTTTGTTCCCTGGAGGCTTTCCACACCTCTTCAGAGCATCAGAGCAAAAATGACTGTGCCAGATCTCTAGCCCAGAGGCGAAAGATCCTCATTCCACCTATTCAATAAACCCTCTGGGACAAACAGTTTTCACTTTAGTGTGTGCCAAACTCCACATACTCTTGTAGTGCAAGTCCACTGCAGTCCTCCTGAGGGGAGTCCCAGGGACCCCTGAGTGCCACTGCCCTTTGTGTCCTTGGGACTGCGAGTAGTTGCGGGCTCATGCATGCAACCTGCTCTGCTGCTCTTGAGTCACGGCTGGGTGCTGTTCCACTGTCCTTTCCAGGGGCCGTCCCCGCTCTGAGAGCAGTTGCCTGGTCGTGGGTGCAACCATTTCACCCCTCCCAAGGGATGGTAAACGGCCTGCACATTCCAGTCCTTTTCATGGTGCTCATGCAAAGAGCCGTCACTGGACTGGCCTGGCTCACCGTTTATGGCAACTCGAGCTGAGAGCCCCTCCTGGGCTCGCTGACCATAACCACTTTCTCTGCTCCACTGCTTGGGCACTCTATCGGTTCAGGCACCCCTTTTCATTCTGTGTCTCCTGGGATCCTGAGACCACAATGACCCACATAGAATCCTGCCCTTTTCATCCCCTGAGCCCTTTTCAGAAAGGGATGTCTCTCACTGGAGCAGATTTCTAAGGGTTCCGATTTTGCACTCCGGTGTTATATCACTCTTCAGTAGCCAGCTTATGGAGGCTCCCTTCCCCCCTCCATTTATCTTCCAATATCTCCACACAGATTCACGACTCTGCACCTCCTATCTTGCAAAAAGCAGTCGCTTTTCTACTTGTACAGTTCCAGATATATTTTCTTACATCTCAGGCTGAATTCATGGGTGTTCAGAATGGTTTGATGGATATCCAGCTAAATTCAAGGGACCAGATGAAACGAGGTCCCCTACTCTCCACTGTCTTGCCTAACCCCTGATCTATCTTCTTGTGTTCTTTTTCTTTCAGACTATTTGTCTTTGAATTTAAAGTATATCTTTTGTGGGCAGCAAACATGATGTTTTTAATCTGTTCTGCCAATTTCTGCTTTTCAATTGGAGTGTTTAATCCACTTATACTTAATGTAATTACTGATAAAGTAGGATTTACATCTACCATCTTGCTATTTGTTTTCCATATGTCTTAGGCTTTTTGGTGTTTTTGTTAAATCGGTATTTTCTAGTGTACCATTTTAATCCTCTTCCCTGCCTTTTTTAAAATTAAAACTCCATTTTATAGAGCAATTTAGGTTCAAAGCAAAATCAAGCAGAAGATACAGAGATTTTTCCATATACTAGCTGCCCCCAAATATGCTACAGCTTTCCTGATATCAAAATATCCTAATGTCTTTTTATGGCTTTGTAGTTCATTTCTTTTTAGTGCTAAATAATATTTCATTTTCTGGATGTGCCACAGTTCATTTAGCCATTCACCTACTGAAGAAGAACTTGGTTGCTTTTACATTTTAGCAATTATAAATAAAGATAGTATAAACATTCATGTGCAGGTGGTTGTGTTTGCAACTCATTTGGCTAAGTACAAAGGAACATAGTTACTAGACCATATGGTAAGAATATATTTAGTTTAAAAAAACTGCCAAACTGTCTTCCATAATGGCTGTGCCATTTTGCATTCCCACCAGCAGTGATTGGGAGTTTCTGGTGTTCCACATCCTCATCAGTATTTTGTGTAGTCAGTGTTTTGGATTTTGTCTAATACATATATACCTCTGGTATCTCATTATTGTTTTAATTTTCAATTCCTTAATGACATTTGATGTTGAGCATCTTTTCATATGCTTATTTGCCATCTGTATATATTCTTGGGTGAAATGTCTGTTCAGGGTTTTGCCCACTTTTTAATCAGGTTGTTTGTTTCTTGTTGAATTTTAATAGTTCTTTGTATATTTTGGATATAAGTCCTTTTTCAAATAGTTCTATATATATTTGGATGTAAGTCCTTTTGCAAATATTTTCTCCCATTCTGTGGTTTGTCCTTCCATTCAGTATTAATTACAGAACACAACTTTTTTTTTTTAATGGAGCCTAGCTTATCAATTATTTCTTTCATAGATTGTGCCTTTGGTGTCATAATTGAAAAGTCTTCATCAAATCCAAGGTCACCTCGATTTTCTCCTGTAATTTTCTCAAAGTTTTATAGATTTGCATTTTACATTTAAGTCTGTGATCCATGTTGAATTAATTTTTGTGAAGGGTGTAAGATCTGTGTCCATATTCATTTGTTTTCATTTGAATGTCCAGTTGTTCTAGCATCATTTAATGAAAACCTTTCTTTGCTCCATTGTATGCCTTTACTTCTCTCTCAAGGATCATTTGTCTGTTTTTATATGGGTCTATTTCTGGGTTCTGAATTCTGTTCTGTTGATCTGTTTGTTTATTCTTTTACCAGTACCACACTATCTTGATTACTGTAACTTTATATTAAGTTTTGATGTTGAGTAGGGTCAGTTCTCTGATTTTGTTCTTCTTCAATTTCCTTGGCTATTCTGGGTCTTTTGCCTCTTCATATAAATTACAGCATCAATTTTAATATCCATAAAATTACTTGCTGTGATTTTGATTGGCATTGCATTGAATCTGTATTTTCAGTTGGGAAAAACTGACATCTTAATAATATTACTTTCCTATTTATGAACATGTAATATCCATCTATTTAGTTCTTTGATTTCTTTCATCATAATTTTGTAAGCTTCCTAACGTAGACCTTGTACATATTTTGTTACATCTAAACCAAACTATTTCATTTTTAGGGTGCTAATGTAGGTGTTATTATGTTTTTAATTTTAAAATGCACTTGTTCATTGCTAGTATATAGGAAATTGATTGCTTTTGCATATTAACCTTTTATCCTATAATCTTGCTATACTCAGTTATTAATTTCAGGAGTTTTTTGGTCAATTTTTTCAGATTTTATACATAGACAACCATATTATTTGTGAACATAGTTTTATTTTGTTCTTCTCACTCAGTATACCTTTTATTTCATTTTCTTGTCTTATCACATTAGCTAGGACTTCTGGTCAATGTTGAAAAGGAGTGGAGAGAGGGGACATCACAGCCTTATTCCTGATCTTAGTGAGAAAACTTGTTTTTTAACATGACATCTGATGTTATCTGTAGGGTTTTTTTTTAAGATTTTCTTTATTGAGCTGAGGTAGTTTTGCTCTATTCCTAATTTACTGAGAAGTTTGATGTTATTGCTGTTTGTTTTTATCTTGAATGGATATTGGATTTTGTCACTTTTTTTCTATTTATATGATCATATATTCTTCTCAGCCCTATTAATGTGATGGATTACATTAGTTGTCTCTCAGATGTTGAACCATCCTTGCATAATGGAATAAATCCCACTTGGTTGTGGTGTCTAATTCTTTTTATACATTGTTGGGTTTGATTTATTAATTTTTTTTGAAGATTTTGCATCTATATTTATGAGAAATATTGGTGTGTATTTTTTTCTTGTAATATCTTTGTCTGGTTTTGGTATTAGAGTAATGCTGTTCCATAGAATGAGAGGGAGAAGGAGAGTGAATCTCAAGCAGACTCCGTGCTGAGCCTGGAGTTGATGCAGGGCTCAGTCTCAACGCCCCTGGAGATCATGACCTAAGCTGAAACCAGGAATCGGATGCCTAACCAACTGAACCACCCAGGCATCCCTGTGTCTTTATATTTAAAATGGATTTCCTATAGACAATATATAGTTGGGTCTTGTAATTTGACTGACTCTGATAATCTCTGTCTTTTAGTTGTTGTATTTAGACCATTGACATTTAAAGTGATTATTGCTATATAGTCGACCCTTGAACAATGCAGAGGTTAGGAGCAGTGATTTCCCCCACATGGTTGAAATCTGCATATCACTTTTGACTCCCTAAAAACTTAACTACTAAAAGCCTACAGTTGACTGGAAGCATTACCAATAACGTAGATAGTTAATTAACACATTTTATAGGTTATATGTGTTATATACTGTATTCTTACAATAAAGTAAGCTGGAGAAAATAAATTGTTATTAAAAATCTGTGTATAAATGGACCTTCATAGTTCAAACCCATGTTGTTCAAGGGTCAACTGTAGTTGCTTTAACGTCTACAGTATTTGTTACTATTTGTTGCCTTTGTTCTTTGTTCCTATTTTTGTCTTTCATACATTTTCTGCCTTTTGTAGGTTTAATTGAGCATTTTGTATGATTCCATTTTCTCTCTTTTCTTAGCATATCCATTATACTTATGATACTTAAATTAATTTTTATTAGTGGTTGACATAGGGTTTGCAATATACATTTACAACTAAGCCAAGTCTAGTTTCAAATAACATCATATTCCTTCACATGCAGTGTAAGTACTTTATCATAACAAAATATTCCCAATTCATTCCTCCTGTGTTTTGTGTCAATGCTGTCATTTATTTTACTTATACATAAACATGCATAAGCATATACCTATACCTAAGCATACATAATTAAATACATTGTTGATACTATTATTACAAACAAGCTTTTATCTATTAGATCAATTAATAATGGACTCTTAAAAAAGATTTTATTTATTTGAGAGACAGAGAACACAGAGGGAGAGTGAGAGGGAGAAGCAGACTCCTGCTGTGTAGGGAGTCCGGTGTGGGGCTCAATCCCAGGACCCTGGGATCATGACCTGAGCTGAAGGCAGATGCTTAACCAACTGAGCCACCCAGGCACTCTGTTAGATCAATTAATAATGAGAAAATAAAATTTTTTTTTACCCTCACTTATTCCTTCTCTGATGTTCTTCCTTTATTTATGTAGATCCAAGTTTCTGACCTGTATAATTTCTCTGTTCTCTGCAGAATTTCTTGCAAAGCAGGTTCACTGGCAATAAATTCCTAGTTGTTTGTCTGAGAAAATCTTAAATTCTCCTTCATGTTTGATGGATTATTTCTCAGGATACAGAATTCTAGGTTAATTTTTTTTTTTCTCTTAACACTTTAAATATTTCACTCCACTCTCTTGCTTGCACGGTTTTTGAGTAGTTGGATATAATTCTTTGTTCCTTTGTAGGTAATGAGTTTATTCTTCTAGCTTCTTTCATGATTTTTTATCTTTGGTTTTTTGCAGTTTAAATATGATATTCCTGTATACTTGGTGTTTTTTGTTTGTTTGTTTTCATTTATCCAGTTTAGTGTTTCCCAAGCTTCCTGGAACTGTCGTTTGTCATTTGACGTTAATTTGGGGAAATTCTCAGGTGTTGCTTCAAGTATTTCTTCTGTTCTTTTTTTTTTTTTTTTTTTAAAGATTTTATTTATTTATTTGAGAGAGAGAGAATGAGAGAGAGCACATGAGACGGGGGAGGGTCAGAGGGAGAAGCAGACTCCCTGCCGAGCAGGGAGCCCGATGCGGGACTCGATCCAGGGACTCCAGGATCATGACCTGAGCTGAAGGCAGTTGCTTAACCAACTGAGCCACCCAGGCGCCCCTCTTCTGTTCTTATTTCTCTTTCTTTTCCTTCTGGTATTCCCATTATGCATATGTTACTCCTTTTGTTGGTGTTCAACAGTATTTGGGTATTCTGTTCTGTATTTTTGTTTTTGTTTTCTCTTTTCTGTTTTGGAAATTTCTATTGATATATCCTCAAGCTCAGGGATTCTTTCTTCAGCTATGTGCAGTCTACTAATGAGCCCATCAAATAAAGGCATTCTTCATTTCTTTTGTAATGTTTTTGAACTTCAGCATTTCATTTTGGTTCTTTCTTAGGTTTCTCTATCTCTGCTTACATTGCCCACCTTTTCTGCTTTATCCATTTGGGTCCTGGCATCTTATTCATAATTGTTTTAAGTTCCTGGTCTGATTATCCCAACATCCCTGCCATATCTGAGTCTGCTTCTGATGCTTGTTCTGTCTCTTCAGTTGTCTTTTTTGCCTTTCAGTATATCTTTTAATTTTTTCTTGATAACCAGACATGATGTACTGGGTAAAAAGACACTGTAGTTAATAGGACTTCAGAATCTAACAGTAAGTTGTGGTAGGAGGGAAGCATTCTATAGCCCTGTGATAAGGTCTCAGTATTTTTACAGGCCTGTGCCTCTGAACCATGAACTTTACAAGTGCTTCTCAGTTTTGTTCCCCACCCATTATGTGGGAAAGGGTGGTTACAGTGGGTTGAGCATTTCTCTTCTCACATGTGGAAGACTAGAGCAGATCTGGGTATTTCCATTTCCTTAAATGGAAAGACTAGAGTGGGCTTTAGTTGTACATTTTCTCTGAATGGAAGACTGGAGTGGGTGTTAGTTACATATTTTCCTTCCCCCAGGTCAGTTAGTCCTAATAAAACACCAATAGTGTCTTTTAAGGGTAGGCCTTATTAAGAAGAATAGATTGTTCTCACCTATTTTGAAATTTTTGTTTGTTTGTTTGTTTTACCTTTCCCTTGACAGAAGTATGAGGAGATTTTTCTCTGATATTTACTGTGAGAGTCTAGTCAAGACCTAGAGGTAAAACTTAGAAAATTATGGGAGCTCCCTTATGACTGGGACCCTGGATCTTTTTACTCTCAGACTTGTCCATTCCGAGCTTCTAGCAATTCAGCAATTATAGTTTAGATTTTCCTAGCCTGGTATTGGTTCCTGTAGAGGTTTCTTTGGAAAGTTGTGGTTGTCTGTACTTGCTTCTTTGTCTCTCCAATTTTGGAGGCATCGGTTTATCCTCTGATCTCACTTCTCTAATGGATCTAAGAATAGGTGTTGATTTTTCAGTTTGTTTGGCTTTTTCCTTTTTGTAGGATAGAGTGACAGCTTCCAAACTTTTTATATGCCAGGTCAGAAACCAGAAGTCCAATGCTTTTTTTTTTTTTTTTTTTTAGCATATACATTTTTAGATGTTTTTTTAGTGGTTGCCTGGGGATTACAATTATTGTCTTAATTTATAACAGTCTAGTTTGGATTAACTAATTTAATTTCAATAGTATGTAAACTTTGGCTTCTTTGTAGTTCTATCTTTCTAGTTGTTATTATCATAAAAATTACATGTTTATACATTATGTGCCCATCAACATATATTTATGATTATTCTTTATGCAATTGCCTTTTAAATTAGATAGGAAAAAATATTTGAAAATAAAAAAGTACATGTAAACTTTCTTTTATATTTACCTCTGTAGTTTCTTTTGCTGTTACTTTTATTTCTGGACACAGAATAAAGTTACTGTCTTATGTCCTTCAGCCTGAAGAATTCCCTTTAAGATTTCTTATGTGGCAGATTTGATAGTAATAAATTCTCTCAGTTTTTGTTACCTGGAGATGTCTTAATTTCTCCATCATTTTATTATTTATTTATTTGAGTGTAGGTAACTCACAGTGTTACATTAGTTTCAGGTGTACAACATAGTGACTCCACAATTTCATACATTATGCTGTACTTAGTATAGCTACCAATATAATTGACTATATTCTTTATGCTGTGCCTTTTATTTCTGTGATTTATTCATTCCATAACTGCAAGCCTATATTTCCCACTCCCCTTCACCCACTTTACCCATCCCCCCCAACACTCTTCCCCTCTGACAACCATCAGTTTATTCTCTGTATTTATAGGTCTGACTCTGCTTTTTGCTTATTTGTTTTTTAGATTTCGCATATGAGCAATATCATATGGTATCTGTCTTTCTCAATCTGACTTATTTCACTTGGTATAATACCCTCTAGGTCCATACATGTTGCTGCAAATGGCACAATCTTATATGGCTGTATAATATCTTCCCACATCTTCCTTATTCATTCATCTGTCAATGAACTCTTAGGTTGCTTCCATATCTTGGCTATTGTAAATAATGCTGCAATAAGCGTAGAGGTGCATATATCTTTTTGAATTAGTGTTTTCATTTTCTTTGGGTAGATAGTAGTGGAATTATTGGATCATATGGGATTTCTGTTTTTAATTTTTTGAGAAACTCATTTTTAAAGGATAAATTTTCTGGATAGAGAATTAATTCACAATTCTTTTATTTCAATACTTTAAATATGTCATCTCAGTGATTTCTGGCTTTCATGGTTTCAGAGTAAGAATTAGCTTTTAATCTTAATTGAGAAATTCTTGTACCCAATGAATCTCTTTTGCTGTTTTCAAAATCCCCTATTTGTCTTTGGTTTTCAGTAGCTTGATCAGAATGACATGAATCTCCAAGTTTATCCTACTTGGAATGTGTTGAGCTTTTTGAAAGTGTAGATTAATGTTCTGGAAGCTTTAGTCATTATTTCTTTAAATATTCTTTCTGTGCCTTTCTCTTTCTTCTCCTTCTGGAACACACATTATTCACATATTGATATGCTTGATGGTGTCATATATGTCTTTGAGACTCTGTTCATTTCTCTTTATACTTTTTTATTTTTGTTTCTCAGATTGGATAATCTCAACTAATTTATCTTTAAATTTGATTTATATTCTCTATTTGGTAAGACTTCATTTTCATACTTCCTTTTTAGTTCTTTAGACATAGTTTTCTTTAGTTCTTTGAATGCATTTAAAATAGCTTATTTAAATTCTTTTCTCTAGGAAATCTAATGTCTGGGCTTCCCCTCAGGAACAGTTTTTATTGATTATTCCCTGCCCCCCACCTCACCCCCCCGGTGGATGGGTCACATTTTCTTTTTCCTTTGCCTGTCTCATAATTTGTTGTTGAAAGCTGGATATTTTAAACAATATAATGTGGCAACTCTAGAAATTTAATTTTCTCCCCTCCTCGGGGCTTGTTGTTATTGCTAGTTGTTGAGTGACTTTTCTAAACTGTATCTGTAAAATCTGTATTCTGTGTCATGTGGGGCCATTGAAGTCTCTGCTCAGTTAGCTTAGTGGGTTACTAACGCCTAGACACAGATTTCCTCAAACAACTAGAACCAGGAGGTCTCCCAGTCTTTGTTGAGGGACTCAGTGTTCATTTGGGGGCATGCCTTCAACACTCAATCTGGCAGGTAAAAATTCTTACTTGTTTGCTCATGTGGAGCCTCAAAGTCAGCCAGAATTGAGAGTTTAGGACCTTCTCAGGTCCTGAACATACACACAGTCTGAGGCATGTGCACATGTATGAGGAATATATTGAAACTTTTCAATATTTGTATGGATATCTCATTTCTCAGCTTTTCCTTTTAAACTGTTTTGGTTAGCCTATTTTTTCCCCAACTGTTACACATGACTGCAGGCAGCCACAAAAGTTAATAATTTTCTCTTACTGTTTTTGACAAATACTCTCTAGGGAAGGTCTTCTCCTACTGAGTGAGCTCAAAATGGGAGATCAAATAAAGACAGTGTTACAAGTAGAATCTTCCAGGGAGTCACCAGACATGTTGAAAAAGAATAGTTCTCTGAGAATGAACTTTGAAAGAATTCCAGCTACTTTCTGCCTCCTCCTGTGACTGCAGTAGTGTTGGTTTTGCCATGATTCAGGCTTTTAGTTTCAGTATGAAGTTGAAGGGGGTGGGAGGAGTAGAATACTGCAAGTTAAAATGTCAAAAAATTTGCTGATCTTACCAAGATTTAGCCATTTTTTCTTTAATAAATGCTCCCCAGATTACTGTAATCCTTCTGCTAATTTCCAGAGTTCTGAAAAAATTAATTCTGACCATTTATTTTTAACCAGTTTCTCCACTGCTTTTTTCAGAGGTCCTTATTCTACCATTCTACCATATTTGCTGACATCATCTATCCTACTATGTTAAAGTAAAGTATATTAATAGAGATCCTTAATTTCTCATTGTAATTTCAGAATTTTGAGGAAGATGGTCATAACCTTGGGCAAGGGTGCCCATAATGATTTCTTTGCAAATAAAGATGCTCTACTGAAAAACGATACCCAGACTTTGATCAGTAAATAGAGCTTTATAGATGCAGCTCCAGCAAGTGGAAGCTCAAGCAACAGTCAAGAAAGGAAAGCTTTGTAGAGATTTGGTGAGGATACTTTTAGGGGACAAATGAAGCTGATTTTTGCCAAATTGTGAATGGGGAACTAAACTTGCAATATATATCACTGGTTGCATTCTGTGTTAATGTTATATTTCCGTATGTCTCTATTTTGTCATTTCAAAAACTGTCCAGTATATTAAAAAATAAAAAGCAATTATTTAAGTTCTTTATGGACATAAACATACTACTTTAGAAGTGCAATTTGTTCTTTTGGAAGACAGCCCTTTTGACTGAGCCTTTTTCTGAGTTAGAAAATGTGCCATTTTTGCCAAGCACAACAAAAATACATTCTGATATTTGGTAGTGGATTACATTATCCCCATAGATTGGTAACTCATGTAATGTTTGGGTTGTAGTGAAGTTCCAAATTTCTGAATTACTTCCTGGAAAGGATCCTTATGAAGCATGAATACTAACTGCCTTCTCTTTAAACATAATAAATTTCCTGGAAGTGTTACAAGGAAGAAATACGTTTTTCTGATAATCAGAGTCCCCATCCCCTCCCACTAACAGCAAGTTTACATAAGTGTCTCTAAACTATGTCCAAGAAAGGTTGTGGTTGCATCTCTAAAACCACTGTTAAAATTACATAGCCACATTCAAGTTTTCTGTTTGAATTTTAAAATTCTGTGAACTTTATTACTGTATAAAAAGAATATTGCTGGAGAGAGGAAGTGTGTAAGAAATGTGATAGTAAAGCTTAGAGATGGAACATCCTCTGTTACCCTACACACACTCAAATTAGAATCCTGATGACGTGCTGAACACTGTTCTAAATACTTTTACATATAAAACTTTTCTAAACACTTTTATATATATATATATATTATTCATAATATATATGTGTGTATGTCTGTGTATATACATATATAAATATGTAATGAATTGAATTTACATTTACATATGAGAAAACAAGGAACTTGCCCAAGGCCAAATGGTGGGTAAGTGGTTGCATTGAATCTATGCTAGCACTGTCTAATATAATATAAAATGTAATGTGAGACTCTACATTCATGTTCATTCATTTAAGTTCGTTTATGTGGCTGTTCTAGGAGGCTTCAGTTATTTGACACATGCCCACTCCATAAAGTTCCTTCTTAGTGAATGATCTGAGAGTGACAGAAAGCCCAAGATGGAAATCATAGTCTTCTATAACCTAATCTCAGAAAAGAAATACCATCATGTCCACTGTATTCTTTTGATCACCCAGACAAATGCTGGTACACTCTAGGAGGAGACTGCACAAGGGTGTGACTACCAGGAGGCAGGAATCCCTGGGGACTATCTTGGAGGCTACCTGGCACAGATATTTAAATAAGTAAAAAAAACAGCAAAAAAAGACAAAAACACAGAGAGCAAGAGAGATGTAAAATTATTTTTAATAAAATATTTTATTAAAAATATATAACTAAAGTATTATCCTTTTGACGTGTAATCAGTATAAACATTATTGAGATATTTTGCATTTTTCTCATGCCACATCTTTAAAATCCAGCTGTATTTTCCCCCCATAGTACATCTCAGTTCAGGCTATGCTAATTTCAAGTAACCATATTTCAAATGCTCAGTACAGTACCTCTAACAGTGGTACTGTATTGGAGAGCACCAATACAGATGCAAACAGTATGGCTCCAGAGTCTGTGCTCTGAAGCACTTCTTGCTTAAGTGTAGAAAAAGAGTGAAATGGTCTTTTTGTCAACCAGCATCAGTGTTAGGATGAAGATCCACAGATCCCTTGGATATGTGGCATCCTTTCTAATTTTTCTGGTATATGCAGTAAACATTGTAATATTAAAATGATCTAAATTGATCCCTCTCCTAAAAAAACATGAAATAGGAATTTTTAGATGACTGTTAGAAAATTCATTAAATATAAAATTTCCTTCATATGTTTAATGGATTTAAATCATGTTTTAAAGACAAGTTTCAGGCAGTGCTTCCTACTTAAAAGAATTTCTATCAGATAAAGGGATAAATGAATTTTATTTGTCAAGTGGGCAGTCCATTCCTAAGCAGCCATATAGCTGCCATGCTGAATTGCCACTCTTCCATAAATACGGTCAGTATTGAAACAGTGAACCCAAATGAACACAGCAGGTTAGTTCTCATGCCATAACAGACAGCATTGTCTTCATGTCTTAGTGTCCTTTGAACCCCATGTTTCATGGGGGTGATGATAGAGTAGGACCCAGTGGGTGCTAAATGCACAGCAGGGAAACACTAAATTTAGGAAATCCCAAACATGTGAGGGGCTGTTGGCAAAGCTGCCAGTCTTTGGCCCTTAGGAAGACATTGTTTTTATTATCCTGGAATGTAAGAAACTCTTCTTTAGGGAGAAGGAAGAAGACTTTGCTATCTTAGCATGTCTCTCAGGAGAGAGATATTCTCTATTATCTTTATCCTGGTCAGGAAACAAAACCTCTAGCTTCTGAAGCATGTAGACATGCCACGGAGCATGTAGACATGCCACGGAGAATTAGCTCCCAAAATACCTCTCTCTCTAATGAACAGTAAGATTCTTTTCAAAATCATTTGAAATATAAATGAGAAAAATAAGAAAAGTACTAGGAATAATCAGTGGCAAAAATTGGATTAATAATAGAATCATTTCTTCAAGAAATTGATTAAGATTGGGCGCCTGGGTGGCTCAGTCGTTAAGCAGCTGCCTTCAGCTCAAGTCATGATCCGAGGGTCCTGGGATCGAGCCCCACATCGGGCTCCCTGCTCAGTGGGGAGCCTGCTCTCCCTCTCCCACTCCCCCTACTTGTGTTCCCTCTCTCGCTGTGTCTCTCTCTGTCAAATAAATAAAATCTTTAAAGAAAAAAAAAATTGATTAAGTGACTGAAATTTATGAAACCTGTTCTTTTATGCCTTATGAAAAATACTTAATACATTCACTTTTTCAAAATGAATTTTCCCACTGTTTCATTTGAGAAACTGTATACTTAATTGCTAGACAACGTAAAATACATTCAGTGGTCATTCATTTTGTGTTTTATGTACCATTGAAATGATTAAATCTTTCATGTTTAGCTATTTTATGTTTAGCTATCTTATGATTTTAGGTATTTCTTTATTCAGCCAAAATATCAGTTTCTTAAAGGGCCTGATAGGAAAAATGTTATGCAAAAAATATTTAAAATATATTTAATGGCTTTATAGTTGAATAACCTTTTTATCTTTTTTTGTATGTGAAGGACTTTTGTTAAAAGAAGCAAGATATAGGGCATGTATTGCTCCTATTTTTCCATCTGGGTGTTACGATGATGTATGATTCAGAGAAGCCCTAAATAGGGTTTTTTGCCTTTTGGATAATTTGCTATTCGGGGAACCATGGGATATTTTTCCAAATTTTCTGGGTTAACTTCTCTTAAGGCATCTCTTCCCACTGTGCTCACTTAGGCAAAATAAATTGAGCTATGTCTTTTATACAAAATATTTTCCTAAACAAAAAGGGGTATTCTGCATATACTGTGCAAGAAAATTTGAAGTAATCTACACAAGAAATTCAGACTTTTACATTAATTTTCATTTCCTTGGGGAGGGGGCTATTTTTCTTCTATTCTTTAGCATGTGATCAATTATTTCTCTAAGTCCTTGGGCTTTAGATAACTAAAATGTGTATTATCTGGAAGACAAAGAGACTTTGAAGTTCTAGGTTAAAATGTTCTTTTCACTCACCTTAGTACATGTTAGCATCAGGCCAGAACTGTGTCAGAAAGACTATTTTAAAATAGGCTTTTCTACAACTTGCAGTGTTCTATAAGTTTTCATAGTATTGCTATTTTATGTACATCTTCTAAAAATCTGTCTCATCGAAGTTTGCTCCTCCCGTCTCCTTTTGCATGTGCATAATTCCTCTAAAGATCTTTTTAGTATTATTTCAATGGTGTCACCATAGAGGGACTCTCATGAGAGGAATCACTTGTCCTTAAAGCATTGTCTACCCGGGTCTTCAGTTCCTTGACTCTCTTAACTGAACACTGATAAAGCACACGACTATATACAAAATTACGTATTAATGATTTAGTGGTTCTGCCATTGGAACAAAAGCTTTTTTTAAATAGACTTTACTTTGAAGAACAGCTTTAGGTTCACAGCAAAGCTGAACAGAAGGTACACAGATTTCCATATGCCCACTGCCCCCAAGTCTACATAGCATCCGCCATTATCAACACCTCATACCAGAGTAGCACACTTGTTACAATTGTTAAGCCTACCTTGATACATCAGAAACACCCAAAGTTCACGGTTTACATTATGGTTCCCTCTTGATGTTGTACGTTCTGTGGGTTTAGACAAATGTATAATGACATATATCTATCATTACAGAAGTATCACAAAGTATTTTCACTGTCCTAGCAACCCTCTGTGCTTCTCCGGTTCATCCTTCCTCCTCGATAACCCCTGGCAACCACTGATGTTTTTAGTTTCCATAGTTTTGCTTTTTCCAAAATGTCATACAGTTGGAATCATGGAGTATGTAGCCTTTTAAAGATTGGCTTCTTAAATTTAGTATTATGCCATCAAGTTTCCCCCATGTCTTTTCATGGCTTAATACCCATTTCTTCTTAGTGCTGAATAATATTGCATTATGTGGATATACTATAGTTTATTTATCCATTCACCTACTACAGGACATCTTGGTTACTTCTAAGTTTTGGTAATTGAATAAAGCTGCTGTAAACGTCCATGTGCAAGTTTTTTGTATGGACATAAGGAACACAACTTTTTAAAGTTATAAAATGTATTGATTTTTTTCAATTTTACAAATACCACATACATCTTGTAGAACATAAGAAAATGCGGGGAAGTGAATTAAAGCTCCCTATAATCTCATCACCAGAGCTATCTAGCATTAATATTTGGTACATTTTCTTCCTTTGTTTTTGAGTACATTGAACACATGCATACATACAGAAATATGTTCTAAGATAATGGGAAATAAGCCTGTTTCAGAGGACTTGCCCATGTCATCAAATATTCTTTAGAACATAATTTTTATTTTCTAATAGTTTTTCATATGTATATATCATAATTAATAAATCCATCTCAAACATATTCATTTATGCAATTTATGCTATTAAGAGCAGCCTTTTAACTGAAGTTTTGTCTGCACTTCTGCTTATTACAATAATTTCATATACATGAAGTTATGACTTCAGAAATAAAAATGTTTTTAAAGGTTTTGGTGTGTTTGCCAAATCACATTCCGTAAATACTCTGCCAATTTACATTCCCCCAGGACCTAATGAAAGGACCAATCTGACTGCTTTTTTGAATCTGCTGCTTAACTACTTATCCCTTCCCCTTCTGATTTTTAAAAAATTAACAGCTTTATTGAGCTATAATTTATATAGCATAAAATTCAGCTGTTTAAAGTATATAATTCAGTAGTTTTTAGTATCCCTATCTCAGTTTTTTTGTTTGTTTTTAGCAACATGGATTTAAAAACCTTTAAAATCCTAAAAAATGCAGGGCCTGACAACAAGGTGGCAAAAGGTCATACTGTCAGCAGTGCAAGTGAATTTAGCAGGATGACAGAATAAAAAATGTATAGAAAACAAATATATATACAAAATATGCACATAAACAAATATGTATTTATATATAGAAGAATATATAAACTCAGTCATTACTTCCCAATTATAACCATTTAGAATTTGTAAGAATAATCTATTTAAAATAGCAAGGTAAAAGCATAGAACAACCAGGCTTAATATTTTTATAACCTAGTATAAGAAATATTAGAAAACTTTAACTTATGATTTACTTATTTACTTAAAAATATTGTAAAAGCTTACCTATTTATTAAAAATAAAAAGACATTTTAGGTGCTTGAATCAGAAAACTGAATATTTTGTGTGTGTGTACAAATTGCACATGAATTAATTTGTAAGATGAACACAATGGTAAACATAATTCCCATATTATAATCATAGTTATTATTATGTTGGCTCTTAAGAAACTGATTCTAGGGTGCCTGGGTGGCTCAGTCGTTAAGCGTCTGCCTTCGGTTCAGGTCATGATCCTGGGGTCCCAGGATCGAGTCCCACATCGGGCTTCCTGCTCGGCAGGAAGCCTGTTTCTCCCTCTCCCACTCCCCCTGCTTGTGTTCCTGCTCTCGCTATCTCTCTCTGTCAAATAAATAAAATCTTTAAAAAAAAAAAAAAAACCTGATTCTAAGGTTCATTTGGGAGAATGAACAAGTGAAAATATCCAAGAAAATATTTTAAAAAACAAAACAATAAGGGAATATTTATCCTGACAATATTAAAACCTATTATGAAGTTATAGTAGATTATACTGATTATTACTTATAGAAAATCAAAAGTTGAATTAATTAATAGCAGTGGTACTAGTTATAGAAGCATCAGAGCAATGCTTTAAATTTGACTCTAGTGACTGAACTTAAGCATTCGTTTATAGCTCTGAGGTAGACCTTAATATAGAGTATTACTTTCTATTTGATGAAGTTGGTACTGCACATCTGAAGTTGAGGAAAGAGTTATTTAGTAAATTATTGTAGTATGGTTATCAATTTAGAAAACAATAAATGAAATTGGATCATCATCTTAATACCACATAGCAAAGGAAAGTTGAAGTAGATGAAAAAGTTACATTTTAAGTAAAACTGTTTTATTTGAAACAAGTTTCAGATTATAAATATAATGAAAAACCATAAAGAAACAATGTATTTTATTACACAAAATGGAAATTCCTGCATATGAGAAAAGTAAAAACAGTAAAAAAAAAAAAAAAAAAAGGTTAATAACAAACTGACACAATTTCCAAAAGACTAGATAGCACTAAAATGTAAAACAAAAGAAATCAATTAAATTTTTTTTTTTTAAAGATTTTATTTATTTATTTGACAGAGAGACACAGCGAGAGAGGGAACACAAGCAGGGGGAGCGGGAGAGGGAGAAGCAGGCTCTCCACCGAGCAGGGAGCTCGATGCGGGGCTCGATCCCAAGACCCTGGGACCATGACCTGAGCCAAAGGCAGACGCTTAACAACTGAGCCACCCAGGCGCCCTAAAAGAAATCAATTAAATAGTCTAGTATAACACTAATTGGGAAACACTAATTGGACAATGGACAGAAGAAACTCAGATGGCTTATAACCACATATAAATTAGTTTGGAGTCAGTGTAAATTAAAATAATAATGACAACTTTTCCATGTATTTGTTAACTAAGCTTTATGATTATGATAATAAAATTGAGAAAGATACTGTCAAATGGTGACTCTCAAACCCAACCGAAGGGTGTATAGAATGTTATAACCTTTCTGAACATAAATGTGATATTCTGTTTGGAGAGCCATCTGCCACTCAATTGGCAAATGTCTCTTTTGTGCATGTACAGAGATAGTGATTGATGACAGAGATACACTTATGTCCTGATCCCTGGTCTCCTGGATCTAGTAGTCTGCCTGCAAAAAGGCCTTTTATTCAGTGGTTCCACATATTAAAATAAACTCTAAGGGAATAATCGTCTTAGAATTATTTGTAATAGCAAAATAATGGAATCAATTTAAATGCCCAATAGTGCAGAAAAAGATAAGTATGATACATTCCTTATGACATATTATTACAGCCACTGGAAATCATATTTATGAAAAATACTTTAAAACATGAGGTTTAATCATGGTTCAGTGTTTAATGAAATAAGTGGAATCCAAATGAATGTATATGATATAGTTTCAATGTTGTTAAGACACTTGTGTCTCTACCTATCAATATGTATGTCAAAATTGAAAAAAAATACCAGAATTTTAAGACTGGATGATCTCCTTGATGTGTTTTAGTGCATCAATTTATTAATTTCCTTATTTATAGAGTTAGGAAATAATCAGTGCTCTTTATGTCATAAAATTCTTCCAAGAAATAAATAAATGAAATGAAGTGATCATTAAGTGCGTACTACAAACATTGGTCTATAGAAACTACTCTATGATTTTAATTCTTCTTATTGTTAATCTTCTTATCTTTTAAAAATTTAGAGGGGCTCCTCTGTTTCATGAGACCCAGTATGGGGTTCTTAAGAATTTCAGCTCTATCTTCCTTATTTTGAAAATAACCTTTCTGGCTTTGGGGGGCATTTAGTCTATTATTCTTAGTTTTTGATGGTGTGGTTAGTTTTCATCTTTTTCTCTCACATTCTGTGTCTCTTTGCAAAAGAAAGAGAAGTTAGGGACTTCCATGTCTAGGCTGCTAGATAGTGATATTTAAATTCCTCTTGATGGCATATGAACCATATAAAACTATTAATTCATTTATCTTCACTGTCTAAAGTGATCAACAATAGCATGTTCAGTCTCTCCAGTCTTTCCAGCAAGCTACCGTCTGGGCCAATCTCTGAATAGCCTGGGGCTGTTCCACAGGCATTTCCTGCACCAGATCTCCCAATACTCTAAGGAAACTCATCTCAGAACTTCTTAGGAACTCTTGCTGACTAGGTACCAGGTCAGATCTTCTGTATGGGATCTAGCAAGCTGCTCTCGAGAGCAAATCCAGTGGCCGTAGAGGTGGGCTAACCATCTGAAGAACCCATTGCCAGTTTTCAAATTCACATCATTCAGGTTGCCTTTTTGTTGCCTAGTAATCTGTAAGCAAAAGGATGTGCCTGGGAAGGAAACGTTCCCTTTTTATATGCTGGCGAATTTAGAAAAAACAAAGTTCCGTTTTCTTTATCGTGCAAATCAAAATCTATTTAAATCATAAGCTCTGAAATCCATTTAAAACTTATGGTTACATCAGGAAATTATATCTCTTCCTAATTTGAATTTAATGTAAACTGATTTTTAATTGTTTCATGTAACCATGAGTAACAGATATTTTTGAACACTGCATGGTAAAAATCAGCAAATATGTCAGACAAAGCACAACATTAAAGGAAATACCACAGCATATGTTGACAGTTATAGAAGGATTGCTGCTGTTGTCACCCTTCACACCAGAATAATTTTTTCAATATTTACCTCCCATGTGTAGAGAGGGAAACATATGGGGCTTTACATAATCGTAAGCATAAACAGGTGGCTACTTAGGTACATTTAATTTGCAGGCAGCAGCAATACTGAAAAATGCAATCAGCACCACATGGCTCCCCAATTCCTTCCACTAACATTCCATTAGCAAAATTAAGATCATTAAAATAGAGGGAGGGTATACTCCTCAGTCAGTTGGCTTCGACTACCTTTCAGGGCCATGAATAAAACACATTTTCAAAAATGCCTTGGCATTTTGCTGTTTCTTTTGTTCAGGGGAACTTCAGCAACTGTATAATGTGTACCTTGTGAATAACTACAAGCAGCACAATATTTGCATTTAAAATGTGCTTACATCTCCCTATAATCTGCTCATTATTGGCATAAAATTATGGTGGTTAAATTCTAAGCAATTTGTCAAAGCATGGGGTCAAACTCTTCAGAGCAAAGACAGTCCACCTTAAGAGGTCACCTAAGGCTCATTTCCATATTCTAACACTCTGGCAAAATCCGTAGAAATGATTGTTGCTAGGATTTTTTGCTCAGTCTGTGTCAGATGCTAAATTGTAGATTCTCTCAACTGATTTGATCCAGATTGGAATATTTACTTTGTCCTCTTTGGCCCTGTAAATACTAATCTCTCTGACCTTATAACCATCCTACAAAGGTTTAGAATTCCAGAATAAAAGAAAATAAGGAGAAAGAATAACTGTTATTATTATTTTGCTTTTTTGGTGCTTGCTATGTGTATGTGTGAAGTATTATCAGTATTGTCTAAACACGTTACACGTATCAACTCATTTAATCTTCACAATGACTTTATGAGGTAGATGATATAATTTTCACCATTATGCAGAAAAGGAAATTAATTGTGGCCCTGGAGGGTATAAGTTCTTGAGTTTACAAAGTGATGAAAGGACTGAGCCAGAAGTAAACCCAGGCTGTTGAAATGAATAATTAACACTTTTAAAACCACTCCATTTTACTACTGGGATAGTTGTGTATTGCTCGCCCTGCAAATTCTATTGCCTAAAGTCACCCAAGGCCAGAAATAATAAATGTGTAGTATTTTTGAAGAACCTCCTAAAAAAAGCCTAGTGAGAGATTTTGAAGTGACTGAAGTCTATGGGGTTCTTTCCCGTCCCAATGCCTCTGTGTGTCTTCCTAGAATACAAGGGGCAGTGTTCTGCACAGTCCAGGGAGCTGTGCGCTTGCCCAGGTTTATGAGAAGTTCTCACATTCTCTCTCCTCCCCCTAGTCTGTTACTAATCCTCACTGCTTGGGGGAGAGAAAGCTTTAACATGAACAAGTATGTATGACACATTTGTTAGTAACCTTAGATTATAACAGAACTTTAGACATAGATGTCAAGTTATATCATTGGATTTCAAGACCTAACATTATTAATGTAAATTATTTGTTAAACAACCCAAATGTGTTAAATATTATGTAGTTACTCCTTTCAAGGAGTTTAAATGTTACTGGGAAAAGATATTTTTTGCTTGTTGGCTTTTTTGTTGTTTTTTTGTTTTTTAATGCAAAGTTTGAACCAACAAGGTAAAGATGAATCGAAAGGTTTTATGATTTATTCTTTTTATCTCCAGGTGAAAGAACTATTAAAAACTGCTAATAGCTATTATAGACAATTTTGATCCCATTGTAAGTGTAAAGGCATTCAAACACAGGAATTCTACAGTCTCAATCTCATCTAACATTTAACAAACGTGGTCACCATCTTTGATATGGCCCCTGCCCTCCCAAATACTCAGTATTGCTATGCAAAATTTTCTTATCATGAACTTGACTTTCTTTAACATTTCTTGTTTCTGCTGTTCTATCAAGACTCTTTTGTCTTCTATGAAGATTCTTGGAGTCACTCATTTGTTGATGATGTTATTATTATTATTATATATCTCAATACTTTGCTCAAGAATTTTGAGTTTTTGCTTTGGTAAGGTATTTCATGCACCCCATATCAGTCTGAAGTTGGATAAAGATGCTTGAGCTAGAATTTCTCATGGAAATACTGGATTTGGGGTAGTCTTGAAAAAGGTACTTTTTGTAGGATATGCTGACCTAAAAAATGTCTTGGAAACATAACAAAATGATAGAAAAGCCACAGGAGGCATGTGAAATGGAAAATCTTTTTAGACAAGTGTAAAATAATGAGGATGTTTAGGAATTTGACTGCAGAACAGAGTGCAGTTAAAATTTTTAAAGAAGCAGAAGCACACACCCACAAAAATAAGTGAGATGCACTTTGCATCATTGGCAGAGAGACAAGACACATAATCAAAATTTGTAGTGGTCTGATTCATCTCCAAATCTTCACATAGCTCAGTTAATTAGAAATTTTTGAACATACATCTCAAATATCTGTGTATTTATTCAAAATTGTATGTGCGTCTTTGACATATCTTTACTTGCACTTTGAAGGCAAATTTCTTTGTAATGATCGTGGAAATGAATCCACATTTTGATAACTTTGAGATGATAAAGAAGTTTCAACCACTTTTTATATGTTATTAGAGTATCATTGTCTTACCTCAAAATATGGCTAAAGAAAAGTTTGAGTAGGAGTAGAAATGTCAACTCTTTCATTTCTTTGTTGTTCACCTGTGTTTATATTAGTTTTGTTTTCAATACATGGTTTCTTTGCAGGATGTGTTTAAAGGCATTTATCCGTTTTGTGAGAATTACTTTCTTTAAAAACTATAATAATGTATTCTGAAAACCCACTTATATATGGCCAGGTGACTTGCAGCACACTGGGAGTACATGAGCCTGTGTGGGCAGCATGGTCAACCCCTTCATCCCCAAGTCTCCCTCAGAGGCCTCACCTAATCTACAGGCACCTGGCCATCTGACACATGGACAGATGAGACTAGTGCCAGTCAACATCTTAAATATCAGTGAAGTTCACTTTCTTATGTTGCTTGATTTAAAAAGTTCTAGGACTTTCTGCACCCAAAAAGAGGGAACCTTCTTCATTAGCTAATGAAAGGCTGGACAAACAGTTTATGATTTACAATAATAATGAAAGAGTGAAATGTGTAACTCTGTGATTAAGCCCTTGAACTTTAGAGACACAAAAACCTACTATGTATCTTGTGAGCTATGGGGTAATAGAGGATTTATGGCATCTCTTCAAACTTTCATGTTCTTTCATCTGTGAAATGTTTGTGTTTTATTTGTAGCTACCTTATACTACAATTATGAAAATTAAATATCATACATGTACATTCCCAGCACATTCTAAGCTGTATATTTTAATAATCCTATTTTTTGTTTGTTTTTACATTATTTTATTTTTCATCATGATAAGGGTACTATTCAATCCCCATCACCTGTTTCCTCCATCCCCCCACCGACTCCCCTCTAGTAACCATCAGTTTGTTCTCCATAGTTAAGTCTGTTTCATGATTTCTTTCTCTCTGTCTCTTTTTTCCTTTGCTCATTTGTTCTGTTTCTTAAATTCCACATATGAGTGAAATCATATGGTATTTGTCTTTCTCTGACTGCCTTATTTTGCTTAGCATTGTACTCTCTAGCTCCATCCATGTTGTTGCAAATGGCAAGATTCACTCTTTTTTTATGGCTGAATAATATTCCAGTATACATATACCACACCTTCTTTATCTGTTCATCTATCAGTGGACACTTGGGCTGCTTCCATAATTTGGCTGTTACAAATAATGCTGCTTTATAGGGATGCATGTATCCCTTTGAATGAGTATTTTTATATTTTTGAGGTAATTACCCAGTAATGAATTTCCTGGATCATAAGGTAGTTCCATTTTTAACTTTTTGAGGAACCTCCATATTGTCTTCCACAGTGGATGCACCAGTTTGCATTCCCATCAACAATGAAAGAAAGTTCCTCTTTCTCCACATCCTCCCAACGCTTTTGTTTCTTGTGTTTTTAATTTTAGCCATTCTGACAGGTGTGATAGCTCATTGTAGTTTTGTTTGTATTTCTCTGATGATGAGTGATGTTCAGCATATTTTTATGTGTGTTTTGACCATCTATATGTCTTCTTTGGAGAAGTGTCTGTTCTTGTCTTCTGCCCATTTTTAATTGGATTGTTTTTGGGGGTGTTGAGTTGTGTAAGTTTTTTAATATATATTTTAGATACTAACCCTTTATCAGATATGTCATTTGCAAATATTTTCTGCCGTTCAGTAGGTTGCCTTTTAGTTATGTTGATTATTTCCTCTGCTGTGCAGAAACCTTTTATTTTGATGTAGTCCCAATAGTTTATTTTTGCTTTTTTTTCCCTTGCTTCAGGAGACATAGCTAGAAAAACATTGGTACAGCCGATGTCAGACTTTCCATCTGTGCACTTGTCAAGGGCTTTTATGGTGTTAAGTCTCACTTTTAAGTGTTTAATCCATTTTGAGTTTTTTGTGTGTGTGTATGGTAAAAGAAAGTGGTCTAGTTTAATTCTTCTGCATGTTGCTGTCTGTTGCAGAGACTGTCTTTTTCCCATTGTATATTCATTCCTGTTTTGTTGAAGATTAATTGACCATATAACTGTGGGTTTATTTCTGGGTTTTCTATTGTGTTCCATTGATCTATGTGTCTGTTTTTGTGCCAGTACCATATTGTTTTAATTATTACTGCTTTGTAATATAACTTGAAGTCTCAAATTGTAATACCTCCAGTTTTGTTTTTCTTTTTCAAGATTGCTTTGGCTATTCAAGGTCTTTTACTGTTCCATACAAATTTTAGGAATGTTTGTTCCAGTTCTGTGAAAAATGCTGTTGGTATTTTGATAGGGATTGTATTAAATGTGTAGATTGCTTTGGGTAGTATAGACATTTTAACAATATTTGTTCTTCCAACCCATGAGCATGGAATGTCTTTCCATTTCTATGAATCATCTTGAATTTCTTTCATCAGTGTTTTTATACTTTTCAGGGTATAGGTCTTTCACCTCTTTCGTTACCTTTCTTTCCCCTCAAATACAGTACTGTGATCATTTTGATGATATATCTGTAAAATGTGAATAATAGAATTTATGTGTCTGTATGCAGTCTTTTGAGGTCTTTTGAGGACTTTCTCATACGTAGCTATATATATATATTGCTCTTTATCCTTTGAGTAAAGCACATATAATCACCACTGTTTTGTGTGTTCCCCTTTTTGCCTCTTAAATGTCTGATTAGTTGGGACCCAAAGATTCCAGTGAGTCAATGTATACAACTTTGTATATAACACAGCTATATTATTGCCTACAACAACAATCTGGTGCTACTGTCTTGCTCTTGGCATTCTTAGGTGGTGACTGATTCCTCCCCCTCTATCATAGCTCAGCTGTTATGCTCTGTATAGTGAAATTTCAGGCAGGAGTGTTGCCTCTGGCTTTTATCCTACCGTCCACTGTAGAAAATGTGTACATATTTCATGCTTGACACTTACCACTTACCTCTCAACAGATCATCCGTCTTAACTTTAACAAAATAGATAGTTTTTGAGTGAATGGGAAAAAAAAATTATGACTGTTACTGAATGTTAATTTTTAATCTCTTAGATATTCCAGGGAAGAGGGAACCATAGGATTTGGAATTGGGATGTTGCATTTAACAACTAGGATACTTCCAAGCTTTTAGAGAACAGACTATCTGATTATTTACACTGTATTGGGCCATTACTTTCAGAGAATTAGTAGGCAAAGTTCACTCTAAGATTCCTTATCTCAGAGATGAAGGGAATATATTTGGTTGGAACTAGGAAAGCAAACTAGAGTTCAGCCTATGAAAAAGATTGTGAAATCCTCATGATGATCTTATGTTATATATATTAAAGAATATTGTGAGGGTGCCTGGCTGGCTCAGTTGGTGGAGCATGCAACTCTTGATCTCTGGGTCATGAGTTCAAGCCCCCCATTGAGCATGGAACCTACTTAAAGAAAAAATAAAAAAAATAAAAGTAACTTAAAAAGAATATTGTGATATACAGTTAGAAATTTTAATTTTTAAAATTACTCCCTATTTGGGTGGGAATTGATGAGATAAAAAAAAAGTAGAAAAAAATCTGATGAGCATAAATTATGCACAGTGAACCAGGAACCTACTCTTGTTCTTCTTACACTGGAGGTCTGGAAAGGCTGATTCATGCAAAGGGAGAACTGGCTAATGAGACCCATATATATATTTTGTGAATTGGAATAAACATGTTTTCCTGAGCAATGTCCTTGTAAGTTATATGCAGGATGGGGAGGCAGCCTAGTATGGTGGCAGGAGCATAAGACTTGGATGTCAAAGGTCTGATTTGGGATTCTAGAGCCATGACAATGAAAATCATGACCATTTTTATGTCCTTCAGTAATAACATTTGTTTTATTGTCCTTAAAAGATTATTGTCAGGATAAATGATGCATGAAAAAAATCTTTCAAACTTGTAAATTTCCAAACAAATTTGTTTTTACTACTAATAATAATTACAGATCATTAACAATTGGTTAAAATTATAAGCTCTCCAAAAACTTAAGATTCAGAGATAAGATCTTAAAGACTAAATTTACTCATCAGTTAATTTTCAATAGATCAATAATTGCATTTCCTTATAATTTTTATTTCTCAAGTGCATGCTCTTTATGAATAATTTCTCCTAATTTAAAAGTAATAATATCCATTTTAATAGGTGACAATAAAATTTGGAAATTGAAATATATTTTCTTTCTGCTTCTTAGCTTACTTTATGAAGGTTACATATTGCCTTATTTTATAATCACTCTTATGATCACTCAGCTCCTGAAATGTGGGTTTTTTTTTTTTTGGAAGAGTATCAAATTATATTTTCTCCAGTATAAAACTATTGTACTCTTTGTGAAAAGATGGAGGAAAAATTGATGAAGTTTAAAGCTGATCAGGCTTATGGTACTTTATTGTGAAATTGAACTTTCAGTATGACATCATATATATAAACTTACCCTGGTTTGTATAGTATCAATTGGCTGTTTATAAGGAGGGACTCTGGATTGGCTGCAATAGTAGATGAAGAAATAACTTAATCAATGATAATTTCCTGTGTCTACCACTTAGTATGCTAAACTGTGTACTTAATCATCTTCTAAGGGAAAACACACAGATTCATAGATTTTTCTTGCAGTAGAGACATTCAACAAGACAGTTTTGAAGTATGTGATTAACTTGAAATAATGGTGGCCCTTAGGGTTTCAGGCTTTTTCTACTTCATAACATTTTAGGTCTGTTATTGCCTTAGGTGAACCCAATTCCTCAAGAAAGAAGATGCTGAATTAATTCTTCTGTGACTTATGTCATCAATATATCTAGAATAGAAATAAAACTGTGTGTCTCTACTATTTATGAGATTCTAGGTAGCTATTTTTTTTAACATTCACAAAAATTGCTGAATTTTCTAAACCCTGATAATGATTGTGGACTCTTAAAAACAAATCTTCACATACAGACAAATGAGATTAAGCATATGTATGCACACGCGCATGCACACATATGCACAAATTCATGTACTGTGCAGAGTTCAAGAATATTCTTTTATTGGATTTTCACTGAAACAAGATCTAATAAAATAAGTTCTTTTAAAGTAAATGTTTCTTTGCCTTACTGTCTTCAAACACACCATACAGTGAGTGAACACTAGTCAATTTCTGAAACTTTTCAGGACAGATTGCACATGGTACCTTACTTTTTGCCAGGATTGCATCACACACACTTTTTCAGGATGTTTATGTCTGAAAATAGATCAAATCCTTTTTTTTTGTTTGAGCAAAGATCTACAAAAATAACTGATCATAAATCTTCGTATAGTAACCCAGAATAGACATGAGATATTATAATCTGGTTAATAATGATTTGATATATAGATGAATTTAATTGGAATATATTTGTTGATTAAACTAATAAATGATTTTTCAAGTTATATTGAATTCTAGTAAGATTTTCTCATTGTCTAATGAGTATCTAGCAAGATAATCTACTTAGTTCATGATAGTATATAATATCATTCATTTACTTTTGTGTTAAGAAAGCAATTACCTAATTTTTTCTTTGTTCTTATTTTCTCTGGAATTTATTAAAACCTCTTCAATAAATTCATTTCTGAATATGCTACAAAGCAGATGTACCAATAAAATAAAAGTAATTTAAAGAGGAGAATTAAACATGCACACCTAAAAAGCTATATCTTAAACAGCAAAAATTCATTATATTAGTGATTATCCCAGTAGTATTAGAGGAAAAAATTTCTAATAGTGAAACTCTGGCAAACTTAGAGAAGCAATGAGAAGAATGATGTATCACCAAGAGTATTCAATCTGGAACTACCTAACCTGGCATTTTCCAAGGAGAGTTACATGGAACACCAATATATCATGGATGGTATATTGTAATTTATTAATAGATGTTTCCCCAAGAGTTTATAATCAAAATTTCAAAATTCTGCATGTTATATTCTCTTCTTGTGAGTTGCAGTGCATCTAAAGTTTCTGAGAAGTATTTAATTGGAAATATGTAGGTATTTCTTACTGTGGTAAAATGCACATAAGGTAAGATTTACATTCAAAAATGTACAATTCAGTGTCATTAAGTACATTCACAATGTTGTATAACCATCACCACTGTCTCCTTCCAGGTATGTAACTTTGTGATTGTTAATTTGACCATGAAACAGTTTTCTTCTGGAATATCTTTTAATTTTGGTACATCCAGAAAATATAGTTATGGAAACACCGATCTAATCCAATCCTCTCAATTTAAAAATTGAAAATAGAAAATGTGATTTTGAGAGAGTAAATGCCTTGCTCAAGATTACACAGGTAGTTGGGATACAGCCAGTCAGTATCTCATTCATATTTCCCACTTCCAAGAACAGGGGCTTTTCTCTTTCCAGGTATTTTCCCCTTGTTTCCATTGGTGTTGCCTGGATCCGATGATCCAGTAATCTACAAATTATACATTACAATTTGACCTAGAAGAATTCAGGATTAAAACAAATGCATTACTTTTTAAAAGCTACATTGTACTTGTTTTATAACTCTCTCACTGTGATTTTCTTAAGAGAACTTTCATTGTAAGAATTCTCTTTAATTTATATAATTCTTCTGTTCTTAGGTCTTTTTAAGATTGTGGCCGATAAAACTCCATACCTCACTATGGAAGAAATAACAAGGACCATTCATATTGGATCAAGTAGACTAGGGCATCCTTGCTTCTATCATCAGAAGGATCTAAAACTAGAGAATCTCACTGTAAAACAGGGTGAGCAAATCATGCTCAACTCAGTTGAAGAGATCAGTGGAGAGATAATGGTGAACTGTGGAGTGGTAAGGAATCATCAGAATCACTCGTTTACTTTGCCTTTGTCACAAGAAGGAGAATTCTATGAGTGTGAAGATGAACATATTTATACCCTAAAGGAGATTGTTGAATGGAAGATCCCGAAGAACAGAACACGAACTGTGAAGCTTACCGGTTTTTCAAATAAGTGGGACTTAACAAATCCATTCCCTAAAGGCTTTTATGGTGCTCTGATTCTCAAGCCTGTTTATGAAATTCAAGGTGTGATGAAATGTAAGTATCCACTGGGAATGATGCTCTATGAGGGTGAGCATTGTGGGGTTTGGGAAGGAGGAAGGCTTTAGAGTTTGAAGAATACGACCCTGTCCCTGACTTGTCCTTTAAACCCACTAAGAGTTAGAGTCTCATCTATAAATAAGTAAACCATGTATTTGGTGCAAGGATCAAATGGAATAATGTATATAAATACATACTGTAAGTTGTGTGGTGCTATCCAAATGTAAATTGCGGGAATTGGCAGGTGCAGACAGGTTAAACTACTAATTTATTTCTATCACTGCCAGTTAAACATGGTCAGAAAAGAACTACTTTTATTTTATTTTATTTTTTTTTTTAAAGATTTATTTATTTATTTGAGAGAGCGAGAATGAGAGAGAGAGAGTACATGAGAGGGGGGAGGGTCAGAGGGAGAAGCAGGCTCCCTGCTGAGCAGGGAGCCCGATGCGGGACTCGATCCAGGGACTCCAGGATCATGACCTGAGCCGAAGGCAGTCGCTTAACCAACTGAGCCACCCAGGCGCCCCAAAAGAAAAGAACTACTTTTAAATATTGAGCATATTTAGTTAGAAAGAGGCTTTCTTGTATGAAGGTGGTCAACAAAGTGATAAAGATACAAAGTTTCCTTAATATATCCCTTACTGCTATTTTTTTTGATAGGCTTTTTTTTTTTTTTCCCCTTTTTTCCAGCTACCCATCACTGGACATAAATCTTACTAGCTGGGAGTATCTCTGACTTAAGGGAAAATGATGTGACAAATTAATTCACACATAAGTGTGTTTTAATATGTGATCTTTATAGAATTATTTGCATTTAATAATAGAAATAGCTAGGGGCGCCTGGGTGGCTCAGATGGTTAAGCGTCTGCTTTCAGCTCAGGTCATGATCCCAGGGTCCTGAGATCGAGCTCCACCTCGGGCTCCCTGCTTGGCGGGGAGCCTGCTTCTCCCTCTCCCCCTACTGTTCCCCCTGCTTGTGCTCTCTCGCTCTCCCTGTCAAATAAATAAATAAAATCTTAAAAATAAAATAGAAATAGCTAGAGAGAGCTTTGTTACCCTAAAGGAATTAATACTTCGAATTTTCAAGATTATGGCACATAAGTGGGCAACCATGGAGCAAAGAGTTCTGTATGCAATCAAAAGTCCTGGATTCTAACTCTGGGTCAGTAACTTAATAGGTGGGGACTTTGGTTGAGCCATTTAAACTGTGTCTTTGCAAAGGGGGTGATGATACCTCTTTTGCCTACCTCTCAGAGTTGTTTTGAGAATCAAATAAGAGTATATTAAGGTACTATACATAATATACTTGAGGAAAAGGCAGTATGTAAAAATGTTTGGTCAAAGGCTATCCCTGGGATACCTCAAATTCTCTTTATCTCTGCTCCTATAAATATTGTTGGTTGTTGGTCACTTATATAAATATGAAAAAACTGATGTGAACCTTTGGGTAGGTTTTAGAACTACATGTTAAATTTTGTTACATGTAGGTAATTTAACCAGAAATTAATTAATTCATCTGAATTAAAGGTACAAGTAAGGTACAAATTCCACTCAAGTAGCGATTATATTTTAATATTGTGAAAAATTGAGGGCACAGCACGATCATTTTTTAATATGACAAAATATGGAAGTCACCGCAAATTTTAGACCTCACATTAGTGTTTTGTTAACTATCCCAAAATGTGTAATTGAAAGTGATAATTGAGTTCTCCTCACTTTTCATAAATAATAGATAAAGCATTTTCTCATTTTCAAATTTGTTAATTTTTTAAAACCATTGGTGTCTCCTATCACACAGCTGCAAATGTAGGCCAACCCAGAACCTAAGCACGGGAACAAGGTGGTTACTGCATTTAATGAATTTAGATTAGGGATCAACAAAGGCTTCTCTGAGGAAATGGCATTTAAACTAAGACCTGGAGGGTGAGTAGGAGATAATCAGGCAAAGAAAGAGGGGACAACATTGGAGGAAGTGATAGCAGTTTCCAGGAAGGCAGGTAAGCAAGATATTGGAGCTCAGTGTAGCTGGTGTGAGAAAAGGGAGGACAGGTTGAGACAAATACCAAAACATGCAGTGGGGTAGTGGAGTCAGTCATGGAGAGTCTGGAAATACATGTTAAGGGGTTAACCTTTGTCCAAAGGGCAAATTAATAAAGGGTTTCAGTGGAAGGAACAGGGTCAGAGGACTATAAGGAGACCATTGGGTGTATGGCAGGATATTGGGGGGTTAGTACAATAGTGGTATCAACAGGACACTTGCTCCTAATGGGTATTTAAGAAATACAATCAGTAAGATTTGAAGGTCTAATGGAAGGGGGAAAGAAGTCAACCTGATTCCCAGGCTTCTGGCTTGATCTACTAGTTGGATGATGATACAGTTTACTAAATATAAACATTGATAGATGAACAGGACATATTAACACAATTGTTTAGATGGACTTATATGTGGTTTCATGCTAACCAAGGTCCCAAGAAAGTTTTTGGTTGAAATAAAGTCCTTTCCAAAATATTTTAGTCTAATTCCCATTCTTTAATGGTATTAAAATTGAATTTTGATTTAAGTTATTTTGGATCTTTAATTTCTTAGGGATTATTTTAAACATTAGTTCTTTTTCTATAGCAATTTCAGGACAGATGCTGTATGGCACTCCTTTGCATGTGTACTGACTGCAGAATATTCCCCAGAAATAGAGGACAGGTGTCCAACACAGAAAGTCCAATTTTAAAAATTATTGTTGTAGGCATTTTTCTTCTAAATATAACATGTAGGCTATTTTATAAAATCAATTGTGGTCTTGTTTTACATTATTCTTTTTTTTTTTTTAATTTTTTTTAAAGATTTTTTATTTATTTATCTGAGAGAGAGAATGGGAGACAGAGAGCATGAGAGGGGGAGGATCAGAGGGAGAAGCAGACTCCCCGCTGAGCAGGGAGCCCGATGCGGGACTCGATCCCGGGACTCCAGGATCATGACCTGAGCCGAAGGCAGTCGCTTAACCAACTGAGCCACCCAGGCGCCCCTCCCAGAAATAGAGGACAGGTGTCCAACACAGAAAGTCCAATTTTAAAAATTATTGTTGTAGGCATTTTTCTTCTAAATATAACATGTAGGCTATTTTATAAAATCAATTGTGGTCTTGTTTTACATTATTCTTTCTAATATTAAAGATTCAAACTTGCCTTGAAGTCAACGGCATATTGCTTGCTAAGTTACTTTCCGAAGGCCTTGAGTTCAGGCATAGTTGAAAACCCTCTTGTCTCAAGTCCTCCCTTTCTCAAGTGACAAGAAAAAGAATAGGTCTGAGGCAGGGATAGAAAATTTTAGAGAAACCTTAGGGGTAAAAGCAAGATGAAAAAGATTGAGAACTATAGGAAGTTCTGAAATAGTGATTTGCTGAAAAGAGAACATAATAAATAGGGAAAGAAGGAATATAACGTATTCTACTCCTGGTGTTAGGTTTTTAATATGTTATTGATGTAAACATTTAGGCATCATAAAGAAGTAGCAGGACATGTTTAAATGAAATATCAGTTCCTGGAAACTCTTGGTCATAATCCTCATTACAGGCCTGAAGCCCCTCTGACACTCACTATACATTTCATGATTTGTAAAACATTCTATCTCTTTAGAAAATAGATATAAATAACCACCCAAGACCTTTAACTACTAGTCTCATATAAGTCATAGTAAGATCTGTTTGTGCCTTTCATTGGAAGATAAAATTCATGTTGTGTGACAAATGAAATGCATAATATTTACAAATGAAAAATTGAGTCCGCTATTTAAAGTTGCTACTAAAAATCAGAAATCTTGCTTGTTAAAACTTTTTAATTGTGTTATGTTTTGATGTACAGATTGATAATTACTTCTCCCCTAATGAAAATTTCAAGAGTTGAAAAGCTGCATTTCATTTTAGGTAAAAACCTCAATGCCTTCCAAAATTTAAGGGTACAGTTTTTGCTTAGTTACATGACATATCAACTCATTTATAAGTTGAGGGTTGAAATCACACGTATCAGAAAAGCAGTATCTGAATATTGAATAATAGGTAATAAATCAATAGCAACCCCCCCAAACATTGATCTTCTAGTATTCTGAGACTTCTTCTTTTTTTTTTAATTATGTTATGTTAGTCACCATACATTACATCATTAGTTTTTGATGTAGTGTTCCATGATTCATTTTTTGCATATAACACCCAGTGCTCCAGGCAGTACATGCCCTCCTTAATACCCATCACTGGGCTAACCTTACATCCCCCTACCCCCCTCCCCTCTAAAACCCTCAGTTTGTTTTTCAGAGTCCATAGTCTCTCATGGTTCTTCTCCCCCTCTGATTCCCCCCGCTTCATTTTTCCCTTCCTTCTCCTGATGTCCTCCATGCTGTTCCTTATGTTCCACAAATAAGTGAAACCATATGATAATTGACTTTCTCTGCTTGACTTATTTCACTTAGCATAATCTCCTCCAGTCCCATCCATGTTGATGCAAAAGTTGGGTATTCATCCTTTCTGATGGCTGAGTAATATTCCATTGTATATATGGACCACATCTTCTTTATCCATTCGTCTATTGAAGGGCATCT
>NC_138376.1:97828266-97880454 GCF_054177405.1 Leptonychotes weddellii | reverse complement strand
TTCCTTATGTTCCACAAATAAGTGAAACCATATGATAATTGACTTTCTCTGCTTGACTTATTTCACTTAGCATAATCTCCTCCAGTCCCATCCATGTTGATGCAAAAGTTGGGTATTCATCCTTTCTGATGGCTGAGTAATATTCCATTGTATATATGGACCACATCTTCTTTATCCATTCGTCTATTGAAGGGCATCTCTGCTCTTTCCACAGTTTGGCTATTGTGGACATTGCTGCTCTGAACATTAGAGTGCATATGGCTCTTCTTTTCACTACATCTGTATCTTTGGGGTAAATACCCAGTAGTGCGATTGCTGGGTCATATAGGGTAGCTCTGTTTTTAATTTTTTTGAGGAACCGCCACACCATTTTCCAAAGTGGTTATACCACCTTGCATTCCCACCAACAGTGTAAGAGGGTTCCCCTTTCTCCATTCTTTCATTTTATTTAAAAAAATAATCTCAATATTTATCAAAGTCAAAAAAGTCAAATAGTGGTAAAAGGATTTATTACAAAATGATCAGCACACCTTATGCCCTTGACCATTCCCAACTTTTCCCCACATTCTGCTACTTCAAGGTAACTGCTTTAAATATTTTGTACTTACTTTCTTGTATTTGCATTTAAATTTCCAAATAATATAAAGATAGTGCTATTTTTCAAGGCATTGACTTTATACAGGTTTAGAAGAACAGTAATCCCCTTCATGAAGGCTCCACCCTGGTGACCTCATCAAATTCTAATCATCTCCCAAAAGTCCCACCTCTTAATACCTCACTCTGGGGAGGAGGGCTTCAACATGTGAATACTGGGGGATGAAAACATTTAATCCATAACAGTGTTGTCCTGGGACTTCCATTTAAAACCATCTGGGTGGTCCTGTTCTTTGACTGTGATAGCAGTTTTTAATCTGGAAATTCAGATATTTCATTTCTGAGATAATTTCTTTGATAATTTCCTTTCAACTATATTTTTTTCTCTTTTCTCTTTCTGTAACTTCTAATCTTTTGTTGAAGCTCCCATACTGATCTAGGACTATTTTCTTCCTTATTTTACATCTTTCTTGTCTTTGGTTTACCTTCAGGGAAAATTCCTTAACTACATTTCCAACTGTTTTAATGAATTTTTAATTTCAGCTATCATATTTTTAATTTCCAAGAGTTATTTCTTACATCATTTTTTAAATGTTACTGTGTTCTTGTTTTAAGAATGCAATATCTTATCTCTCTGAGAATATTTTACAATTTCTTAAAGTTTTCTGTGTTCCTTGCATTTAACTGCCTCTTTTGGGCATTTTTAAAAAAAGGTTTGGGGCGCCTGGGTGGCTCAGTGGGTTAAGTGTCTGACTCTTGATTTCAGCTCAGGTCATGATCTCAGGGTCGTTAGAGCCCTGAGTCAGGGTCCATGCTTGGCAGAACCCGCTTAAGATTCTCTCTCTCCCTCTCCCTCAAAAAAAAAAAAAAAAAGTTTTGGTCTGTCACTCTCATTGTTTCCCTCAAATGCCTGGTGATTATTTGCCATTTGTTCATATTTATATGTGAGACACTTTTTTTTTTTTTAAATTTACAAGTGAGGCCCTATTTACATACAAGCTCTTTGTTTCTGAATTTTAGGTTTCACTTTGCCAGCTTTGTCATCAGAGCATTCCCTAAATTCAGGCTCTGTGAGCCTTTCCTCTAGGACTTGTTCAGTTTCACCTGAGAAGAATCTTTCTGATTCCTTGTGGAGCTTCTGAAACTATTGTAGCTGAGTGGGGAAGTTGCTAAGGGTTTCACCATTCCCCCACAGGTTTAGACTTACTCCTTTGCTTTCAGTCCCCTGTTTCTCCCCCACTCACCTATGCCTAGTTTCCAGATTCTGCGACTCTGTATCTACCGCTTCCTGCAAAGAGAGAGGTAGTAGGGGTGACTGCTTATCTTCCCCAGAATAGAGTTGGAGACCTAGGGTTAAGCACTCTTCAGACATTCAGATAACCTCCTTAGGCCCCTAGATTCTCATCCACAGGTCAGAGGGGCCTTATGCCTCCAATTTATGAGCCTTTTTGAGATCTCATGGGGCAAAAAAAGGCTGACTTTTCATTGTGCTATGGCTTCTTAGCACATAGGCTTTCCTTTTTCTATTCTGCCAAATTTTTGACCGTTCTTTCATCCTGAGCTCTACCTTCATTCCGTGTAAGGATTGCAGATGTCTTAGTTTCACTGAATCTTATTTTTTTTTTTCTTTCTCTTTCTTCTTTTTGCCCTCATGGTAAATTTGAGAGAAAAAAAAAGGTTGGAAAGCCACATACTTCACCTATAAACCTCACTACTTACTTAAACTAGTCCCAGCCCAGAGCTTTCCCTGGACCTAGTATAATCTTGAAAGAACTGGTTGCTAATATTGCTAAAAGATAAGTATAATTTATAAACAATATTTATAATAAAACATAATCTTCAGTAATTTATAAACATATCAGAGTCAGTTTCTTATGTATTTATTTTTATCTTCTCAGTGCATGAGAATGTGTTCAATATTGAATAAATCAAATACATGAATTAATGAATGAAGCAACTAAGATATTTGTTTCTGTGTATATATACTGCATAGTACAAAGTTCCTGTTTAGGTAACAAAGTTTTCTCACTCACCATATCCAGATTTGATTTATTATGATAACATATTTATGAATTTAATAGCTAAGGAGAATGAATATTCACTTAAGGGCACCAAAGTTGATATCACTTATATTTGTATTACAGGTTCAATTTTTATTAGTGATGCTTTTCCTAATGTGCCTATGAAAATATTGTGACTTAACATGATATTTAGAACCCATGAACACTTTAGTCCACTTCCATTTCATTTTCTTCCTTCAGGCAAGTAATCTTATTGCTAATAGAAATATCAGACAGCAAGAAGTATAAGGTACAGTTTATATATGTATTTATTTATTCTTACACTACCAACTGTTAATATTTTACCAGTCAGGGTTCTCCAGAGAAATAGAGATATTTATAATGCTATATATAATTATATTGTAATATAAATGAAATTACATATTAATTAGTTAATTAATTAATTTTAAGGACTTGCCTCGTGTAATTATGGAGGCTAATAAGTTCAACATCCATAGGACAGATTGGCAGGCTGTAAACTCAGGCAGAAGTTGATGCTGTAGTTTGAGGCAGCATTTTTTTCTTCTCTGGGAAACTCCAGTTTTTGCTTTTAAAGCCTTCAAATGATTAGCTGAGGCTCACCTATATTATCAAGGATAACATCCTTTACCCAAAGTCAACTGATTTAGATGTTAACCACATCTGCAAAATACCTTAGCAGAAACACCTAGAATAGTGTTTAAGTAACTGGGTACTGTAGCCCAGTCAAGTTGATATATAAAAATAACCATCACAAAAATCAATGGAGAACACATGTTGACATGTATCATCCAGTATAAGAAAATGGCTGGTCACTTCTCATAGCTTTTATAAATTAAATAAAAATAGAAAAGGAAATGTATTACAAATAAACCCATATTAAATATAAGTGCATTCATTTTTTTTAAAGATTTATTTATTTATTTTTATTTGAGAGAGAGAGAATGAGAGAGAGCGAGTACATGAGAAGGGGGAGGGTCAGAGGGAGAAGCAGACCCCCTGCCGAGCAGGGAGCCCGATGCGGGACTCGATCCCGGGACTCCAGGATCATGACCTGAGCCGAAGGCAGTCGCCACCCAGGCGCCCCTAAGTGCATTCATTTTAAATGACTCTTGATTTCTCAGTGAAGGTCATGATGATTTTTTTTTTTCTGCTACAAATGTTAGAGAGCAACCCAAAAGGCACTTTCTCTATTCATAAATACAAACAACAGTAGAACCAGGGAAGAACTATCTAAAGAAAATGAAATTCACGGGAGAATTTCTTTTAAGTTGAAACGAAGCTGAATAAATGGGAAAAAAAGATAATTCACAGAATATTCATAAAAAAAAGGTGAGACCAAATGGATGAACTATAAAGAAATTTTAACTTAAAAGCCTAGAATAAGGCAAAGTTTGGAAATTATTAGTGCATCCAATAATCACTATAAAGAGTATAATGTGATACAAGAATATAAACAATTCACTGAGCAATTGGATGTGAAAACACTTTTGAGAGGGGCGCCTGGGTGGCTCAGACAGTTAAGTGTCTGCCTTCGGCTCAGGTCATGGTCTCAGGGTCCTGGGATCGAGCCCCGCATTGGGATCCCTGCTTGGTGGGGAGCCTGCTTCTCCCTCTACCTCTACTGTTTCCCCTGCTTGTGCTCTCTTGCTCTCTCTGTCAAATAAATAAATAAAATCTTAAAAAAAAAAAAAACGCTTTTTGAGAAAAATAGAAGTATAATCTTAGAAAGTAAATGACAAAGAAATCAAACTTAGAAAGTGAAAATTTCCAACAAATATAAGAATTATTATTATTAGATAATAATGTAGGAGGAACTAGCAATTGAGAGAAATTGCAGGGCTAGAATTGACAAAACTTGTTTAAAAAAAATATGTAGAGACAGTCATCTCTTAGGGCTTTTTGGCTGGGCCTGAGAATTAAACTGACTTACTAGACAGATTAAATAGAGAAAAGTGGACAGATTTACATGTTTTGTATGAAAGGGGAGCCCTCAAAAGGGAGTGAAGACTCCCCAAATGGCAAAACCTACATGCTTTTATATTGGTTTGAATAAAAGAGGCAACTGCAGAGAAGTAACTGAACTATGTAGGGAGGCTAAAGAAAGGTAAGAATTATTTTAACAAGGTCTGTTTTGACAGAATTCACTTGGCTTTAATTCCCTGTAGAAGGATGTTTCTTCTCCTGATATAGGGAGGGCGTTTTTCACATGGGAGTTTTATCTCCTGTTTTCAGGAAGAAAAGGAAACATTAGAATACTCTTCTTGCACCTGCTGTTTTTCAAGTGCCTTTAGCTCAAAATAATCTTGATGCCAAAGTGATTTATTTTGGGGTGGCATTTTCTGCCACCCTTGACTTTTGAAGGATAATTTTGCTGGAGGCAGAATACTAGGTTGGTGGGTTTCTTTTTAACACTTTAAGTATGCCGCCTACTCTCTTCTTGCTTCAATGGTTTCTGAAGAGAAGTACAATCTAATTTTTATCCTTCTTCCTCTAGAGATAAGATTTTTTTTCTTCTGACTTCTTCAGGTTTTCTCCTTTTCTTTGATTTTCTACAGTTTGAATATGATATGCCTAGGTGAAGGTTTTTTGGTATTTATCATGCTTGCTGTTCTCTAAGCTTCCTCAGTTTTGGAAAATTCTTCACCACTATTACTTCAAATATTGTTTCTGTTTCTTTCTCTCTTGTTTTCCTTTTGGCATCCCTGTGGTGTACATGTTACACCTTTTGTAGTTAGCCCACAGTGCTTAGATATTCTGTCCCATTTTTTTTTTTTCATTCTTTTTCTTTTGCTTTTCAGTTAAGGGAAGTTTCTATTGATATATCTTGGTATATCTTCAAGCTCACTGATTCTTTCCTTAGCCATGTCCAGTCTAGTGATGAACCAATCAAAGTCATTCTTCATATCTGTTATGTTTTTAACACCTAACATTTCCTTTTAATTCTTCTAAGATTTTTTATTTATTTATTCATGAGAGATAGAGAGAGAGAGGCAGAGGCAGAGGGAGAAGCAGGCTCCCCGCGGAGCAGGGAGCCCGATGCTGGACTCGATCCCAGGACCCTGGAATCATGACCTGAGCTGAAGGCAGGCGCTTAACCGACTGAGCCACCCAGGCGTCCCTCCTTTTAATTCTTTACAAAAGTTTCCATCTCTCTGCTTACATTACCCATCTTTTCTGTCATTTTCTTCCATTAGAGCTCTTAGCATATTAATCATATTCTAAATTCCCAGTCTGAAAATTCCAAAATCTCTGCATATCTGAGTTTGGCTTTGTCTCTTCAGGCTACACTGTTTGTTTGCCTTTTAATATACTTTGTAATTTTTTGTCAAAAGCTAGACATGATGTATCAGATAAAAGAAACTGAGGCAAATAAATAAGCCTTTAATGTGAGGTTTTTTATCTAGCTGTGAGTTAGTCCATGTTTACAGTTTTCTGTATCTGTAGATGTCAGAGGCTAAAATTTTATTCAGTGTCCTTGTTTTTTGTCTCCCCTGTTGTCTTTTCTAGAGACCTCTTCTTAAACAGAAATATAAATGTTTCAGTTGTAATCCCCCATTATTATACAGAAGTCTTATTGATATGGTTAGTAAGGTGTAAGGGAGGAGATGCATTCTATAATCCTCTATTTAGGTCTGAGTCTTTTAGTTGCCCTGTGACCTTCACAAGTGCTTCTCAGCTTTCTTCCCCATGCCTCCTTAGGTGAGGTAGAATATTGGCAAGTGGGGGCTGGAGTTGGGTATTTCCTTTTCCCCATGTGGAAAGATAGAGGAGGTTATAGTTGGGTGTTTCCCTTCCCCTATGTCAGTTAAACTCTGGTAAAACCCAGATTGGTTAGGCTGTGGTAAAATAGTTTTCCTTGAGGGCAGACCTTTTTTAAGGAAAACTGAATTCTCTGACTTTTGCCATGACCCTGCCAGAAGCATGAGGGGATTTTTCTCTGATCTTCACCCTGAGAACTTGGTGGGGCTCTTGGGAATAAACAAGAAAGTGTGGGAGGATCCCGCTAAACTTGGACCCCAGAAGTTTTCTCTCTCAAGCTTATCTAGGCTTTGTCTCCAGCAAGTAGTCAATTACTCTTAAAGTGTTCTTACTAGTTGTTGAATCCAGTGGTGGTTTCTGCTCCCAATAAGCTGTAAGTCTATGTTCACCTATTTCTCTCATTTTGGGGGTGATGGTTTGCCCTGTAACCTCAATTCCCTGATGGATCAAAGAAGAGTTGTTGATTTTCACCACATGTACTATTTTTCCTTATTGGATCTTCTACTGAGGTGTGTTCACTGTGATTATTTTTATACCTTAAAATGTCTAGATTGTTGTTTCATAGAAATTAAACAGTGAAAGTAAAAATACTTATTGCACTGAATAAGCCATTGAGTAAGATAAACTACAACCGAAAGGGGCATGTTTTAAATGATATATATAATACCTTCTATGATGTATAGCAGGAGCATTAGCAGTAGAAATTTATTTTTCTCAATGAAATTTTATGTGGAACTCTACTTATTTATAGATCACATCCTTTAGTGCTCAATCAAGGACATCGTTCTGGCAGTAGTTTTTCCTTTATTCAATTCATTTATTTAGTACCTATTGTGTGGCAGGCAATATTCAAGACATTGGGCTATGTTGGTCAACAAAATAATCAATGACTGTTGTACCCACAATACCTGTAGTGCCCAAATATAGATTGGGATCTAGGTTACATTAGGGTCCCTATGTTCTGATGGATCAATATAGAGCTCCCAGAAAGTCCTTAATGACATCCATCTACCAGTGTTTAACTGTTGCCTCAACTTGAGAAATGGCATGAGCCTATGATGCTTACCTAGCGCTAGTTCTACAATTCTTAAACCTCATTCATTTCTATCCAACTTGTTGAGATTTTAGAGTTTTTAAAATTACCTTGGGATGCAGGGAAGCCTGTGGCAACAATCTTAAAAGTTTGGGCATGTGAGGCATGTGGGTGGCTCAGTCAGTTAAGCATCTGCCTTCAGCTCAGGTCATGATCCCAGGGTCCTAGGATAGAGTCCTGCACCGGGCTCTCTGCTCAGCAGGGAGCCTGCTTCTCCCTCTCCCTCTGCCTGCCACTCCCCCTGCTTGTGCTTTCTCTCTCTCTCTGTCAAATAAATAAATAAATAAATAAATAAAATCTTCTAAAAAAAATTTAGGTATGCTAAACTTTATACAATGAATTGATGAAGGAGTGTGCTTTTAGTCTTCTTTTTATTTATTTATTTATTTATTTTTTATTTTTTAAAGATTTTATTTATTTGACAGAGAGAGAGATAGAACAGGAACACAAGCAGGGGGAGTGGGAGAGGGAGAAGCAGGCTTCCCGCCAAGCAGGGAGCCCGATGCGGGGCTCGATCCCAGGACCCTGAGACCATGACCTGAGCCGAAGGCAGACGCTTAACGACTGAGCCACCCAGACGCCCCTTTTTTATTTTTTTAAATGAAGAATTTTTACAGATCTTCATCCTCTAGACAGCCATTGATTTTTTTTTTCTGTTCTCTGTTTAAGAATATAAAATAATACTTTTTATTTCTTTTTTTTTAAGGTTTTATTTATTCATTTGAGAGAGAGAGAGAGAGAGCTCACACAAGCAGGGGGATAGGCAGAGGGAGAGGGAGAAGCAGGCTCCCCGCTAAGCAGGGAGCCCAACGTGGGGCTCGATCCCAAGACCTGGAGATCATGACCTGAGCCGAAGGCAGACACTTAACCAGCTGAGCCACCCAGGCACCCCTAAAATCATGCTTTTTCACGTTATGTCTTCAGGAACTCTGTTACACAACATGTGCAAGTAATATGACACAAATTATAAAGTTACAGTTTCCAGATGCTGCATAAAGTTAATAATATAAAAAGTAATAACAAGGTAATGCTTTTAAAGAGGAAATTCTGTTTTCAAAATCTTCCAAATTACTTGTTTTCAAAAGCATGCAAGGAAGAAAGTGTATTGACAGAAGGGTGGCTGGAGATATTGGGAAACAACAGTGGATTGTGAAAATGCTATAAAACATTACATGGTAGGAAATTGTTGAGAAAATATAAACCTTTATACAACCCTGTTAATAGTAACTTTATTTCTAATTCAAGACCATTATAACAATCTATGTGGGATAGTGCATGTACAGCAGATAAATAATTTTAGGACAATATTTTCAGTGTCTCTGTAGTCTCAAAGACTTCTAGGATAGAGGGTGCTCAGAAAGAATTTGAGATTTATTAGTCCCCAGTGCCACATTAGGCAAAGAATACATTGGTAAGCACCCCACCAGCATACCTAAGGCTCCTGAATGGCTCCTCTGACTGGGACCCATCCTGTGATGCTCCTTTTCTATCCAGGTTAATGGAACATCAGCAGAGAAAGAATAACTTTCACACTGAAAAAGGATTGCATCTTGTTGTTCACTTCCATATATTAATCTTAAGTACCTTATATCCCATGATCTTGCAGTGTTGTTCTGTAGAAGGATAGAATTTTGTGTAAAGAATGTATGTCTTGGGCCTTATGCAGGAAGGGTCTTACTTGAAGTATTGAAACTTTCTTCTAAGATAATTTCATATATTATGGCTAGAGCTCAAGAGCATGAATTCAGATATTATAAACCTTCTGAAAAAGATATATACACACATACACATTTATAAACATGCACATATATTTATCTATGTTATGTGTGATAAAGCTATTTAAAAAAACAGGAGAATGATTAACTCTAGAATCAGGAGAATGGTTATCCCTAGGTTGTAGTGAGGAAGGTGAAATTTTGATAAGCTTCATAGGGCTCCGAGGGACAGGTTAATATCTCTTTTTTAAGCTGAGCAGTGAGTTTATGGGTGTTGATTTTACATATGATCTACTTCATTTTAAAATGTGAAAAAAAGAAAGTCACACATAAGAAATGTTATATCATGGACATCTGATTTTTTTTTTTAAAGATTTTATTTATTTGAGAGAGAGAGAGAGAGCACATGAGAGGGTGGAGGGTCAGAGGGAGAAGCAGACTCCCTGTTGAGCAGGGAGCCTGATGCGGGACTCAATCCTGGGACTCCAGGATCATGACCTGAGCCGAAGGCAGTTGCTTAACCAACTGAGCCACCCAGGCTCCCGACATCTGATTTTTTTAAGTGGAATTTATCTATGGCACCAGGAGAGATTCTAATACTTTATCAAAGCAACATTGTGATGGACAAAATATCATAGTCTTTTTTTTTTTTCTTTCAGTCCGAAAGGATATAGTCCGCATCCTCCCCAGTTTAGATATTGAAGTCAAAGACATTACTGACAGTTACGATGCCAACTGGTTTCTTCAGCTATTATCTACACAAGATCTCTTTGAAATGACCAGTAAGGAGTTCCCCATAGTGGCCGAAGTCATAGAGGCACCTCAAGGAAACGAGCTTCCCAGAAGCATTTTACAGCCTGGGAAGACCATTGTGGTCCACAAAAAGTACCAGGCATCGAGGATCTTAGCTTCAGAAATTCGAAGCAATTTTCCTAAAAGGCACTTCTTGATCCCCACTAGCTATAAAGGCAAATTCAAGCGGCGACCCCGGGAGTTCCCAACTGCCTATGACCTTGAGATAGCAAAGAGTGAAAAGGAGCATCTCCACGTGGTGGCCACCAAAGCCTTTCAACCCCCTCATGACGAGCTGTCATCCGTATCTGTTGGGGACCAGTTTCTAGTGCATCACTCACAGACGACTCAAGTCCTTTGTGAGGGAATCAAAAAAGTGGTGAATGTTCTAGCCTGTGAAAAAATCCTCAAAAATTGCTATGAGACAACACTGCTCCCTTTGTACATGGAAGGAGGTTTCGTAGAGGTGATTCATGATAAGAAACAGTACCAGATTTCTGAGCTCTGTGCGCAGTTCCGCTTTCCCTTCAACGTGAAGGTATCTGTGAGAGATCTTTCCATTGAAGAAGACATTTTGGCTGCTACACCAGGACTGCGGTTGGAGGAAGCTATCACAGACTCCTATCTACTTATAAGTGACTTTGCCAACCCCAGGGAGTGCTGGGAAATTCCTGTCAGTCGCTTAAATATGACTGTTCAGTTAGTTAATAGTTTTTCTAGGGACACAGGATCAGTTCTAGTCAGGACTCTGGTTGAAGAGATCACCGAAGAACAGTATTACATGATGCGAAGATATGAAGGCTCTTTCTCCCACCCCCCACCTCGCCCTCCCAAACATCCCTCAGTGGAGGAAACAAAGTTAACCCTGCTCACCTTAGCAGAGGACAGGGCTGTGGGTCTGCCTAAGTCTCCCAAGGTAAGGCTATGATTTTGTAGTTTTTCCTTTTTAGCATTTTCCTTGAGGCAATTTATTTCAAGTCTCTTCCGAGTTTGTTTTTTTTTGCTTACTTTTCTTTCTTTCATGCCATATTTGAAATGAGCCTTTCTGATGCACAGTAGATGAATGAACATCAACAGAGCATAAGCTGTTGCAGCGTTTTGTATTTTGATGCTTAACCAGTAGATGTGACAAGAAGTTTGTATTGAATTAGAAATAGCAGGGATGACATTTGGATATGATGACCCAAATTGCTGTCTCAATGGGTTTTGGTAATTAGGAATGTTTCATGAGGTGCCTCAGAAGCAAATCTCTTTTATTTTGGAAGTGCTGTTCTTTTTTCTAGGTAGAGTTGTTTTAATACTTCATCCAGGAAATGAGCATACAATAAGCTCCCTTCTTCGGGGGTGGTTTACCAGTAGCATGCATCTATAACACATGTCTTAATTTTGTTTTATGTGCAGAAAGATGTAAAAATATCTTGGCAGAACTGTGTGTGAGCATATGAGCATCTGCCCACATTCTGCCTATCTGAGGATTGTAATCTTTAACAGTTCTATTGAAAAACAAAATCAATAAAATTGCAGACAGTGTGAGATCATAACAGAATCAACAACTCCATAACCATTGGAAAGGTTTTGGGAGGGGAGGGGTTTCGGCTTCATTTCTCCTTGAAGTCTTTGCCTCTTGAAAACTGCCTGCTGAGTACCTGGAAAGCAGTTGCCCTGACACCATGGATTGTAGGTCGCTTATCTGGCCGGCAGTGGTTCTGTGGTGTGTGGGAGTGCATTCTGGCCTGGCAGATGTTGTGCTAGCAGCTGGGGGAAACAAAGCAATTAGTAAAACAAAGAGAGATGTTGTGTTTACTCTCTATACTCAGGAATGATAGCAGCCTTGGGCTTCAAGTACGTGCGTTTGAAAATACTTTTAATGCTACATTTCAAAGATTGCATTCTGAGTGTGTGCTGGATAAATCCAGTAACAATCTTCAAACGCATCTTCACAAAAAAGATAAAAGCAGCAGAAATTTCCTTTCCAGAAAAAAACGATCTTGAAAGAGTCATGTTAAATTAAACAATTGTTCCCAAATAATGTTGATTAACAGGCTGCTATTAATGTCGAGAGTGTCTGGCTTCTCCTGTTTAATATATTTTTATTGCTGAATGGAATGATGTGAGAGATGGAATGATGGTCTCATTTTTAGTGGTAGGCAGAATAATAACCCCCCATGCCCTCCCAAGATGTTCGTGCCTAAACTTCCAGAACCTGTGAATATGTTACATTAGATGGCAAAAGAGACTTTGTACATGTGCTTAAAATTAAGGACTTTGAGATGAGGAGATTATTCTGGATTAACCAGATAGGTCCCACTTAATCACAGGTCCTTAAAAGAACCTTTCCCAGTTGAGGTCAGGGTCAGAGAGAGATGTGACTCGGGAATGGTCACAGAGAGACAGTGTTGCTGCCTTTGAAGATGAAGGAAGGGAGAATTGAGTCAAGGGATGCAGATGTCTCTAGATGCTAGAAAAGTTAAGAAAACATTCTCCCCTAAAGCCTCCAGAAAGGAACACAGCTCTGATGTGGTTTTGGGATACAGGTGAGGTTCGGTGGAGTGAGGTCCTGAGCTGACAACCAAGAAAGATTCAGCCAGCCTTCTGTTCCCTCATCAGCTCTGTCAGCACCTTCATTTTAGCCAATGAGACTTATGTAGGATTTCTGACTTACAGAACTGTCAGATAATAAATTTGTATTGTTTAAGGCACCATGTTTATGTTACAGCAGCAGTGGAAAGCTAATATAAGACAGAAGTTGAGCAGGAGGAATAAGTAAAACTTTACACAGAAAGATCTATATTTAAGTTAGAACTTGTTTTTTTTGGCAAAGTGACTTTTTCTTTTTCTTTTTAATGAATTTATTAGCTCATGTACCCATGGAGAACCTAAGGGTACAGCTAACCTTCAGGGACAGTTGGAAGCAGTATTTTGAACATGGCCAAAGTGGGTCTTGCTTTTCATCACAGAGTTCTTTTCACAGACTAGTTTTATTCATACAGGGCACACTGCGATGATGGTTCCAGCATCATTTAGTCTCACCACTTGATAAAAATATCATCTCTTTGTTTGTTTTCAGCTTAAAAAGAGGGGGGCTTTGGAGCACAAGCCCATTTCCCAGTTCAATCAATTCATTGGCTACTCCATTTTACAGCCAAGATTGTCTCAAACGGTAGAGATAAGTGAAGTGTGTGAAGATCTGGAGATATCCATTACAATCAGAAAGGAAGGAGTTGAAAATTCTAAACTACTAAGAAAGCATTCATAGAAAAAAATAGGTTGAAAGTTTTAAAAATGCCATTTCACAGAATGTCAGATGAAAATGATCCAAGTGTTTTATTTGGAGAGAAACTCACAAAACAAGTTATACCTAGGTTACTGATTTGGAGAAACCTCCAGACCCCCTCCTGAGTTTCTCCTTTACTCACACAACTGCACAATACTCGTGACACCAGATATGTGAGGTTTCTGACACCAAGCAGTTTGTTGCCACCAAGTGGGTGTCCTACAACTTAACTCAATTCCGAAACTACTTACTTGGAGATAGTGTCAGATCCCACATGTTAAGGTCTCAGTCCCTCAAGTCTGCCCCCCACTTCAGACACTATTTGCAAGTAGTGGGTCCTCAGGTTACCTACAACTTCTGTCTGAGAAGGCTACAAATTCCCACAAGCCCCTCATCAGGTTTAGTGAATTCCCTAGCACAGCTCAGAGAACTCAGGGATTGGGTTTACTAGTTTATTAAAGGATATGATAAAGGATACAGATGAATAGTCAGAGGAAGAGATATGCAGGGCAAGGTCTGGTAGGGTCCTGAACACAGGAGCTTCTGTCCTGTACAGTTGGGATACACTACCCTCCTGGTATATGGATATGTTTGTTAACCTGGAAGCTCTCCAAACCCCGTACTTTTGGGATTCTTGTGGAGGCTTCCTCACATAGGGATGATCAGTTATTAACTCCATTTCTAGTCCCTCTCTGCTCTCTGGAGAATTCCAGAGTGGACAGTGGGGGAAGGGCTGAAAATTCCAAGCTTCTAATTATGGGGTGATTTTTCTAGTGACCAGCCTCTATCCAGAAGCCCACCCAGAGTCGCCTCATTAGAACAAAAAATATTCCTATTACCCAGGAAATTCCAAGGGATTTGGGAACTCTGTGTCAAGAACCAAGGATAGAGACCAGTATATATATTTTCTAGTATCTCACTGTTACTAAAATAAAACTAATGCAATCTTTGACTAAATTCGTATGTGTAGGATTCCAGATCAGCTGAATAATTCCTAGCTCCTTGTTCTCTGGTCAGACCCCACATGGCTTCTTTTGTCTATTTCTGAGTCTCACTTCTTTTTTTTTTTTTAAGGTTTATGTATTTCAGAGAGAGAGAGAGTGAGAGATTACACAAGCGGGAGGGGCAGAGGGAAAAAGAGAATCTCAAGCAGTCTCCATGCTGAGCGTGGAGCCTGACATGGGGCTCGACCTCACGACCCTGAGATCATGATCTGAGCCAAAACCAAGAGTCAGATGCTCGACTGACTGTGCCACCCAGGTGCCCCTCTGAATCCCACTTCAAAGAATATTGAATAATAGAAGTTTGTTAAATGTTGAGTCATTTATTAAGATGTTAAAAAGTCCAGGAGACATTTTCATCTGAGAAATAGTTGAGGGAACTGAGTGATTGTCTAAACCTGAATGACTTGGTGCTGGATGATACTGTTGTATACATTTAAAGAGCTACTCTGTGGCAAAGAGTGCATTCTGATTTTCTATTACAACATTGGCTGAGAGTCAAAGGGAAGACAGTTTTGGTGTAATATGTGGGAATAGGTTCCTTGTCCCCTAAAAGGTGAAAGCAGAAGCTAGGAAACCCTAGGTCAGTGATGTCATCAGGACACTTGTGCTCAGTTGAAAGTTTATCGGTCAGTTGAGAAGGGTCTATAATTCTTTGTTTATAATTAGTTTCATCAATGCTAGTGTAGTGTGGTAGATAAAGAAATATATTGTCTCTGAAATCACTTTAAAATGGCAGAGAATGCTATAATTTACCTGTGCTCAGACCTACTGACCTCATTTTCAACACTTTTTCTTACCATAAAGATAGAAATCTGCTTAGTGGATCATTTGTGGAGTATAAACAGAAGCTCTGTCAGTTTCTGCATAATCTACTTGAAAAGTCTTACAACCTACTATTTCTTATCATCACAGTGTCATCTTTTCATATATTTCTTTTATGTTTCTTCTGATATCTACATTGAAGCTCTTCTATCTATGTATGCTTTTAGAAGTGATTGGTTAAAGCGCTTTTTATACTCCACAGGCAGGAAGCAGCCATTGAAAACAAGCCTCTAAGATTCTGACTTGCATATGGAATATTGCTTTAAATTCGGAGAACAATTTGTAAGGGTTGTTCAGAGTTTAAATATTCAAACCCACTTAACTCCTTAAAATACCTTATTCTATATGTAGGGAAGAGTATCAGATCCTCATTATGTAAATTTACTTATGCCTTCCCAGTGGGTCATTACTTTTCCTAGATCATTTCTTGTACTGTGAAACAACACGACAGATGCATGTGCTACTTGAGAGTATAGGTATCCACTGCCAGTGATGAACCCTACAGGTTCATCTTTAGAAATTAAGAATATATAAGGACAGGTTATAGAAACTGGGATAAATAGAAAGAACTGTTTTCCAGGGTAGAATTGCAAGTGCTCTCTAGCTTGAGCAATGCCTAGAATAAGGAAGGATCGATTGTAGTAGCACTTGAGAATTATAATATGGGTATGATCGGGGCAGGTGTAGGGTATGTGTGGGGTAGATATCACCAGAGATGACAGCACATCTCGAGGCCTATGAAGTTTTACACGGAAGGACTTTATTGTCATTTTGAAAACATGATAGCCGTTAGGGGGAATAATGGATGGGGTCTGAACAAAGGGATGAGAATGTCCTGAGTGACCCCTCAACATTCCTTTTGGGCTTATGACAATGTAGACATAACATCTTTAGGATCTTTGCATTCTGTTTCTTAATCAGATGAGAACAGTGTTATAAAATGACAAAGTAAATGGCTGGGCCTAAAAATGTTTTCTAAATGGGAGTGTTGTGGGGCCGACTCTCCTTTCCTGAGGGTTAGTATCCATGTCAGAAGTAGTTTCAGAAAAGAACATGTACTCACTGGGGTTTTTGCCTGTCGTGGATATATATGGCTATGACTTCTGAGTGCCACACAGGAGAAATGTAACTTCTGTATTCTGATGAAAGGGCCTATAACCAGATAGAAAAACAAACCTTTGGTTGAAAGATGAGATATTCTACTCCTTCAGAGACTGCACCTGGGACCAGAAATCTTGCATTTCACTAACTCTGTTTGGCCATTTAATGCCCAAGTGTCCACTTTGCTGCCGGAATTTCTAGATTTCTGTCGGAAAAGAACACCCACAGGAGACATTAAGGCAAAAGAACAAGGGAGGCAGTAATGGCAAGGTAGTGTGATTTGAGCAGAAAACAAACCCAGTACCAGAATTAGAGTGAGAGCTGAAAAAGGCAGAGGGAAGCAGCAGTTTCTGGGAGGTGCAGAGAGAACACTTCACCAGCTGCTGCTGGGTGCTAAGACTCACTTCTGATCCGGTGTGACAGTTAGTGGCTGAAAAGTGTTAAAGAAACTATGCTTCTAGGGTAAATCTAGATTATTAGAGAATAGTTTTATATCCTCTGTTTTTGTTTTTGTTAACCTGATGTAGTATAAAGACAGTAAGAGCTTTTGGATTTGTAACCAACTCTACACTTTGAAGATTGATATCTATCTACTCATGATGCATTCTCTCTAACATAAAAGCTGTAACTCTGTTTCCCTGTGAATAGGGAAAAGTAACGTTTTAGCAGTCTTCAGAGACCAAAGGCAAAGATGGTGGAGCATGGACATACTTAAAAAATTGGGATTTTTAAATCTCAGAAATAAGAAAGAGGGAACTTATGATCTTCCTTTAAAACGTTGACAAATTTAGCATATTTTCAGCAGATATTTGAGCCATCCTCAAGGTTAAGGCACATAAAGATTAAGACACCATGGGTTTTGAGTTGCCCAAGATCTGTAGCCTAATTTAAAGGCATGAGCCTGTAAACAGCCAACTATATTAGGAGCAAGTAAAAAAGGTGGGAGGAGAAGGGAAAGGATGAATAAAGGAAGTGCTGAGTAGAAAATTAGCCAAAGTCAAGTTCCAGCTGAAACCCTGCAGGTAAAACTCTGTACCCATTGGGAAGTGTGGAATAGTTACAAGTTCTTTTTGTGCTTCTGGAAATGAGAGAGTAAACAGAACTTTTAAAGTTTTCCTCTGACATAACATGTACTATATTAATACTTCTAGCTGGATAGCCAAAGAATGGCTTAAATGACATTTAAATGAAAAAAAATTAGTTAAAGTCAGGCATTAAGGCGACATGGCCTTATTTTCAGGAAATGTCAACCAAAAAATGAATGTTATTCAACTAATAATAAAATACTCATTTTCTCTAGAGAGTTTGTGTCCAAAGAACACTGTTTCCTTCTGGGAGGCTGAAGTGTACTCCTACTCGGAAATACTTGAATTAAATTTTGGCCCTCTTTGAGTTTTCAGTTGTCAGTGTTTCCAGCAGGGGAATGAGGAAAGACTGATAAAAAACATTAGTGAATACTGCTCCTTGCATCCCTCTCCCATCTGTGGAGTCAAGAACTAAAATATACCACCAAATATGTGGTTATCACATTTTCAGTGTTAGTAATTATTATTTTTTAACTGCAAAAAAAAGTCATTTAAAATTTTTGTTTATTTTCCCAGTGGATTGGCAAAATGATTGAATGAAACTTATAGTAAATCATTCCACATTAGATTTCTGGCTTTTATGGAGATTAGGATAATTTTCATTTTTTTTAAGCATTCATAACCTGGAAATCCCTGTTTAGAAATGACCAGCTACCACTGAAGAATTAGTAATTTGGGAATGCTCAGTGCACAATATGTATAAAGTAAGGGCATTTGTATTGCCAACTTCCTATAACCCCTGTAGGGATTCATTGATTCACTGAGTCATTCATTTCCCTATGTATTCATTGAGTTGGGTGTGGGCTTACTAGATATTTAAGTTCTGTTCTTTGAGCTCACTACCTTTTCTTTTGTTTTTTAAATTTTCAAAAACTCTAAAGAGTAGCTGGAGAAATCTAGAGGAGGTTAGTTCCAGCTGGCTTTGCAGTTTCAAAAACTGATTTATCCGAATTTTCCATTACTGTATCAGTTCTGAATTTATTTTAGAATAAAAACCTTACTTAGAAATAAATTGATAAGACATAAGCTATATATTTGATCAAATAAGTTTTCCTACAACTCACAGTTTCTTGCAAGTGAACCATTACTTTTAATCTTTTGGTTGTGTTTCCAGACCTATATAAATGAAAACATTTATGTTTTGCTTCCCAAATCAAATTTCCTGGGTAAATGTTAAGATAGAAAATGAGCACAAGAGTGCTATGAAAGAATGTGTAAGGATAGGCTTCCTAAAATCAGTATTTTTTTTAAAGTTAAAAAGTAGAAAACTTAAGAAAAAGATTGTTCTCTGTATTAGAAGACAGTAGTAAGTAAAAATGAACATAGAATTTAAGAGACTAGAGGGTCCGTAAAAGCTCTAAAAATTCAAAGAGAAAGAAATGATTAATACTAATGCATTATTTAAGGACAAACTCTCAGCCAGCCTATTACAGCACTAATTTTTTTTTTTTTAATCATACTTCATCCAGAATCTAACCTCAATATGATCATGATGTCTTGGAAAACCTCTACTTAGTACTTAATTATCAATATACACTTCTAATAGAACAAGTTGCTTTTAGCTATTTTGTAAGATATGCCATTGTTTAAGACATTTACCATGAACCAGTCACACAGCTCATTTAAAATTTGGTGAGGAGAGAAAAAAATTAGAGGAAATCCTGTAAGATCATAAGGCCATTGACTGCAAAATTAGCCAAATGAATAAATATATATATATATATATATTAGACCACAAGAACTATATAATGTCTATTGTTATTTATGCAGACAAAGAATTGAAAGGGGCTGATCGTAAAATTGTGGAGTTACACAATATATAAAAAGCAAGAAATATCCGTTCTCCTAGTGTAAGAGATAAGAATGTAATTTTAACTTGTGATGTTAAGCTTATTTAGATCACTAAACTTTATATAACATTTGTCCTTAATGGAAATTTGTTGTTTCCAATGCTTTCCAGACCTTAACTAGTGTTTAAAAATGCTTCCTTACTAGTCGTGAAATAGGATAAAATACCAAGTCATATGAATTGTCTAATCCAAGGATGGGAATTGCCCTACCCAAGATATTTTTCTCTTCATTGTCTCTGGTTCTAGCTTTTCCTCTGATCTGTAATCATTTCTGTATTTTTCCATTCGCACTAGACTCTTCTCAAGCCAAATTTGCTCTCACAGGGTTGACAGGCATCCTGTGTTCAATAAAATATCATAAGGTCTATGATCCAGGCTGCTCAGTGTTCTCTAATTAAAAAACTACTTGCCCATTACTGAACTCTTCCTCTGTTCCTGGCATTATGCTAGGTGCTTACATGTATTATTATCTTATTTAATCCTTCACACAGCTTCATGAAATGGGTGCTGTTATTATCCCTGTTTTGCAGATGAGATGAATGAGGCTGAAAGGTATGTAATGTGTCCTGGTTGGCAAATTTTGTGGTCAATCCTTAGTCCTCATATTATTTTTTTTCAATTCCAGTATAGTTAACATACAGTGCAATATTAGTTTCAGGTGTACCATATGGTGATTCAACTTCCATACATCGCCAGGGCTCATCATGATGAGTGCATTCCTGAATCCCTATCACCTGTTTAACCCATTCCCCCACTAACTTCCCCTCTGGTAACCATCAGTGTGTTTTCTATGGTTAAGAGTCTGTTTCTTGGTTTCTCTCTGTCTCTCTTTCTCTTTTTTTCTTTTGCTCATTTGATTTGTTTCTTAAATTCCACATATGAGTGAAATCACGTGGTATTTGTCTTTCTCTGACTGGTCTATTTCTCTTAGCATTATACTCTCTAGTCCATCCATGCCATTGCAAATGACAAGATTTCATTCTTTTTTATGGCTGAGTGATATTCCATTATCCATATATATATGATATACATATACCACACCTTCTTTATCCATTTGTCTATCAGTGGACACTTGGGCTGTTTCCATAGTTTGGCTGTTGTAAATAGTGCTGCAGTAAACATTGGGGTGCATATGTCCCTTTGATTTAGTATTATTGTATTTTTTGGGTAAATACCCAGTAGTGTGGTTACTAGATCACAGGGTAGTTCCATTTTTAACTTTTTGGGGAACATCCACACTGTTTTCCACAGTGTCTGCTCCAGTTTGCATTCCTACCTACAGAGCATGAGGGTTCCTTTTTCTACACATCCTCACCAGCATTTGTTGTTTCTTGTGTTTTTGATTGTAGCCATTCTGATGGGTGTGAGATATCTCACTGTAGTTTTGATTTGCATTTCCCTGGTGATAAGTGATGTTGAGCATCTTTTCATATGTCTATTGGCCATCTGTATGTCTTCTTTGGAAAAATGTTCATGTCTTCTGCCATTTTTAATTGGATTATTTTTGGGGTGTTGAGTTGTGTAAGTTTTTTTAGAGGGGACATTCCTCAACATAATAAAGGCCATATATGAAAAACCCATAGCTAACATCATACTCAATGGGGAAAACCTGAGAGCTTTTCCCCTAAGGACAGGAACAAGACAAGGATGTCCACTCTGACTCCTTTTATTCAACAAACTACTGGAAGTCCTAGCCACAACAATCAGACAACAAAAAGAAATAAAAGGCAACCAAATTGAAAGGAAGAAGTAAAACTTTCACTATTTGCAGATGACATGATACTATGTATAGAAACCCTGAGAGACTCCACCAAAAAGCTACTAGAACTGATAATTCAGTAAAACTGCAGGATGCAAAATCAGTATGCAGAAATCTGTTACATTTCTATACATTAATAAGCAGCAGAAATCAAGGAATCAGCCTCATTCACAATTGCAAAAAAACCAATAAGATACCTAGGAATAAACCTAAACAAAGAGGTGAAAGACCTGTACTCTGAAAACTATAAAACACTTACAAAAGAAGTTGAAGACAACACGCAAAGAAAGGGAAGACATTCTATGCTCATGGGTTGGAAGAACAAATATTGTTAAAATGTCTATACTACCCAAAGCAGTCTATACATTTAATGCAATCCCTATCAAAATACCAACAGCATTTTTCACAGAACTAGAACAAACAGTTAAAATTTGTATGGAACCACAAATGACCCCAAATAACCGAAGCAATCTTGAAAAGGAAAAGCAAAACTGGTGCTATCACAATTCCGGACTTCAAGTTATATTATGAAGCTTTAATAGTCAGAACAGTGTGGTACTGGCACAAAAGTAGACACACAGATCAATAGAACCTAATAGAAAACCCAGAAATAAACCCACAATTATATGGACAATTAATCTTCAACAAAGGAGAAATGAATAGACAATAACAAAAAGTCTCTTCAACAAATGGTGTTGGAGAAACTGGTCAGCTACATGCAGAAGAATGAAACTAGACCACTTTCTTACACCATACACAAAAATAAACTTAATATGGATTAAAGACCTAAAAGTGAGACCTGAAGCCATAAAAATCCTAAAAGAGAGCCAGGCAGTAATGCCTCTTGACATCAGCTGTAGCAACATTTTTCTAGAATGTCTCCTGAGGCAAGGGAAATAGAAGCAAAAATAAACTATTTAGACCACATCAAAATAAAAAGTTTCTGCACAGCAAAGGAAATAATCAACAAAACTGAAAGGCAACCTCCTGAACTGGAGAAGATTTTGCAAATAACATACCAATAAAGGGTTAGTATCCAAAGTCCTCATATTATTTGAATACTATGCAGTAAATGGCATAGTTGAACACTCCCTCCTTTTGTTTTATGGAACATCATGCCCTTCTGGTTTTCTTGTACTGTCGTTAGTGGTTGAATTTCCTCCTGGATTTTTGACTGGCTCTCCCTCTTGTGGTCTCCCTTAACTATAAGTAGATGAATGCTTTAGAGCTTAATCCTTAGTATCTTATCTATCCAGGCTCGCTTTTTAAGTCTCCATCCGTACTCACAAATTCCTTATTTTATACCTATAAAACAGCTCTCAAAATTAGTCACATGTATGGATTTATTAAGAAAAACAACTGGAAATGAAATATTTTTCCTTTAAAATCTACTTTAATGCTTAGATGTCATCTCCTAAAGAAAGTTCAGTCTTTAAGAGATAGTAGCCTGTGACATCGTGTCTGGTCTGTTGAAGTTATCAGAGGTCAGAGAAGTGACCAGGTGAAGACAGACACTTCCTTCTGATGTTTTGTAAATGTAGGTTTATCATGCTTAGGATTTTTTTTTTTTAACTGCTCCAGTGATGGCAAAAAGCAGGAAAGTACCTTAAACTTTCTAAGAGATGTTAGAATTTTAGGGAAGGCCTAAGGCCATTCCTGGCATCAGCAGAAAGCTTTTTAGTAACAATTCAAGTTTCACTGAAATAAACTTAAGGAGCTGGACCTCAAACAAGGACTAGGACCAGTAATTTTGGAATTCCACACCAAGTAGGTGATAACACAAGGTCGAGAAAGACTGTCAAGCCTTTTCTTCATCAAGGGAGAGATGAGCCTACTAAAGAGAAGAGGACTGTTAAGGATCAATATGTAAAGAGTTCAGAATAATGGACACATCATTAATAAACCAAGAAAAAATCGGAGTATATTACTGCTACATAGAGGAAAACTAGAAGTATATAATTGCAATAAAAGATTGAAGATAAAGATTTAAAATCTATTTTTTGCATTTCTTTAGATATTACTATAATTGTATATTGTATGTAAAATGCTCTTAATTATTTATACTTATAATTATTTTAAAATGTTAAGATAATGATTATTACTGTAATTGTTTACACTTACTTTAGCTCCATAGATGTAAAGCCTTAATTGCATGCCATTTGCTGTGATAAGCACTGGAGACACATTAAGAGAATGAAACACAGTACCTAAGCTCAGGAGATTTTCTGTCTAATGGATTCGGCATAGGAAGATAATTTCAGTATGAAAACTGGAGAGAAGAATGCTATTAGTTGGAGAGTGCACAGATCTGGGGGACAATTTATTATGATCTATCAAAAATTGGGATTGAGCTCAGAAAAGGATATTTAGATGTCCAGGTTGAAGTGAGTGAGTTTAAACAAGTAGAATTAACTAGATGTACAGCGGTATTTACTGTGATCCAGCCAGAAGGAGCGTCAGGTGTTGGTGATAGTGTGTAGACATAACTCTATCAGGATCCTGGAGAGGTTTATAATGGCCATAGTGTAGAGCAATATTATGAGGGTGGAAGAGCAAATAAGACCAGATCAGTTAAAGTGTGTCATTACCAAGCTTCTTATCTCAGGCTCATAAGTAGTTTGGTGCACTTCTTAATCATTCTGTTCCAGATGAGGAATGCAACTCCCTCAATATCAACTTCTTAGGTTCTCTGCCACACTGTGCTCTCCAGTGTTCAGGGCTCAGTTTTTGAGTTACTAGATCTCTCCTTTGCCTGGTTCAGGCATCAGGTGATTGCGTAACTATAGACTTGTCTCTCCTTGGCTAATTTCCTAAAGATTGTTAACTATGTTCTTGGGGACTCCATCAGCCCTTATCTTTCATCTTTTTAGTCATTTCTTCCTTTCTATTTTGCTAAGAGGTACTGTTTTGTGTTTTTTTTGTGTTTTTTTTTCCTGTACTTCCACTCCTTTTTTGACAATAGACCCTAGTGCCCCATTAAGCCCACAGCTAAAACATTAGCACCTGAAACAAGCTAGGGCCCATTTTTACCTCACCCTCCTAAAAGAAATACTGCATTTTATTCTTCTAGCACAGAAGAGAATGAAGACCAACAAAATCAGTTGTATTCCATATTAAAAAAAAAAAAAAAAAGACTAGTCCTTCCTTAAACTGGTCTATTTTTTAGGGAGATTCTATAGAGATAGAGGAAAAATGGAGGGTATTTTAGAGTTCCCAGTAGGAAAATAATAATAAAATTTCTGTTTTAGATACAAAATGTCTAGAAAAGGCAAGTTTATAGAGACAGAAAACAGAGAAGTGGTTGCCTAGAGTGGTGGTTGTCTAGAGTGGTGCGTAGGAGCAGAGATGAACTGCAAACAGGCATGAAGGAACTTTTTGCATGATGAAAAAGTTCTATTAGATGTACAACCTGGATGGTTGCCCAGCCCTTTAAATTTCTTAAATTCATTGAATTGTACACTTACAATGGTGAAAACATCAATTTTCCTTAATAAATCTATTAAAATGTCCATTTTGGAAAATCGAATTACAGAGCAGATAATCAGTTCAAATAGAAGCAGAAAAAACAGTTAGAAAGCCAAAGTACCAATATCAGAGAGAGAGAGAGATGACTGCCTCTGTGACTGGAAGACAGATATTCAAGAGGTTTTTAGGAGATGGTGTTTGTACGGTATGTGGTTGATAAAGTGTAGGGAATAAGAAAGGCACAAAACAAGGAAAATATCCAGATTTCTGACATAAACGTCATCATGGATGATGGTGAAACTCATTAAATAAGGAGCTCAAGACACAGATAGAAGGGTGGTTTTGCAGGGGCAAGATAAGAATTTAGTTTAAAGTATGCTCAGTTTAAAATGTCTGTGAGCAGTCTGAGCTGAGATGTCTAGTATAAAGTTAACGATGGTCTATAGTTGAGGAAAGAATTCCAGGCTGAATCTGGTGATTCAAGTGTCAGCAAATATAAATGGTTAATGAAGTTCTGTGAGAGGATGAGATGAAGCTGGAGAGTGTGTAGCTCATGAGGAAAAAAAAAAAAAAAGATGTACTTCTATGAGGAAATCCAAAATATAAGGGATAAAAGAAGTAGAAAATTAACACCATATGTCTGTTTTGGGGTGAGTGTAACTTTCCCTTATCCCTCAAAGTAGAGGGAAACCAGATAATAGTGAACAATAAAAGAACAGCTATATCATCTTAAAAATTAATCATATTAATCTTCCTTCTGTGTTTCTTATCTTTACGAAGGCCACCAGCATATACTGAGTAGCCTAAAGCAGACATCTAGGAACAGTCCTTCCTATTTTTTCCTCTTCCCATGTATCAGTCATTAAATCCTATGGATTCTATTTCTTTAACATTTTTAAATTTATACCTCTCTACTTCAGGTCTTCATCATTTCTCTTCTGGATTACTGAGACCATCTCCTAACTAGTCTTTTTATGTTTGGTCATATTATATTGAAATTTATTATCCACATCACTGATATAGTTAACATTATAAAAGAAAAATCTTACTGTGATTCTCTTGCTAAAAATTCTTTGAGTCTTTCCTTTAAATTTTTTATCATCTGCCCCTTATTTGTTTCTCAAGCAATACTTCTCTCCATACCATACCTTACATCTATACTTCACCATAGTGAATTTGCAGTTTGCAAAAGACTGTGTTCTCTCCTGAGTTCCCAGTCTTTCCAAATGGAATTTTGTAATTTTTGTTTGTTTTGAACAGTCATTTATTGGGGACTTACTAAATTCTAAATAAGTAAATAATTCTCATTAAATCCTTTCAGTGTCCATATAAATGTTATTATCATTCTCAATTTATAGACAAGGAAACTGAGGCAAGAGAATAATTGCCCATAGAAAGAGAGTTATCAGTAAGTGTTAGAGCTAGAATTCTAAACCAACCTTTATTCTTCATCGAAGTTACTCTCTGTTGTTACCTGTTCTAAGGAAATTTCCTTGGCACTCTACCTCCCATCCAAACACAGGTCTGTGTTTGGTACTCCTAATTTGGGTTTCCATAACAGGCCTTATGAACCGTTATCATAGTATTTACCATAAAATGTTAGAATGACTCTCTTACTTATCTGTCATACTCATTAGATACTGTGCTTCTTTAGGCCTAGGGATATATATGTAAAAATAAAATAAATAAATAAATAACGCAGAGAGTTAATTAATTATTTATATATTTATTTGTGCTTGCTTTCTTGGTATTTTAGTAAAGCTTCTGGTTCAGAACAGTCACTCAATAAATATTTCTGGGAGGGAGGGAAGAAAGAAAGAAGGGAACAGGGAAGAAAGTATTTTTGGGGGGAAGGGGCAGAGGAAGAAGGAGAGGGAGAATCTTAAGCAGACTGAGCTGAGCACAGAGCCCAGTGCGGGGCTTGATCTCACGACTCTGAGATCATGACCTGAGCTGAAATCAAGAGTCAGGTGCTTAACCAACTGAACCACCCAGGCGCCCCTAGTTCTAATTTTTTTAGAATTTGATTTCATGTATATACTTAATATATATATATACGTATATGCATAGATACATAATGTGTATGTATGTGTGCATGTGTGTGTGTGTACATATTATAATATGTATTATACACTATTGAGCTCCCATCTGACTTTTATTATGAAGGTAATTCCAAAATATCTTAATCCCATTTGTTAAGTAATTCTTCCCAATTTTTTGGATGTTTTCTTTAACATATAATAAATTTCTTCATATATAAGTCTGTTTCTGGGTTATTCATTCTTTTTCAGTGATCTTTTATTTTATTTTTGAATCAGGATTACATTTTAAAAATAGGATCCATTATTATGTGTTTGTATATGGATATACTTTTTAAATGGTTTTAAGAGTAAGGCATGTTATTTTAGGAAATAGAGAAAAACCAAAGAAAATAAATCACCAGTAATCTTATTTTATTAATAGATTTTCTATAAATATTATATTTCCATAATTCATTAACATATAGACTCAGGCACACATACATGGATGATTCTGTATTTGTATCTGTGATAAAGTGACATATGGACATACATGTATATGTATACATGTGTGTAGTCTAACAGATTGTTACATTTGACTCTTTGCCCTGAAATTATTCCAGAGGCTCAAAACCTCAGAACTGAAGGTGAGCCCATGAACCTCCACATTTTAAAGTGAGTTGCTAGACTATCTATGCAGGACTTGAAAGGTGAAGGTCATACAGTCAGTGCCAACAGCATCAACCAGTCTTGCATCTTGGAAGCCAGGAGCAAATGTTCTGTAGGTCCTAGGGCATTTCTCCTCACCATAAGTCAAGAAAGAGAAAGGTTAAGAAGTTAGCAAGTTGAGGGAGGATTTGTTTTGCAGAGAGTTAATCATACACTGTGGAGATTTTATCCCCAACATTATGGGTAAAGAAAGTTGAGTTTTTCTTTCTCATCTCAAGTTATGTGATGGGGTCTTCAAGTGATCCACTTGAAGGCCTTGTCATTGGGGTGTGGGAATTTGAGAAAAATAAGAACTGACATTTGACCCATATCTATGAAGTCTAAAGGTAAGAGGCTATAACTGGAGATTTCCCCCTTCCGGGGTAAGTGATATTGAGAGTAAACTGCTCCTCCATCAATGGCAGAGCAAGTGGGTTCTCTGGAAACAAGATGTGAACTGGAGAGAGGGGAAGGGACCTTAAACACTAGATTTATTTCCTGAAGTCCAGGACCTGAGGGTGATAGTTTTAAGTGGCTAGCCTTGGGCAAAGATCTTACAGTGTGGTTCCCAACTAGGATGGTTTCCAAGTAATCTGCTTAAGTATCCCAGGAATGGATGGGGTCAGTTTTTAACATTTGCCATGCCCAGTTTGCAGAGATAGGAGCAACCCAAGGCTGTATTTCTCATTTTCTCCTTATTTTTCTTTTCTCCTTAGACCCTATGCTGGAGAAATAAAAAAAGAAATCAGTGAGTAGAGGAAGAAGAAAGAGCTAATAATTAAGTCAACCATAATTTCTTCTCTATTTGTAGATTTGGAAGCCTCAAGGGAGATTAAGCTACTACAGGAAGATGCTTTAAATTAGAGAAGCTCTTTGAGCTTTGCTTATTATATTAACTAGACTGGATCTAAGTGGCTAATACATAAATGTGGATTTTTATAAACTACTTGTTCCTTAAAAGCTATGGGATTGCCTTAAAATTTTATGCAGAGTTAGAACAACCACCCGTTTACAGACACTTGAAGGGATATAAAAGAAGAAGAATGAAGTTGGTTCCTTCTTATATCCTATCAAGTCCCATTTGCTTAATAAATTGCTTATATAAGTATGTGTGTTTGTACACCCATGTGTGCATATCTCCATATATGAGTATGTAAGTGTGGGTATGTGCAATGCAGTTATTTCGGACATTCTTTTGGATGTCAAGTTTTTTTTAATGTCCAAATAAAATCAAGTAAGCCCTAATTTCTTATAATTTTTGGCATTCCAGTGCCCTCCTCCTTTATTTTCCAAAATTTATGTGGGAGATTTATATATTCTCCTTTGGTCTCCTTTGTTCTCTTTTTCTTCATTCTTTTCTGGATTTTATTATTTTATTTTATATTTTTGATATACAGAAAGCTATACATAATTAATATATATAACTGGTGAGTTTAGTAATAACTATACACCCATGAAACCATCAAAACAGTCTATGCCATAAAACTGTCCATCACCTCCAAAAGTTTCCCACCATCCTCTTCATTATTGCTTTTCACTCTTACTTCATGTTTGTTTTGTTTTTTTTTGTCTCAGTACTGTGTTCCAACCTGCATCAGATTGCTCTGGTCTTAAGTGCCCCAAACTATGAATTCAATTTATTCTCTTTGATTTTTCAGGGAGCCACTAACAATGCACTTATGGGTAAAAATGAATCTGCTGAAGATCTGGTAACTAGGAACAGAAAGTGAAGTTCTAAACCCTAATAATGATTAATCCTTGACCCTTAACCCTCTCCAGGCTTTCATCTCATAGAATTAGTGCCTTTCCTTCTAGGATCACCTCATATTGGTTGTTTACTTTTAAATAACATCAACATTATTATTATTAATGCATTAACAATGCTCATCTCGTAATTTAGTTATGTAATCTTAAACTTGGAGAGCTTGACTTGCCTTATAATCAGACCCACTTATAATTATTCTGAATCTGTGTTTATTTTCATATTTAACTCCTTAATCCATGAGAAATTTATTTTGTATATTATGTGTTGTATGAAAAAACTTTTTTTTTAAACAGATGGTTAAACCGTTTTCCCAGTTCCATATATTTACTAAATATTCTTTACCCATCTGTTCTGAAGGCAGTTTCTCATTTTTTTTATTCTGTTTCTTTGATTTACCTGGCTTTTCTTAAATCAGTAACTCACAAATAGTATTTTCTAATATGTTATAATATTGGTATACATTTTTTTCTTCTTGTTATTAATTGTTTAAATTCTCAGCTCCTCATTCTTTCAAATGAACTTTTAAGCCACTTCATTAATTTCTATAAAAACATCTTGGGGGGATTTTTAAAAAATTTTTTTTAGATTTTATTTATTTGAGAGAGAGAGACAGAGATACTGAGATAAAGAGCACAAGTGGGGAGGAGAGGGAGAAGCAGGCTCCCCACAGAGCAGGGAGCCTGATGCGGGACTCGATCCCAGGACCCTGGGATCATGACCTGAGCCGAAGGCAGACGCTTAACCGACTGAGCTACCCAGGTGCCCTCTTGGGGGGATTTTGATTGGAATTTATGAATTTTTATTTTACCATCTTGGCAAATGGTTTGATATTCCATTTAGTCAAATCTTATAATTAAAGTCCTGTATATCTTTATAACAAATTTTTTTTAAAAAAATATGGAATGCTTCACAAATTTGCATGTCATCCTTGCAGGGGGCCATGCTCACTTCTCTGTATCATTCCAATTTTAGTATATGTGCTGCTGAAGTGAGCACTGTCTTTATAACAATCTTTGATATACTTCTGACATTTCTTCAAATTGCCATTTCTTCATATTAGACCTCTTCCTTCAGAATTAGGAACACTCAGTTGTGTGGTACTCTCTCCAGTGTAAAACTTCTGTATTTTCCTTTGAGTAAAACCAGAGATTATGGCTTTTAACGTGGGGATCATCTGCTTTTAGTCGTCTGTCATTCAGCAGATATTTCTTGATTATTATATTTTAGGTACTGTTTTAGATGCTGCATATACATCAATAACAAAGGGGTAAATGACTTGATACTCTATGTAATGTTACATTCTAGTGGGAGTAAAGAATATAGAATGGCAGTTCATGATAAGTGCTATGTAAAAAAGAATAGAGCAAGATAAGTAGGATTAAGAGTGCAAGGCGAATAGAATAATTTTAAATAGGGTGGTCATGGTACGCCTTACTGGGAACAAGACACTTGTCCAAAGACTTCAGTGGATAAGGTGAGCTATGCAGACAGAGGATGGGGTAAGTGCTCCTGGCAGAAGAAAGAGATGATACAACCCTGAGGCCTAATGTACTCAAAAATCATCTGGAAGGCCAGGATGGCTGGAATATAGTGAAGAAGGAGACAAAAGGGGATGAGTTCAGACAAAATGGGGGAGGTAAATTGCATAGGTCTTTGTAGGTCATTATAGTAATTTTGGTTTAACTTTTTATGAGACAAGAAATGATTGGAGGATTGGGTCGGGGAATGACAATTATATTTTCAAGGATTCATTCTGATTTATGTGCTGCTGTTAATAGGGGAGCAAGGATGGAAACAGGGAAACCAACTAGGGGGACATTGCTATACGTGATGCTGCCCTGGGCCAACAGGGTAGCAATGGGGGTAATAAAAAATGGTTAGTTGTAGATGTATATTAGAGTGCAGAGCAAAAGGTTTTTCTTTCTGGGTTGCATTTTTCTCCTTCTACTTTCAGTAAAGAATCTTCATTTTATAACTCTCTGCTGCTGACCTTTTAAATTTAGCTTATTCCTACCTAGATTCTCTTATTAATACAAGTTTCTTCTCTTGGACTTTATATAGGTACAATTCTCTTTTGAAAATATTGAAAATTTAGGGCACCGGGGTGGCTCAGATGGTTAAGCATCTACCTTCGGCTCAAGTCATGATCCCAGGGTCCTGGGATCGAGTCCTACATCGGGCTCCCTGCTCAGCGGGGAGCCTGCTTCTCCCTCTGCCTCTCTCTCTCTGTCTCTTATGAATAAATAAATAAAATCTTTAAAAAAATATATTGAAAATTTAATTTTAGATAGCTGTGATGGAAAAAAAATACTGTCTGGAAATCAGGAGAATGTGATTCTTATCCTGGCTGTGTTACTAGTTCACCATGTAATATGGGATAATCTTAGCATTCTTGACTATAAAAGGTTAGAGTAAATGATCAGTATTATTTTTTTGAGCTTAAATGTTCTACGAATCTATGATTCTGTATCTGTATTCTGGTCAGTAAAGAGTTAAAAGTAACTGAAAAATCTTGATTTGGGATCCTTGAAATATCAACAGATTGCTTTGCTGAAGAATTCTTGAGAAGAAATAGGAAGTCCAAAAATGAGCTTATAGTATTTTGGGGGGACGGTGGTCGTCCTTGACATTGCTGGTAAGTTTCACTTTTTGGCAGCTGAAGAGGGGCCTTTTTCTGTAATGCTTGATTTCATGGGGCCTGCTTTGTCTTTATAATCCTACATTTAGTGGGAACTTGGTTCCCATTTTCTGTCTTTTTTTTTTTACCTCCCATGAGAGGATTTTCCCAGGACTGCCTCTTTTTAGAATTACCCTTCCCTATTTCAGTCCTGCATTTCTAAAACCTGATTTGTTGTGGTTGTATCACCATGTTATATATGTACAAGGCAATATTTCCATGCACCTTTTTACCTGTTTCATCCTATCGTTTCCCTGTATTTGACACTCTTCTTGAGATTCCTTTCCAGGGCTACCAGGTCCATCCCCATGTTGCATCCACTGGGACATAGTCTTCATGTGTACCTTGTTCTCTCTTCTCTCTTAGATCACACAGTACATCTGATTCTGTGCCCTGGTGCTGCTTATTCTGCCCTGAAGCTAGCTCAGTCTGTTTTGAAACACATATAACAATATTGTTTCCCCCATTTCAAGGGCGTTGCATTTGCGACTCTATTTCACACCGGGAGACTAGAATTAAGATACTAAGAGACTATGAAATGAAAGGCAGAAATAGCTTGTTCTTGCAAATGGAAAGAAATTCACCCCCATTTTGCTAAAAGCACTAAATCTTTCTAATCAAACATTTGACATCATGACCAGGCTGGAGAAAGAGTGTACCTGTTCAGTTATAATTGGTTCTGCTCAGAGAAGTGAATTTCTCATTGTCTGTGCAGCTACAGGAAATATGGTTAATAAAAGCACATGTCAGTCTGACTGAAGCTGTTCTATAAAGCCTTGCCAGGCCACTCTGCAAAACTGGTATTTCCTATTATGAAAACTAAATCTCAAATCATAGTTAAAAGGTAATCAGTCTTCAGGAGAGTGGTCTGTAGAGGTAAGCAGTAATTCAGATTTGATTGGCAACATAGGCTTTTCAGGGAATAGTTCAAAATGAGAAGCATTTGGAGGAAGCCAGAAACACAATCCAAAATGATGATTCTCGGAATTTTCTAACATTGGGTTATTGGTAGATATATGCACATTTTTTAAGTTGTGCTTTCCTAGGAACTATGATGATAGTAAACGGTGGCTTTGCGTACTTCATCTCCTTCAGCTCCTGTAACACGACCTTGTGATACAGGTATCATTGTCACCACTTCATAGCTGAAGAGACTTGCCCAAAGTTCCTAGATTGTAGTCGGTGTCAGGGTGGGCCTTTCTCCTGCCAGCAGAGCCCAGGCATTCCTTACGGTCCCGTGATGCCTCCTGGAAGGGTGGTGTATGATTGCCTCTAACAACTTTTCTGTGCTATTGCTCCTTGCTTTATACCTGTGTTTATTGTTTCCATCATTGACAAAGCAGAGCAATAGCACTTTCATCATAAGGTGGTTGTAAAGACAAAATTCAAAGAAATAACACATATCTTAAAAAGAAAAAAAAAGGGGCGCCTGGGTGGCTCAGTTCTTAAGCGTCTGCTTTTGGCTCAGGTCATGATCCCAGGGTCCTGGGATCGAGCCCCGCATCGGGCTCCCTGATCAGTGGGAAGCCTGCTTCTCCGTCCCGCACTCCCCCAGCTTGTGTTCCCTCTCTCGCTGTGTCTCTCTGTCAAATAAATAAATAAAAATCTTTAAAAAAAATAAAAAAAGAAAGAAAGAAAGAAAAAGCCCTATCCAAAGGGAATTAATGTGACCTCACCTAAAAGCTCAATTTTGTATGCAAATTTCATGATTTGAAATAAAATCACTTCCTCTAGTTGAAAGGCATTGTGATCAGATACATTAGTAGCCTAAGTTTGGAAGCATGCACATTTTTCTTTTCATACAAAAATGGTGTTGCTGACACACTGTTGTGAGAGACAGGTGTTGTATGCCATTTTCCTAGTTGGATCTGCACTGAATCTGTAGTTCTTTGTGCTATAACCAGGTAAACAAAGACTGTACTATGTATACCAATATACCTGTATTGTATATAGGCATCACTACCAACTTTTTGTTTGAACTTTATAAAATTAGTGTTGCCCTACTGCTGCTTTGTCTTCCTCTGAGATAGAGCAGAACTAAGTCTCCAGATATTCTTAACTTCACTCAGGAGAATTTTCCAGTTTGGCAAGTAATCAAGCAATCTTCACTACATGGGAATTCCTTAGGATTTCATTTTTTTTCTTTTGCTACTTTGCTAATATTAATATTGATGTACACAGCTTATCTCCTTTGTTAGACCTGGGATAGTCTGTACTTAAGATTCCATGTCTTGTATGAGTGTGTGACTGTCCTCAAAAGATGCTTAATAAGTCTCTGTCTGGGGCCGAACAAGAGAACACATTTTCATGACACTTAAAATATCTCCCAGGGGAAACCATTTGGATTACATACAGAATTTATTCAATGCAAAGCTAAATAACTCTAGGACTTATTTCTAGGCTACATGCCAATCATACTGAATTTATCAAATTACCCATCAACTAGTTGGAATATGTAGATAAAACAAACAAAAAACAGCTGTTCCTCAAGATGGGCAGACCATGAAAGTTATTCTAGGCCATTGAAAGGACTCTGATTTTTTTCTATGACTGAAATAGGGAGCCATCAAAAGGGGAGAGCAGAGATGTGGCATGATATGATTTATGCTTTAAAAGAATCACTATGGGGGCATCTGGGTGGGTCAGTTGGTTAAGCGTCTGCCTTCAGCTCAGATCATGATCTTAGGATCCTGGGATGGAGCCCCTTGTCAGGCTCCCTGCTCAGTGAGGAGTCTGCTTCTCCCTCTGCCGCTCCCCCTGTGCATGCTCTCTCTCTCTCTCTCTCTCAAATAAATAAATAAAATCTTTTAAAAAAATCACAATGGCTGTGAGAGGGTCCTAAATGATTAACATTAGTAATGCTCAGGACACTGAAGTTTTGTTTCTAAAGTGTGATCTAGATGTTAGGGCCATTTTGTTTTGATTTTGAAATTTATTTGAAAATATCTTTGCTATATCAAAGTAAATAAAGTCAGCTTTATTTTTCTAATGTTTTGCCATATTCTGGGCAAGTGGGCAGAAGGTAACGAGGATTAAGTAAAGTAACCTGGTCTGAACAGAATTTGTGAGATATAAAAATTTATTGCCTATTCAGTGATAACAAGGGAGAATCTCTGAAGCAGATTGTTTTTGTTGTGTGTTTTCAAGAAAAGATTTAGGGATAAAAATGTAAAAAACAAACACCCTTATTTTCAAATAAGAACTACAATCTGAAAATGTTTTAGTACCAAGTTACTGCCTGTAAGTGATTACCCTAAAAGTTTAGGTAGTTTAGAGTAAGACAATTATTATGAATACCATTGATTTCTTTAATCAAAATGTCAATAATGGTGAAGAAAGCATTTTACTTTTTTTCCCATTTACATTATCTGCCCTACTTTTCATTATTCAGTAATAGAAAGTTGTAAAATAAATCAGTAAAGGTCACTGGACTATTTAGCTTCAGTCCCTAGATCTGATTATTGGAAGGCAGTTCTCTGTGAATGCTTTCATGTTTCCTCATGGTCTAAACGTTCAGAGGAATGACCACTGGCAAATTTGGTTAAAGGATGATTGAATAGCAAGCATGTTCTGGAAGATAGTTATATTCCTTCAGAGAGATTCAGAGACTCCTCTCTCCTGTAATATTTGCTTATATCCCAGAATAAAAGCCTCTCCCTCTCCAAAGGGCAGGATGGGACAGTGTGCCAGTCAAGCTCTGAGTGTCATACTTTTGTGAGTCTGTGGTACAGTCCTTCTGTTTGTGCAAAATCCTCATTTCCCCCCAAATAATTATCCAATTATATCAATGCCATTTATTCAGAATGATTTTAGTAGTGATGCCTTTTATAGCCTCACCAGTGCTAAGATGCTCTATGATAATAAACTGTGTTCTGATCTAGAAACTTTGTGTTTCGGGCGCCTGGGTGGCTCAGTTGGTTAAGCGACTGCCTTCGGCTTAGGTCATGATCCTGGAGTCCCTGGATCGAGTCCCGCATCGGGCTCCCTGCTCTTCAGGGAGTCTGCTTCTCCCTCTGACCCTCCCCACTCTCATGTGCTCTCTCTCATTCTCTCTCTCTCAAATAAATAAATAAAATCTTTAAAAAAAAAAAAGAAACTTTGTGTTTCCTGTCAGGATATCTATCTATCTATCTATCTATCTATCTATCTATCTATCTATCTGTCTATCTATCTATCATCTATCTATCTATCATCATCTATCCTTCATCTGCTCATCTACCTGACACCGTGGCAGGCTGACTTCTTATCTTATGAGCATTTTCTCAGACCCTTAAATTTCAGACTGAACACTGATCTCTTCCCTTTATGAGGCTCATGCCATGTTGATGTTTGTACTGATGAGGAATGAGACTCATTTTGTGTTAGTTGTCAAGATATTCTGTATGTCATATGTTCTCTATGATACATTCAAAAAAGAGATACCAGAAATACTGTGTGTATAAATATGCAGTTCTTCACACACACATATTTGCAGGACTGTTGAGATGGTTAGGGAAAAGCATTTCCTTGGCAGTGGTGATAGGTTTGAATTTCACTGAAACATACTATTAAGGATGATGTCATACAAAAAACGTGGTAACTGCAGCAGAGTGTCATGTTGGCACACACCATGGACTTGTGTTTTCTGGGGCTTTTATCTGCACGAGTAGATACGCAAGGTTTTTGCTTTCTGGCTAAAGGAAGAAGGGGTGGTATATATATGCAAGGGTGCTGGAGAGAGAGTAAATAATACAAGAAGGTTGGGGGGGATTTAGAATATGGAGACTTAACCTGATATATAGTGATTGTCACAACTAGTATCACAGCTTTAGGAAGAGGCAATGTTAAATAATTATTGCTGATCAGTTTCAATAAATGTCTAGTGATAGGGCTGTTCCCAGACTGGGTGGAGTCGGTATAGAAGGAGCTTTTCCAGGGACCTCCCAGATTGGTTTAACAGTGACAGTAATCTGAGAATGAGGCTTTTTAAAAATTTGTTTTGTCATGGTAGGAACATTTAACAAGAGATCTACTTTCTTAACAAATTAAGTGTATAATACAGTATTATTGAATATAGGTACAATGTTGGATGGCAGATCCCTAGAACTTATTCATCTTCCTTAACTGAAACTTCATATCCATTGATTAATAATTTCATTTTACCCTCCTCCCAGCCTCTGGCAACCATGATTCCACTCTTTGATTCTATGAATTTGAGTATTTTAGGTACTGCATATAAGTAGAATCGTGTAGTATTTGTCTTTTTATGACTGGCTTATTTCATTTAGTATCATGTACTCAAGATTCAACTATGTTTTTGCATATTGAAGAATTTTCTTCTCTTAAAAGGCTGAACAGTATTCCACGGTATCCATATACCACATTTTCTTTGTCCATTCATCTAATAATGGATATTCAGCTTGTTTTCATGTCTTGGCTGTTGTGAATAGTGCTGCATATGGATATGAGAATGCATTTATCCCTTTGAGATCTTGATTTCAATTCTTTTGGACAAATATCTAGACTTGGGTTTGCTGGATCATATAGTAGTTATGTTTTTAATTTGAGGAATTTCTGTCCTGTTCTCTAAGGTGCTTCAAACCCACTGTGCCCCTTTGGTGATTTTAAGTCTCCTGGGTTTTGAAGCTACTACTGAGCTGGGGGGTAGGAATGGGATGAAAGCAAGTCAAGCCACCACAAAGCTCACTGTTCCCATCAAGATTAAGTCATTTTTTGAATAAAAGATTCTTGGGTTGTTGAAAATACTGAGTTAATTTTAGAGTTCTGAAAAAGTTGATTCTATGATTTTTGCCAGTGTTCATTGCTTTTATGGATGAGTGGAGTTTTGGAGGTCCTTAGTCCATCATTCCTAACTGTTGATCTTGGGCAAATTATTTAACCTCCTTTTTTCTCAATTTTTACATTTGTAAAACGGGGATAATAACATGCTTCAGAAAGTTTTTGTGAGGATTAAGCAAGTTTATTTTAGGAAAATCACTGAGAATAGTACCTGGTACATCATGAACACCCAATAAACACCTGCCGTTAAGATCAAGTAGATTCATTTAAAATACATTAGTTCAGATGTTAACAAACCTATCTTTTATTATTATTATTTTTTTTAATTTGGTTTAATATTCACAGCATAAGTCACATTTTATTTTATTTTTTAGTTGGTTTATCTGGGTAGGTAGATTTATAGATTATATTCCACAAAGCTTCAGACCACAGCAGCTGTTTTCCATTCTATTATATTGGATATTCCCGGAAGCTTTTTGAAACAATGACCAATGGCCAAGCTGTTGAAGACATTATGATTATGCTAACTGTTCAGATAAGCATGTTGAAAACCATAGTAAAACAGCGTGATTTTGCCTTTTGTTACCTCAGAAAAATAAGCGTGTTTATGCATGTACTTTTTTTAAAAAAAAGATTTTATTTATTTGAGAGAGAGAGAGAGAGCATAAGCAGGGGGAGGGAGAGGGAGAAGCAGAGGGAGAGGGAGAAGCAGGCTCCCCACTGAGCAGGGAACCCAACGCAGGGCTCCATCCCAGGACCCTGAGAGCATGACCTGAGCCAAAGGCAGACACTTAACCAACTGAGCCACCCAGGTGCCCCTGAACTTTTTTTAACGTGGTTTATAAAACAGCACTTTTTGAGAGGATTGCCTCGGGACTAAATATAAAATTTACGATATTTTATGAAATACCTAGAATTATCAGTTATTGATGTTTTTATAAAATGTTACAAATTTTGATGACAAAGATGCTTCTTTGCAACATTCCCTACTAAGGGAGAGTGGACATTAGAAGGGCTCTTTCAGTGACTTAAATGTCAGCAAACTCCAACCTGTCAGAGAAAGCACATGGGAATTCCATGAGTAAGTTTAATGTACAATCAAAATGGCCAGTTCAGAATATTTAACAACTGCAATTAATTATGAAAAGTAATTAGTTATTTGCCCATTGTTCTATAAATATATTAAGCATAATAGGGGCACCTGAGTGGCTCAGTCAGTTAAGCATCCGATTCTTGATCTCAGCTCAGGTCTTGGTCTTAGGGTCGTGAGTTTAAGCCCCACATTGGGCTCCACGCTGGGCATGGAGCCTACTTAAAAAATAGTAATAATAAATAAATAAAATATATATGTGTTAAAATATATCTGTTAAATATATATGTATATACACACATATATATAAAGCATAATACTCCTAATTATCCCCTTCATTAAAGATGAAGGGGATATTTATTATTTATTTATTAGTATTTATTAGTATTCTATATATAGAACTCTATATAGTATAATATTTATTAGTATTCTAAAGGCTCTGATTTTTGAAAAATGCCTATATTGGTTCAGCAATTTTTCTTCATCTCTAATACTCAAATGAGATATTTTAATTACTATATTTTTAAAATCTTTTCATATAGTAAAGATAACACCAAATCAGATCTAAAAGAGAGAAGTGTACTAGATACAAAACTTTCTAAGATGTATCATTCTGAAAAAATAATTTAGATCATATATCTATACATTTAACCCAATCCCCCCCAAAATTCAGCTGACTTCATAAAAACAGAAATTCACAAGCTAATACTAAAATTTATATGCAAATACAAAGGACCTAAAATAGCCAAGACAATTTTTTTTAAAAAAGAAAGAAGTTGTAGAACAAATGTTACTTCATTTCAATTTTAATAAATCCACAGTAATCAAAACATTGTAGCACTAGAATAAGGATAAATCTAAGATCAATGTAGCATGAAAGAGCAGAGAAATAAATACACACATAAATAGTCAACTGATTTTCAACAAAGGTGTCAACATAATTCAATGGAAATAGGTAATCTCTTTATCAAGGGTATTGAAACAACTGGTATTTATGGAACAACTTGATATCGACTGGGAAAAAAGAATGTACCTCATAAACCCAAATCAAAAAGCTAAAGTTATATAATTTTTAGAAGCAAAGATAAAATATTTACAATTTGGGAAGGCAGAGATTTTTTAAAAATAGGACACAACAAAAATGAACCATTTTTTAAAAAGTTAAGTTGAATGCCATCAGATTTGAAAACTTCTTCTCTTGGGGCAGCTGAGTGGCTCAGTCGGTTAAGCGTCTGCTTTCGGCTCAGGTCATGATCCCAGCGTCCTGGGATTGAGCCCCACATCGGGCTCCCTGCTCAGTGGGGAGCTTGCTTCTCCCTCACCCTCTGCTTGCCGCTCTGCCAACTTGTGCTCTCCCTCTCTCTCTCTTTGTCAAATAAATAAATAAAATCTTTAAAAAAACAAAACCAAAACTTCTTCTCTTTTCAAGATACTCTATATTAAAGATGAAAAGAAATGTCCCAGTCTGAAAGAAAATATTATATACATGTATCTAAAAAAACATTTTTATTTGTTATATGTTAAAAAAAAAATCTTACAACTCAACAATGAGAGGACAACACAACTGGAAAAAAGAAAAGAAAAAAATTTGACCAATTTACAAAGGAAGCATTCAAAATGGTTGATAAATGTTTGAAAAAAAAAAAACTGCTCTACATTCAAAATCATCTTTGTCAGTAATTAATCACAATGAGTTACCAAATAGCTAAAGTTAAAAAGACTAACAGGATCAACTTTTGGTGTGCTTGTGGAGGAATTGGAACTCTCATACACTGCTTATGGGAATTAAATGATAAAACTTTAAAAAAAACTACGTGACAGATTTTTTAAAAAAGATTGATTTATTAGCCTGATGATGGGTATTAAAGAGGGCATGTACTGAATGGAGCACTGGGTGTTATATGCAAACAATGAATCATGGAACACTACATCAAAAACTAATGATGTAATGATGTAATGTATAGTGATTAACATAGCACAATAAAAAAAAAGATTGATTTATTTTAGAGAGAAGAGAGAGAAAGCGCAGGAGGAAGGGGCACAGAGGAAGGGAGAGGAGAGAAAGAGAATCTCAGGCAGACACCCCACTGAGCACAGAGCCTCATGTGGGGCTCGATATCACAATCCTGAGATCATGACCTGAGCCAAAGCTAAGAGTTGGATGCTCAACCAACTGAGCCACCCAACTGCCCCTATATGACAAATTTTTAAAAGAAGTTCTGTATAAATCTTTTGTAAGACTTTGCCATTCCACTTGAAGGAACTTACCAAGGAGGAATGATAAAAGTATATATCCACACAAAGACATGTACAGGAATATTTATATATTCTTTATTTATTGTAACTCCAAACAAGAAGCAACCTATATTCTTTCACAGATGAATAGATAAACATACTGTTGCATAGCCATATAATGGAATATTACTCAGCAATGAAAAGGAATACAAAGGCATGAATCAATCTCAAAAGCATGAAGCTGAACCGGAGAAGTCAGAGAGTAGACAGTAAATGATTCTATTTATATAAAATCTAGAAAGGCAAAACTGATCTATAGTAAGAGAGAGCAGATCATTTGTTGCCATGGGTGGGAGACATTCACTGCAAAGGGGCATGAAATAATTTGGGGTGGTGGAAATAGAAAATATATTTTTTAATTTAGGAAAAAATATCAAAGCCAGAGTGGTACCAGTAAAGTATTGTGGCCTGTAGTTCAAGATGAGACCAAAAGTGTGGCTGGAAGTTTCTTGAGGCTTCAGAAAATTATTTTTTCTGAAAATTATTTTTGCAGAAAATTTTTCTCTCAGTAGAAATTACATCTAAGGCTCTTAAAACATATTCACCCTGTCTGCTATGAGCCTGTGCATCCTCACTACTGACCCAAAGTGAAGACCCCACTCAGAAAATATGTGACTGTCACTTTTGTCTAGTGAATTTCATTACAATTTAAACAAATCCACAATTTTTAAAAGAATTGTAACAGTTGGGACAGAAAGGAACAGAGCATTTAAAACAAAAAGGTTCTTGAGCCCCAAACTTCTTCCTGGCAGGAAACAGGCTGAGAACACTACTCAGCTGCAAACATGAGCTATTTCTTTTCTTTTTTTTTTTTAAGATTTTATTTATTTATTTGAGAGAGAGAGAGAGAGAGGGAGAAAGAGCGAACACAGAGGGAGAGTTAGAAGGAGAAGCAGGCTCCCCACTGAGCAGAGAGCCTGATGTGGGACTCAATCCCAGGACCCTGAGATCATGACCTAAGCCAAAGGCAGACACTTAACCCACTGAACCACCCAGGCACCCATGAGCTATTTTTTAAGAAATGAAGATGATTGAGAGGATAGTGTCAAGACTTCAGAGCATGGGGCCTGCAGCCAAGAAGAATAACCCAGAGAACATATTTGGGTCCTAAGCAACATACCCCCTGCCTTCCGAGCAAAGTGAAATGGCAACTGTGCTTTGCTAGATTTCAGTAATTTTTCAGACCGGTGACTTCATTTTGCTCCCATTTTTCCTCCTCTTTTTGAGTGGAAACATCTATTGCAGTTCTCCTGATCCTGTCTCCCCATTGTATGTTGGGTATGTGGGGGCCACATAGCTTGTTTCTTTACTTGTCTTCTGATCAAGAGGTGGTCCACCATAAGTAATCTCAACTACACCAGAACCTGATTTACATCATGTGATCCTAGACTTAAAGTGTAATCCTGAGGTTGAAATGGGATGAAACTTTTTTTTTTTTTTTAAAGAGAGAGAGAATGAGAGACAGAGAGCATGAGAGGGAGGAGGGTCAGAGGGAGAAGCAGACTCCCCGCTGAGCAGGGAGCCCGATGCGGGACTCGATCCCGGGACTCCAGGATCATGACCTGAGCCGAAGGCAGTCGCTTAACCAACTGAGCCACCCAGGCGCCCGAAATGGGATGAAACTTTGAGGGTTTAGGGAGTCTGGTAAGTATATGTTGGAAATGGAAGAGATGTGTATCATCTTTGGCCAGAGGACTAACTGTGATAGTTACTTTCCAAAGATGGCCTCTGTCATAATTTTATTAGATTAATATTTGTTACATTAAACACTAGGGTGTCAGATGGTGAGCTGAGGTTTAACAAAAGACCACAAGAGAATTGAAATAGAGAAGTCTTGGAGAAAATACATGGCAAGCCTGGAGAGACCACACGGGGCGATCAAGGCAAGGTGCAGCAAAGAGAACTGGGAGCACTGGGGGCACATGCCTTAATTAGGGTCCCAGGGTAGAGTCTTTGGGATTCCCAGGCTAAGATTAAATTGGTCAGTTTAAACCAAAGAAGAGTAAGGTTTTGGTAAGCTTCACAGGAGTTTTATCTGAGTTTATGAGGGAAAGGCCCTGGGAGACAGAGGAGACTGTTTATCATGCAGACCATTGGGGAAGTCATACCAGGAACTTAATGCTATCTTGTTGGAGAGACCACTGGGATGTCCAGTCATCACAGCATCCCGGAAGAGCCTAGCTTTCCCTACCAAAGTCCTCTGCACGTAGTGAGCCATCTTGGACATTGCAGACCCACATAATATCACAGGGAACTGGGCCTACTTGAGTCACGGAATGGTGGCAATAATAAAATGCTGTTTTAAACCACTATATTTTGAGATGATTTGTTATGCAGCAGTAGATAGCTAAGACATGTATACAAGCCACTAACTGGGTATAAACATGTAAGATTTATAGAATAAAATCAATAAATTGGCTATTATAGTATTTTTACTTTGAACTTGAGCTAATCTTTTATTTATTTATTTATTTATTTGAGAGAGAGAGTGAGAGAGAGAGAGAGCACAAGAGGGGGGAGCGGGAGAGGGAGAAGCAGACTCCCTGCCAGGCAGGCAGCCCGATGCGGGACTTGATCCAAGGACTCCAGGATCATGACCTGAGCCGAAGGCAGTCGCTTAACCAACTGAGCCACCCAGGCGCCCGAACTTGAGCTAATCTTAAACCTTTTATTCTGGCATATAATTACATAACCACAAACATTAGAGGCTTCTACAGTTGTTGCTATGTTGATTATTATTCTTTAGGTTGTTTGGCTTCAAAAAAAAAGGTTGCCTTTTATAAAGTTAAGTGACAGTTTAAGCCATTTATAGATCTTGGCAAGGAAGAAGATACCAGATGTCATGTGTGTGATGGAACTATCCATAATCTTCTTGTTGTCATTAAAAAATCTTTTAAAATCCTTTAGTGGAAGTTTAAATTTGTAGCTCCTTATCAGTCAGGAGAAAGCAGGTAATTTTTTTTATAATACATAAAGAATTTTTAAGGTATCTGAGTATTTTTAACTGTTTTCTTTTTAATGGTGGAAAATGGGATAAAGAGGCTCAAACACATTCTAAAAATGTAAATTCTTCTTTTAGAAATTTCTAGTGTACAACTTGGCATGCTAGTCATGCTGAAATATATCCAGAGTATGTATGATGATCAGAAACAGTGTTCCTTGACAGAAACATTCTAAGTCTTTAGGCTTCCACATTAGCTTAATTATGTGAGACCATTATAACAAGCTATATTTTTTGCCTTGTTCCTCAAGGAAGTGCATTTTAGGCCAAAGTTCTGTATTCTTATCAGCAGAATCTTAGAATTACCTCTAGCTTCTTAATTATTTTTCTATCCTCAAAATCATGCTACAGGTAACTTCTAGGCTTTAGGTGTATCATTTGAATCAGCATATCTTTATACGAAGACAGACTTTTAATTGTGGAACTTAGCCAATGTTACCAACTTGATTTAGTATAACTTCATTTGTTAAGTAGATCATGACTGGCAGAGCCAAGAGAAGTCTAATAAACACATTTTCCTTCTTATAGGATAAGAATTCCTTGAAGACTGAGTTTTCCTCCCCTTTTAGTGAACCACCTAAGAAGAAAGATTGGACCTCTAAATCATTCACCAAAACTGCTTACACTTTTAGACTTCTCTGGGAGTAGAAACATCAAAATCACATTAGAATTCAAAGATACTGTTGTTGTTTCCGGAAAAAAAAGCCATAGGAATTAGAATCTATTGGCAAGAATACTTGTTAAAAGAAGAGTATAATCTGTGGAATAGAAGATATTTGAGTAATCCTGGCTGTACAGAAATGAGCCATCACATCCAAGCTTTTTTTTTTTTTTCTCCAGAAAATGACCCCAAGAACTTAATCTTCAACCAATTAAATTTTTAATAAAATACTTTATTAGCTCAAATATAAGGACTCTTCCTTAAAAATCCTCCATGAACAGATGAACAACACTCTTTGAAAAATGGGCAAATTATAGGAATAGAAAATTTACAGAAATAAAAATGACCAATAAATACATAAAGCAATTGTTAATCCCAGTAAAAATAAAAATTATTCAAATTTTAAAATAAACTTTTAATTTATCAAGGGCAAAATAAAAAAAGAAAGATAAAAAGTTAATCAGATTGTATGAAGAAATAGCTTCTCTTCTACTCCTTATGAATACTTTTTTGACCTAGCAATTCCACTTATCATTATCCATCCTAGAAAATCCCCCATGGTACATTCATGCTGTTCCCCCTGCTTGTGTTCTCTCTCTGCCAAATAAATAAATAAAATCTTTTTTTTAAAAAAAAAAATAGTAATTGTTGCATTGTTTCAAATAGTGAACATATGGAAGCAATATAGATGTCTATTAAAAGAATGATTATATAATCTAAAAATATCCATACTATGCATTTTGAAATAATGAGACAGATGTAGATGTAGTGAAAAGTAAGTGTCCAAGATGTATTATTAAGTGAAGAAAGAAAATTGTAGAACGAAATGCACAGTATTTTCCCTTTATTAAAAAAAATCACAAAATGAAACTGCTCATTTTCATATAATCTTTTTTGTATTCTGATACATATATATAACATGATACACACATATCATTCTGAATATAGTGACCCTGGGGAGGAGGGAGGGAGAAATAGTGAAGTAAAGGCTATGCATATATTCATTTTGTAATTATGCAGAAATCAAAAGAATGGGAAAAAATCCAAAGTGCAACTTAAAAGAATCCCATCTTTGGTTTTAAACTATGCTTAGGTGAACCATAATTAAACTATGCTTAGGTGAACCATAAATAATTAAACACTTTTGCCGTTCCAAATTTCAATGTGAAGTTAGTAATTGCTATGGAATATAAAGGTAGTTTGTAAGGTCCTTTATTTAATGGAGCAGAAATAAAATCTTCTTAAGCCAAGGAAATAAGCCCGATTGGCAGTAGAGAGCAAAGCCTGAGTGTATGGGCTTAGTGACATTGAACATGTTGCTTCATTTCTATGCCACTCTTTCTTTACTTATAAAATGAGGAGATGATATATACCTTATAAGTTCCTGGGGGAGATCAGAGAAGATACTGTAGGAAAACATTTCATACACTGCCAAGCACATAACTCCTCAGATAATGGCATGTGTTTTCATTTATTCATAATAAGTACAACTAACTTAAAAATTGAAATCGCTGATTAGAACAAAGTGAAGAAAGCTAAGGAGCACTAACTCTAATGATTTACCCAATTTATTGGGATCCTTAAAAATGTTAGTTTTATTTAAGTCTGTTTATTTCCTTATTCTTTAAGAAGTCAAAAATTCTTCCAAGTATAATTAATGTTTCCATCTCCCTGCAGAGCCATGAGTTGACTAAGATTCAAGAGCCGCTTAGGAAGAAAAGTCAAGTGAATTGGAAATGAATATTGTCTTCTGATGATGTATTTGAAACACTGTAATATTTGCATTTTAGATTCAGCTCAACTTTGTGTTGTGTAAGGTGAAAAGATTCTTCAGGGTTAGCTATGTGGTAAGCAAGCAAGATTGATTATGTGCCGTAGGAAGCTAAGACCAGGACTGCCAAAATGATTAGAACCTGCTAGTAGAAAGCAAAGCCAATACAATGAATACAAAGTGATACTTGTACATTGGGCATTGAGCTATATCCAGGTAACTTTGTAGAAATGATGAGCAACTTGGGAAATTTTGTTTAGAAACACTCTAATATTTTTGAAACTGTTTAATTTCTGATCTGAATAATTATCTGAATACATAAATAATTCAGCTGATAATTGTGTTGTGATTTTAATATCCTGAATTTTAAAAATATAATTAATACTGTTTGGAGATCTCTTTTACACTTTGCCTTTATTCTTTTACAAAAGAACCTTTGTCTTTTTCTTTTTGGAGGAAAAGGCATACATATTTTAAAAGGAAGTGGTAATTAGCATCCCTATTCTCTTGTTTTCATTGGAAAGTATGGTTTCTTTTTAGGTAAGCCAACTCTCCCTTCAGACTACAAAACTGATGATGAGGCAAAAATATTCACACTTTGAAGTCAGAAGGAACAGCTTGCTGGGTTGACAGAGGCAAGTGGAGGGAAATGTGCCTGGAGTTGTTAACGAATCCAGAAACACAGCATGGCATTTAAGTTAGTTAGAAGGGATGGAAAATGAATCCCTGGAATACAAATAATGTTAGTTAACATTTATTTTGCTCTGCAAGTGTACTTCTCTAATTAAATGAAAGAAACAATATATTCTACCAATTTATAATCTGTATGAATGGAAAAATCTTTAAATACCTAGACTCAGAACTAAATAGACTGAATTGTGTGTTTGTGTGCACTTGTGTGCTGTAGTTCAGAGAAAGAGTTGGTAAGAGAAAAGGGGAGATGTATTTGTGAACATTTAGAGGTTCTATCATAAGCCATTAATAAAGAACTCATCAATTGTTATATTGGAGCTGTTGAACATATTTTACGTTTTTACTTACCTGAGGAAGGGAATTCTCTTTTTCTAGAAGTAGAATAGAAAAGGGGCTAAATAGGTGTCTAATAATCAACTATTTTTACCAGTAGTATCATTAAACATTTTTTTTTTAAAGATTTTATTTATTTATTTGAGACAGAATGAGAGACAGAGAGCATGAGAGGGAGGAGGGTCAGAGGGAGAAGCAGACTCCCTGCCGAGCAGGGAGCCCGATGCGGGACTCGATCCCGGGACTCCAGGATCATGACCTGAGCCGAAGGCAGTCGCTTAACCAACTGAGCCACCCAGGCGCCCTCATTAAACATTTTTTAAAACAAAGATTTCCAAACATTGATTCATGGTTCATGTTGCATTCAATAAATCTGTTGGTTATTGCATCAGACAAACAGAAAAGCTACATGGAATGTTGAAATTCACTTACGGAATTCCTGGTGGGCATCACAAAGACATAAGCAGTCATTAGAAGGGCTAAATCCAATGGGCTCATTGGATGATGATTACAAGTTTTTTGGAATTCTCATATTAACAATAATAACAATTCTTATCTCTCAAATAACTTTATACATGATTTTGGCCTTAAGTTTGTAGAACCATTAAGAGTCTGAAGAGATCCACTTACTTTTTTTTTCATTCTGCATTATTGAATGTTGAGGAAGAAATTACGTGTTATCATAGTACTCTTGACTTTGAGAATTCTTGAAAGTCTCAGGGGGTACCCCTTGAGAGTGCAAGGGTCTCCTATAACAGGATTAGATTTATGAGACACTTGTAGTTTACATGAAGCTTTAAAATTCACAGTTAATGAGGTTTCCCTGGTGGTGCCCCATACAAATGGAGATGTCAGAACAAAACATAGCATAAACTCCTACTGCATTTGGGGGGGTCTGATTTTGTGATAATGAAGAAGAGAGAGCAAAACAAACAATAACCTTTTACTAATCTCTTCAGGAAAAGCAGAATTGGAACAACTTCTGGAGATTTTAAATAAGAAGTGAGAAAGGGGCGCCTGGGTGGCTCAGTCGGTTAAGCGGCTGCCTTAGGCTCAGGTCATGATCCTGGAGTCCCGGGATCGAGTCCCGCATCGGGCTCCCTGCTCAGCGGGGGGTCTGTTTCTCCCTCTGACCCGCTTCCCTCTCGTGCTCTCTGTCTCTCATTCTCTCTCTCAAATAAATAAAATCTTTAAAAAAATAAATAAATAAATAAGAAGTGAGAAAATACAGATACTCAAAGATGTAATGAGAGATTGCAAAGAGTAAGACAAATACACAATCTGTTTCTGAATCACCGTGTGATTACCGATGATTGCCACTGTCTTCAGTTAAGGCCAGCATGCAACACCCCTCCTTGGGGCCTGCCTAGATCTTAACCAAGTGCATTACTTTAGGAAATAGGGTCTTAAAAAGTCAAGGTGCAGATAAGGGAAGGTGTCAATGGACTAGTCCCATTTAGTCCCTCTCTGAGGCTATGATCTCTCTCTATATATTTAATAATCCAGTTTACTTTATATTTTAATCTTGTTGATCACAGGATTCTTCTGCATACATACATTTCATAACCACCTTTACTTTTTAATGTTTTAACATTTCTTTACTATTAATTCTTTCTCAAAACTAAAGGAAAGCTACTGAAATATAAGAGCCCCAAGTTTGCAGGCTTTAGCTAAATACAAAAGACAAACTAATTTTTGGCAAATGACTGTGGAAAAATATACAGCAAATGCCTTTGGTCCTGATTTAGTCTTTACCTCATAGGAGTTTTATGAGTATTAAATGGGATAAAGTATGTATTATATCAGGTACTTAGTAAGCACTCAGTAAATGTTATCAATAATTAAGGCCTCCATCAGCCAATCTTAGGATACAGATTATGTTGCACCCTTTCCTGTGTCTTTCTAGACTAGTGATAGATACTTCTGTGCTCTCATTTATCTCTTTCTTAATTGAATCTAAATCGAACCAGCATTCAGGAATGTATGAGATGGGGCTATCGTGTCTCCTCTCAGAATTATCTATCCAATAGTGCTGTAATGTAAACCACAAACATTAGTCACATATGCAATTTTAAGTTTCCTAGTAACCATATCAAAAAAAGAACAAAAAACAGGTGAAATTAATTTGATTTATATACTTTAGTCTGTTACTTAGAAAATATTAACAATTTCATTGATTTATTTGTAATCAATATAAAATTACTAATGAGATCATTTACATTTTTTTAAGTTAAAAACTTCTTTAATTAAAAAAAATGTCGTGTGCATCTTACACATCTCAGTTCATACTGGCAATAAAGCATTCAGTAGCCACATGGATCTAGTAGTTACATACTGGATAATGCAGATCTATATAAAGAGAATGAACTAAGCTAAAGGAAGTCATCTCTAATTCTATAACCCTCACCCTAGCCCTTTAGTATGCATTTAATTCCCCTATATAAATTCATACTTTAATATATAAATTATTTTATTATGAATATAGTATAAGTATAATTTACTATTTATAATTATTTATAGTTTAATGCAGATTTATTATTTATATATTAAACTCTTTTTTTAGTTTAGGAAATTACTAAATTCTGAAAATATAACCAATTTCTGTATGTAACACATAGATGTTTTAAAAGGGAATATCTAGTATGACTTCAGTCCTTTAGTGTATTTCTTTTGAGACTTCTTGACATCTCTAGCATTGAATTCTTTTGTTAGGTAGGTATTTTATAAGTCCTTAAAACATGCATAGAACTGTACCAACTACGTAAAGTATCCACTTTAAAGTATACAATTTCGATTAAAAATTCTTATAAACTTTTATTATAATTCTGATTTTACTTAACCAATAAAGAACCAGTTTCTTTTTACATGAAATGATCTAATAATTCTTTCTTACATAAATGATCTTGTCCATTCATTCTTCTATATACTCTAAACTTCTTGTTTCAAGTAACATAATTATTTATATATTTGCCTTCTTATGTAAGATATTTTATTTTATTGAGCTTTAACATTACGCATTAAGTGACTTTTTATGTTACTGTTCTAGGAAACTTGACATTCCTGTCTTTATTTTTTCAGTAAATATCTACTGAATAGGTTTATTTATTTATTGTAGTGGTATATATTTATAATATGTATTTATTCTGAGGTAATTTTTTCATTATCACATAATGTTTTCATAAATTGTTTTAACAATAAAAGCTGTATTTCTCTAGGCAATTGATTTATTTTTGTCTTATAATTAATATAAATGTAAGAATTTATATATCCCTCTTTTGGTATACTGGAAAGTTCAGAATCCATTTTACAATCCAACTCTATCAATTGTAAAGGACCTATGATCTGATATTAATATACTCCCTCTTTTTTGACTATATCTTATTTTTGTTGTATTCTCAATTCTTTTTTTTGTATTCCATTGGTTTCATATATAATTGTTATATATATATGTATGTATATATGATTCAAATATCTTTTGTAATGAAGCTGTGTAAGTATATATGTATACATATACATATTTGTGGTGTATCTATATCTGTATCTGTATGTATGTATATATGTATCTATAGAAAATAAATTATATTATTGTCAAAATATTTCCTGCCCTTCTCTATTAGATTGTTCTCTACCAGGTTATTTCTGAAGGAAGATAATATTCTCAGCACCACTCATATCAGACTTGTCCATGTGTCTTGACTTGGCTGATAAAATGTGACATGGGTGACATGTGCCACTTCTAAACAAAAGCTTTGAGAGTCTGTACTTGGTTCCCCCATTGTTCTCTTCTCCCTGCCAAGAATTTGGTAATTCCTTGATAGTAGCCACTCCTTTAGCTTGGTCCCAGAGCCTAGTTACAGCTGAATCCTGAAAAGCAGGAGTAAGAAACAAACCTATATTGCTGTAACCTACTAAGACTTGGTGGTTCTTGATATCACAACTAACTAATTTAAACTGATACAGTTGATACTAATATATATACATACATGCATATATATGTGCATGTGTGTATATATATGTAAATCTATGTGATGAGTAAATTGAGTCTCTTTAAATATAAAGTACCTAAACATATTAGTGCCTTTAGAGATTGTCACATTTTTGTCTATTCAAGAATAAATTTATATATATTATCAAAGGCTTAGATATATCAGTAACTCTGACAATAATTGTAGAAACCAGTAACTTATTATACCATAGATCATGGCTCATATGGCTACTAGCCATGTGGGGCTATTTAAATTTAAATTAGCTAAAATTAAAAATATAGTCCCTTGTAGCCAGTAGCTAATGTAGTAAATAACACAGATAACTAACATTTCTCTCATCCCAGAAAGTTCTGTTAGAAAGCTCTGTTATTGAATAGAAGAATTTTTTTTTGCTTGCTGTACAGATTATTTTTATTTCCTCCTTCTCCTTTCTAATATAAGGTGGTGACCATTTTTTAGTATGAAACTATTTCATTATTATTATTGCCACAAAAATCATAAGTTGGCAGAAACATTCTAATAAGGAAATGTCTGAATTAAAAAGTCACTCTATATTGTCCACTTAACAGGAAAAAAACCCAAGATTAGTTGTGGCAGCATTTCCTGTTAGGACAGAAATAATTGGGCTGCAGAGCAAGCACATTTTGGAGTTCAAAGTGACATTACTGCTCCCTTATAAAAGCTAAACAATGAACCACTTTGATGAAACTCACTTTTGAAATTAACTCGACTAGCATATTAAAATACTAGAAAATACACTATCATTCTAAGCTTTATTTCTTCAGCTGAATAAAGTAGCTGTCATATTAGGAAATAATTAATAATTAGTGAAAAATACTAGAGGATGCAGTTGAATGACAGAGGAGTCAGGGGAAAAAGCCAAAAGCTTCATTTAAAAATTCCCGAATGCTTTCTGAAATGTTTTTTTTTTTTTTAAGTTTTCTCTTTTTTTTTTTATTCTTATGTTAATCCCCATACATTACATCATTAGTTTTAGATGAAGTGTTCCATGATTCATTGTTTGTGCATAACACCCAGTGCTCCATGCAGAATGTGC
>NC_138376.1:97812529-97827766 GCF_054177405.1 Leptonychotes weddellii | reverse complement strand
TTTGCCCTTGCTTCCCTTGCCTTTGGCGATGTTTCTAGGAAGAAGTTGCTTCGGCTGAGGTCAAAGAGGTTGCTGCCTGTGTTCTCCTTTAGGATTTTGATGGACTCCTGTCTCACATTGAGGTCTTTCAACCATTTGGAGTCTTTTTTGTATGTTGATCATTCTTACCTCTTTGTTTTTATTATCATCTTGTCAAAAGTAGCCAGTAGGGGTAATGGGCACACAATCATCTTGAATAAAATTGAATTTGGTCACCGAAGTACTCTGTTAGAGAATGTCATACAAGAGTTTTCAACTTTTGTGCTTCTGCAAAAGTGAAATTGATTAGTAATAACCTTAGGTATAGTAAAATTTGTTCATAATTTTATAGTTGCATTTGTAACATTGATCTACAAGTTAATGAGATGTTGATGTGCTCCCTTTTTAAACTGACAGCGCTCTGTACAATTGTTCTTGTGAAATCATACAAATGTGTACCTGCTTGCATATTGATAGTTCTACATATAGATGTCTTGAAAGTTAAATTGAACAGGGTTGAAATAAAATGCCTAATTTTTTAAAAAGACGATGATGGAGCTTTCCTTTTTTTAAAAAGAAAAGGGAATTATTTAAGGACATACCTTTGTTACCTACCATGAATCCTTTTTTGTACTTGGATGAGTTAGTGTTGGATATTGACTGCTGAAGCATCACATGTAAGATGAGAATATTGCTTATTTTCTGCTATTACTTTGTGGAGAATGTTTGCACAACCCACAATTTAAAGTTATACTACATTGATACCAAAGGTAAAAAAACAAAACAAAAAAAACTTTAAAAAGTGGTATCTTGTTATGCTCATGGTTCCTTCCAGCATTCTGTAGGATGATGGGAAAAAAATGTATATTTTGAATCAAAACATGAAATGTTAAACATTGTATTGGAAACCTCATAATTCTTGCTCATCGACATCTCCATTGGTTTCTCAGTATAAACCCAAAACTTGCTTAGACTGAGAAGCCAAACTAACCAGTTCCTTATAACATTTAATTTTGAAAAGTATTTAGGCCTTCTTTATTTAGGGAGTCATTGCCTATCATGTGCTATAACCTCAAATTGCATTGTCTGAGTCTAATTTGTAATGCTAATGCTAATGCCAGATATAATTTGGAGCATTATGTGTTCCTGGAAGAAATGTTCTGTAGAGCTGGCAGTTTTAGAGGCAAGATGCCTTCCATACCAGCAACCAGGATTTTTTAAGGAGGTCTTTTGAAAAGAATAGATGTGATGGAGTGTTAAGATAATCCTTAGCCTGATTTCTTGGGAAGATTCTCCAATTAGTTGCAATAATTTCTAGAAGTATGACTCTACATACATATTTTATTAAGAAAATATGAATATTCCCTAAACTGTCAACAGATAACGCACAAAGAATTCACTAATTTGAACAGTTGTTACCATTCACCATTCTTTCCTCATCTGTTCTTATTGTCTCTAGTGCTGTTCTTCCCAAATCCCTAAAGCTGCATCCCAAATCCCAAAGCCCCTAATACACTGTTGTCTTCCTTCTTCTTAATACAACTCCCCCTCTTTTTTTAAACCTTTGTCCCGAGTTCCAGGGTTACTTCATGATTAAGTTAAGGCAATTTCCCTAACAAACCATTATTGGTCTGGAGGTGGGCACATGCTGCAAGGTTGCCCAGCGAGAGGACATTATATTCCTTAGTCGAGGGAGAGATTTCCCTATCCAGTGGATGTGAACTAAGAAGCATTTTGTTCAGTTGCTGCTGGTAGCTGTCTTGTGTCCATGGAGGAATTGGCTGATGGAAAAATTGACATGCTAAAAATGACAGAGTGGAGAGACAGTAATAATCTGGATCTATAACAGCATCACTGGACCACAGCATCCTGAGTTTCAGCTTCATACACATTTCACCATAAGAATTATGTGTTAAATATCAGTTTAAAAAATACAACTACATTAAAGCAACGGTTGTGAAGAAGTCCTAAAGCCTAAGCATATGCTTGAGAATGCTTTTAAGGAAAAATTCTCCAGATCACTTTACTCAAGTGTGGGAATACAATCCCTTCACAAGTTGGGGACTGCTTGTATAAAGTGTTTAATTTGTAAAGCATTTAAGTAATTTAAACATTTGTAAAGCAGTTAAATAATGTGAGATGAATATTAAGCAGCTTCTTTATAATATTTTAACTTTTGCATAAATTTTAACCGTTAACTTAAAATTATATGAATAATTTTCCAGTCAGTCTTAGAATGAACAAATTTTTCCTGCCTTAAATCAGATAAAAAGATCTAGTTTGGCCATATCTTGTGCCACTGTTGGGAAATCCAAATCCAAACATGTTGGAAGAACAGCTCTTATATTAATGATGCATTGACATCCTGGTTTAGAATTTGTGATCAGGCATTAATGAAATTGTGCCTATAATTAATTAGTTGTTTTGTGTTTTCCTTTTCACATTAACCATACAAAATACTATATGAGGTATATATAAACATAGATAAACAGAATTAGTGCTTGAAATGTGTATATGAAGGGATACTTTCCATGTAGGCCAAGGCTATGACAAAAAATTATTCCTGCCTCACAAGAATGATATCTAAACTAAAATATGTCCTTGTTTTTCTCCCACTTGAGAAAAAAATTTTTTTTCAACTGCAGGTGATCAGAACATGCTATTAGTTGGAAAAAGACATCTGTAATTTTTCCTCTTCCTTGTGAGGACAGCTTTCATATCACAACCCGGGCCCAATAAAGTTTGTGGGCTGAGACCTAGACAGAAGTATGGTAATATCCTTTAATAACAATGATTATAATGAGAACACTGACTCTTTGTTTATGTAGAACATTTCTGATATGTATTTTCAAGTGCTCTAGGAAACAGTGCCCCCCATTTTAAAAAGAAATGAATAGAGGTTAGGAATGGCTTTTTATTAGTGCCCTCAGAAAATATCAAGCAAAGTGCTTTTTTATTAATACCTTGATCTACTCAAAATTCCAAATCTATCTCTATATTCTGCAAAACTCATGACATGGTATTATTGTGGTCAGTGGAGCTGGCCGCAGTTCTCCATGATGTATGATGCTCTAATAAACTTCCCATTCAGCTACATGTGCAGGAGATGAGGCCCATTATATGGCTTAAACTTCATCTTCAATCTAGTAAGGTCTAGGAACATTTAACCCTATGGCCTGGTAATGCTTTGTCGTGGTCTTACAAAATACAATTACTTAATTGGAGTCTTAACCTCTTTTCACAAATGCTCTAAAAAGTCTCTGGTCCTATCAGAGCATCTATTTCAGACCCACCTGTAAGTTTCCTGCTACATTAGAGTTGCCACTTCCCATGAAGGCATTGGGAATATGCGGCAAAAATCTTAAGGGAGAATTGAAAATGTAATAAAGCCTTTTTATGAATATGAATCATTCTTTTCTGTTTCAAATCTTCTTTCAAAATAAGCTGCTATGTGCAGTGCTTCATATCTAGCTTCATGAAGACTTTTCTTCCCCATTAACTTGACAGAGAGAGCATCAATCCTGGGGATTGAATAAATATCAAATTCAGTTGCTTGGCTTACAGTCAGTTTACAGTCACCATATATTTTTATGCCCTTGTCATATTTGAACAAGGGAGACTTAGAGAAGTTATCCACACTGTGAGGGGCATAGATTGAATAGTTATGTGCTTTTCCAGATAAAGGAAGAATAGGTTTCACACTGTAGTGAGCTCTAGATTCAACAAGGCATAATATCCTCAGAGCTGGATCAGGTTTTACATATGAGGAAATTTTTGCCATTGGCAATATTCTGACATATGAAATTGTTATAGAGGCCATACTCAAAGAATCCGGGAATATTAAACTCAGTGAGACTTTGGAGTCCATCATATCCTACTTCTTCATATACAGATATGCTATTAGCTCCTAATACATTGTCTAGCTTAGAATCAATAAGAAATTAGGACTGGAACTGAGAATGGACATTTAATCTCCTGGCTTTCAGTCCAAGGATGCTTTTCACTATGAAATAATTTGAAGTACGAATCTCAAATTTTAATTCAGTAAAGTATCTAAATACCATATATTATAATTGGTTAACATGAAAACTAAGTATCTGAGAAATTGTGATGCTCTCAAGGTTATATAGTAGTAGTAACAGAACTGAGATTAATATCCTTGTTTCCTTCTTTATATTGAGGTATAACTGACAAAAACATTGTATTAGTTTCAGGTGTACAATATAATGATTTCATATTTGTGTGTATTGTAACATGATCATGACAATAAGTCTAGTTAATATCCATCACTATACATAGTTACACATTTTTTTTCTTGTGATGAGAGTTTTTAAGATTTACTCTTAGCAGCTTTCAAATATGCAACACCCCAGTATTACTATGGTTATGTATTTTATAACTGGCAGTTTGTACCTTTTGACCCCCTTCACCCATCCACCCCCAACCCCCACACTGATGACCACCAATTTGTTCTCTGTATCTATGAGCTTAGTATTGATTTTTTATTTTTTAGATTCCACATATACAAGAAAAATATTTTGAAAAAGAGATAAACAAGCATGAACATAAGATTGCCTATAATTCACTACTTAGTTAATTACCATAATAATTTTGATAAATCTTTCAGTTTCTTTTCCTCTCTGCTCAATCTGATTTGTAATCAGCTGTTTTCAATTAATTTGATATCAAGCCAACATTTCCCATGTATAGTATTATGTTTTAGGGATATATAATAATTTACAAAATCAGTTTTATGTTGTTGGTCATTTATTATTTCCCATTTTTTAGTCTCGAAGAGAATATTTTAATAAGCAGTGTATCTTGTTAAATTCTTAAGCACACCTTTGATTTGTTACTTAATATAAATGACTAGAAGTGGCATTTCTAGATCCTATTCCCAAATTTGTGACTGAATAATCTCTATCAGTTGAATTAAATTTTAAAAATACTATCAATGAAATACTCATTGTACATCTGCCTTGTGCAAAGCAACTGTGATAGGTGCAATGAGAATATAATGTGGAGTAAGGCCTGTGTGGCCGATTGCTGATTGTTTTCTAATTGTTCTTCTGTACTTCTTCCTCAGTAACCTAGAATCCCTGGTTTTTAAGGTATGGCTGCCAGTTTAAATACTATATTTCCCAGCTTTTCCTAGTAGCTAGGTTGGTTATGTGACAAAGTTATGACCGGTCAGATACAAGCATGAAATGGTATCCATAAATGCCAAGAAGTGTCTCTAAAATGGGGGGTGGTCACTGGAGTGTCAGTGACGACTTAGAGTTTCAGCGGTGATCATGGCCTTGAGGAGGAAGCAAGAGTTTGAGGGTGTTAAATGAGGGAGAGGGAGAGAGAGAAGAAAAGAGAGAGAGAGAGAGAGAGAGACGCCTGCAAGCCTGACACTGTTCAGTTCATATCAACCCTGGACAGTCTACCTCTATTGTATTTTTCTGTGAAAAAGAAATACAATCTCTCCATTGAGCCATTAATATTTTGGGTTTTCTCTCACAGATAGCTGAACTTAGTAATTTTTAATAGGATATTACCTGTTGGAAATAGAAGAGGGTAAAAAAGAATAACTTGGGAAGAAATGGAGAAATAGCTGGGTGGAAACTGAACTTGAAACAAATAGTTACAATGTTCTAAGTATGGGTATTAACTTTAGGCATTTTAGACTTTCAGATCTTATTCTAGTAGTTTGAACAATCTTTGACCATTCTACCCATATTTATAAATATAGAAGAATTGATCTAGACAATAAATTAAAAACTTTTAACTTTAAGTAAAATAGTTGAATATGTTGAATTAGAATTGGGATCCAAATCCACAGGGTAAATTACTAATCTATTATGTTCACACCAACAAGTCGGTACTTATAATTTGATACTGTAATGCAAATGCATTCTATAATATACCTGCATTGTTAATTGCTTTTTTCCATATGAATTATAGCATAAAGATATGTATACGCATTATAGATCCTCTTGTTAAATGGCTTTCAATATCTACCTTATGATTTCACTATAGTTTCCCTAGTTACTCTGCATTACTTTGGGATTTTAATTGTCTTTTGAATGATTATTTCTAATTTTTCTGTATAAAACATTTTATATTTAAGATTAGTTACTTAGGCACATTTCCCACAAGTAGAATTATCGGTCAAGAATGTAGTAATAGTTAAAGGCCTTGATACATATTTCCAAATTGCTTTTCATAAAGGTAGGGAATAATTTAAGCTCTCCCAAGTTAGAATGTGTAAGAGTGCTGTTTTGGTCACTTTGGCTGATTTCTTTGTGAAGTTAAAGAAAGGTTTCTGTTTAAATATCTCTAAAGCTCAGGAGCCATCCTGACGTAAGGACCATTGTGTTTTATTTCTTTATGTTAGTCTTTCCCTCTCGTACTTTTCAATGATATGTTTGATACAATATGAAGGGTCTGGGATAACATGAAGATAATAAGGGGATTTGGGGAATTGAAGGAGGGAGAATGAGCAAGAAGAGAGACTACTAAAGACAAATTTTCTTTCCACTGAAATTTCCGAAAGATCAACCCCTCTTTAACTTCCTGAGGTAAGTCCAGATGATTCTGGCAAACCCAATAAAGACATTTGCAGCTTCTGTAACTTATTGGAGGATAATTGCCTGGAGCAGGCAATGAAAAATCTAGTGTTCTAGGGGCAACTCTGGTCATTGTACCTGTATCAGATATTGGAAGGTTGGTCAATTTCAATGATGCAATAAAAGTTTTATTTCAAAATCTCAGTTATTTGTCTTTACTATCTACCTTTATTTTTTTCTGGGCCAAAAGCAATCTTCAAAGGATAACATATTAGATTGTTGGAAGTAAAACTAGTGAGCTGTTGTTCTTTTACCTAAGGGAACACCTGTAGGCATAATACAGAATTGACTAAAATAATATTGCAAAACATAGATTTGCTTTTCACTCTTTATACATTGTTTTCAATAGAACTTACTCTAAATACAAGATTTGCTTTTGTGATATATTATGTACCTGGGAAATTTGGGCTAAGATTTATGAAAGGAATTGATTTAATCATCTTCATCATCACGTGTGTCAAGTAGCATGGGGCACAATAAGATAGATGTCTGTAGTTTTGTTTGAATTCAGCATCTGCCCACAAAGCTAATACCATAGCAACTAAGAAACACAAGTACATCTTTCCTTAAGAGACTCTATCTTAAGAAACCTTTTATACTCCATCCCCATTACATTTAAGGACTGAATATCTGATCCTCTGAACAATACAATTCCACTCTACTCTTTTTCCATATATCTCATTCTTTAACTCCTCTTAGCCACCAAGCATATTTCTAACATGAACTTCCTTCATTCCACTCACATCCACAAATTCCTAAATGCCAAGCTGACTTTTGCATTTAATTTGGCTTTGGGTGGGAGAAAAATTGAGAGTGATGACATTTTCTCAGGCTTAGACTTCATATGTGGAGTGTTTGGTGTTCTGAAGATTAGCAGCCACGTGATAAACTTGAAATTAAGAGAATGTAATGTAAAACTTTCTTCAGAACTGAGATATCATTATTTCAATCTGGAGAAGACAGTCACCTAGGGGTGCTTCTTGCCTGTAGCCTTCTCTGGACCATTTATAAGTATGTGGACCTTCCTCAAGAGCATGGCTCACTTTCTCTTTCTCTCACCTTTCATATCTTGTATATTATTTTTAAAATAATTCATTCTCTTATATGGTAGCCTTTTTCATAAATCAGCTTTGTAAAACTCAGGAAGAAGTATTCCTCATTGTGATAAAATACACACAATATAAATTTACCATTTTAATCTATTTTAAGTGTAAAATTCAATGGCAGTAAGTGGATTCACATTATTGTACAACCATCACCACCATCGATCTCTGGAAATTTTATATCTTCCCAAAATGAAACTTCGTATCCATCCAACAGTGGCTCCCTATTCCCCCATCCTCCCAGACCTGGCAATCACCGTTCTACTTTCTGTCTGTATGAATTTGACTACTCCAGGTACCTCATATAAGTGAAATTATACAATGTTTTTGTGTCCTTTTGTATCTGGTTTATTTCACTTAGCAGACTATCTTCAAGGTTTGTCCATGCTGTAACATGTGTCATAATTTTATTCCTTTTCAAGGTTGAACAATATTCCACTGTACGGATATTCCACATTTTGTTTATCCGTTCACCTGTCGATGGACACTTGGGTTGCTTCCACTTTTGGCTATCGTGAATAACGCTGCTTTGAACATTGTTGTACAAATATGTATTTGAGTTCCTGCTTTCGATTCTTGTGGATATATATCCAGAAGTTGCATTGCTGGTTCATATGGTAATTCTGTTTGATTTCTTTAGGAACCACCATACTGTTTTTCACAATGATCCGTATCCCTTCCCTCTTCCCTCCCATATGTAATGTGTCTGTCCTGCAAAGACCTTCTTTAAATTGTTTTCACTTAGTTTTTCTGTGGAAGTCATTTTTTTGGTCATTTTCCACTAGTGGTATTATTATTTGCTTGGGGATCAAGGGTCACCTGACAGAAAGTATCTCAGTTCCAATGATTTCTTCTTCTCCTATCTAGCCTGAGCAGCCTCATGTAACCTAGACCCATTATCTTGGCCAGCCAGTAGCTGTTATTCCCATTTTTCAGATTAAGAAATAGATTAGATGAGCAGGTCAGTTACGAGAATTAGTTGGTATAGTAAAGAATTAAATGAAAAGCAGAGTAAACATAAATGACTTCCACAAGTCACTTAGGGAATTGGAGAAGCTGGTTATAAGAGTTTCTAAATTTCTAGCTGAACACTTTCTGCTGTGTCTCTAGATTTTTTTATGCTTCAAGCCTTAAGAAATCATTCCTTAATGATTGGCTTATCCTCCTCATTCACTTCATTGTGCATCTTTATTTTATTATGGTATAAAATGCATATCATACTTGGGAGGGAGAGTATTCCTCTACAATTGTAAGTATATAATATTGCAAATGAAATGTGATAAGCAATAGCAAACAGTGCTATTCAAGGAACTATTGTCAAGATCAGAAGAAACACAAAGGAAATAAAAACGATAATTTTATATTAAATGAGGTGAAGGTCATTATTTGACCCTTAGAAGTACTGAAAACACACAGGAAAACTTATTGGCAAAGTTTAAAGAAAATGATAATCTTGCCTATCTGTTTAGAATTTATGTATTATACACTGTTATCTTTGGCTCCTTCTGTGTCTATTAACTACATGTTTGTTGAGAAATAGTGAAGTTGGATAGTAGGTTTGCAGATTTAGAACTAAATTTTCTACAGAGCTACAGTATTTGTAGGGTTTTATTGGTTCCTCATAGATGGTACCTATAAAATTTAAGTACTTTTCAGGTATGGGCAAACAAACATATACAAATATCTGTATATATGTGATGAGGGGAAGAAAGAAGTGGAAATATTTTCAAACATGATTACCAGAGCAAAAATTTTAAAAAGGCTTTGATTTTTAGTTTGAACACTTGCTGGCAACATAAAACATATATATATATAATGCCCCCTAAATTCGTATTTCTTTTCTCTTAAAAAATATTGTAGTAAATGGTTTATAGTTTGTAGGTTGGAGTCCTAGTAACTCATAAATGCTCTCTGGAGGAATAATGCTATGTCCATCACAGACTGCTTCAATAAATAAGTCATCCCCTTCTCCACAGCCATTTGTAACTACATACTTGCTTTGTTTTCATTTTTCAAAAGAAAAACTGTGGTCAGGTTGTTTATGATCTCATTTCTGTTTGCAGCAACTCAGCAAAATGGGGCTGGCCTTACATATGGTCACCGTTTTTTAATGACATTGGGAGGTTTTAGACCAATTAAGAGACACTTTTAAAAGAATCAGTTGGGTTGGCTATGCAACTGAGTTTGATTAAAATCCCCTAATTAATCACTTTTGTTCTATTTTTTTTTATTCACTGGGCTATGACTATGAACAGTTTGAACTTTATATCCAATAAAGATTTTAGTAGTGTTCAAATCCACTAGAGGCTTCCCAACTAGTAGTATTTGTCTGACAAGATACTGTCATTAACCAGGGTTGACAGACTGGTAATTTCAATCCTAAGTCAGTCAAAAATACGGTCCTTACTTTTTTCTTCTATTGTCTGTTTTGAGCCCTGCTTCATGTTTGAGTTTCCAGCACTTAATTTTATGGGTATTTTAAATGATTTTAGATGTCCATTGTGATAAAATATTCCTACCTGCCCGGGGGCGGGAAATGAGTTTCCTATTGCCAACACTTTGATTATTTTCATACTTCTTCCCCTGGAGGAATCAGGGATGAATCTCTGCTTCAAGGTCCAGGGATCCCTTCTCCAGTGATTCTTTCTGCAACCCTATCCTTTATTACAGGCCCATGCATACAGAGATGACACCAGAAAAAATCGATACGGGCACTAGCTGATCAGAAGGTGCCTTGAACCGAGGCTAGTTGGCTTGGCAGGAATGTGAGCCCTTCAGCGAATGCTAGGAAAAACCCCTTGTGTTTTTAACTATTAGTATAATGGAATCTCAGAGTATGAGAATATTGGCAAAGTGGCAGGCAGATTGCAGATTCATATAAAACCTTATTTTAGTTGACATGTTTGGAACAATTTGTGAGGCTTAGGGCGCTATTCGAATAGGCCGCCCAAGCCCTCCGAATTTCACATGGCACCTCTGCCTTCCCACTGGCTGGTTCTTCCTTTATTCTGAGCCCTTGGAGGTAGTTGGAAGTAATTTTTATTTATTTTTACCCCACAGTTTGCTCACTCTTGCTCTCTCAACTCCTTTGTTTCTGGGAAATGAAAATTAATTTTCATCTTGGGCTTCTTATCCACCTTTTGGACCTAGCTTCCCAATGATTGTTTCTGGACTCTATACATTTGAAGTGTCCATCCCCAGACATTCACAGCACTGTCCGGTCCAATGTGCGGGGCCAGAGGGCCTAGAGGAGCTCTGTCTCCCACTTTACCCTTTTATCACCTGAGTCTTCTTCGCTTTTGTCTCCTGCATCTCTTTGTTCTCTAGGAAATGTCAGTTTATTTAAAGCTCACTTCACATTAGCAATCCACCTGAGTACTATATGTAAAGGTTCCATTTCAGAGGTATAGAAACGTCTGGGTTTAGGTCTTGAAGAAAATACTGTGTTGGTGATAGATACCCTGAACCCAGTTTTGACTTTGTATCCTCATATCCTCAACTCTTTGCTCTCAGGTTGTGGGGGGCTACGTGTGGCCCCTAGAAAGTAGCCTACGCCTTAATCACCTGAAAATTTGACTATCATGTTATATGGCAAAAGAATGAATATTTCCTTCTCTGGCAATGAGGTGATTAAGGTAAGGATCTCAAGAGGAGGATTTTATCCTGGATGAATTGGTGGGACCCTACACGCCTTTATGCATATCTTACAAGAGAGGAGGTGAAGGGGTTTAGTCACACAAAAGCATAGAGAAGTCAATGTGAAGATGGAGGCAGAGCTTGGAGTAGTGTGGCCAGGAGCCAAGGAACGCCATAGAATGTCAACAACCAGAAGTTGGAAGAGGCAAAAAGGGTTTCTCCCCCAGAGCCTCTGACCTGGCCCTGCTGACACCTTGTGATTTTAAACTTCTGACCTCCAGCACTTTTAGAGAAGAGATTTCTGCCGCTGTAAGCCACCCAGCTTGTAGTAGGGAACCCTAGGAACTCACACAGCGCACAGGTTTTCCAGGGCTTTCCAGGGAAAAATGAATAGGCATATATTTCCCAGGCGTTTTGGAATTTTACAGAAATAGCAGTCAAAAAACTAACCATGAGTTACTTAATTGATTAATTAAGTCATCACATATATATATCAAGGACTCACAGGAAATTCCAAAGGTAAGCAAGCAGAAGAATGGCCAGGAGCATACTATCTAGCAGGATGGACTTGAAAATAAGAAACTCACAGCCTACTCAGGAAATCACAAAGCAAAAGCAGAGAAGGGGAGCCATGAAATGGAGTTGTGGACTCATCTTAAAGGTCACAGAAAGTGGTCTGGAATTGATCCTTTGGGCTACAGAATAGGAGTTACAGAGGAATTTTAAATAAAGAGGTTAAATTGAAAACTCTTATTAATTTTATGAGAAAAACCTGACTTTTTACTTTTGAAATAGAACTCTTTGTTTTCAACTAGCAGGAATAATACTACAGCTTCTCCTTGTTGCATTGTTTACCTAAATAATTTTGTCCCAAATTCCCCATCCATAGAAAATTTCCCTTTTCCGTGCATAATTGTATCCACATATGCTACATTAGTTGGCAACTGGATTACAGACCTGTTCTCTGTGAATGGCTGTGAATTTAGTTCCGGGTAATGAGTACTTTTTTTTTTTTTTTTACCAAAAGTTATACATTATATTATGTGTATGAAATATGAAAAATAGTTTAGATCCTCTAGATCTGCAGCATACTACATTGTGTGGAGTAGGGTTGAGAGGGGAGAATGAGAGAATGAGAATCTAGGATAGGGTAGAATTTACCCCTAGTTCTGCTCACTAGCTTGTGCCTTTCTCTGTTAGGTATAAGTAGTGTAGGTGAAGGAAAATAAATTTTCCTCTCCCCTTCTGAGTTCTTGGTTGAGGCCCATATAATAAAAGACAAATCAACAAGAGAAAATCAGAAGTTTACTAACATGTAGACCTCATGTATACAAGGGAGATACCCAGAGAAATGGAGTAACACAAAGAGGTAGCTTTAAATTTAGTCTTAAGTACCATCTAAATGGCCAGAGGGGTTAGGGGATACAGGCTTCTTAGGGGAGAATGATTTTTAAAAATAATTTTTAGGGAAAATGAATGGGCCTTTAGAAAAATAGGTGGGAGGTGTGGCAATTTGTGACAAAGTTTGTCTTGGTGTGATGTCACCTTCTAGTCTCTTTTTTAAGTCAGTCTTCTGGTTGATGGAAGATATGTCTCTAGGCAGATAAAGGGAGCTCAGAGACAGTCTCTCCTTGCAATTTGCTTTTTTTCAGTGCCTACAGCTCAAAGTAATCAGTATCCCAAAGAGGCATCTTTTGGGGTGGCATGTCCTGAACTCCTACAGTTGTCATATTTGGGGATGACATTTTCTGCTGCCCTCCAGTAGGAAAAAGCCAAGGTAATAAGGACAGAGTCCCACCTCAGATGTGCCTCCCTGAGTCACCATCATGCTCTCCCTGCCTGAGAAGTCTCCCCAGAGTTACACCTTTTGCCCTGCACAGGCACCCTGTGAGAATGTTCCTAGCCTGCTCCCTATCTAAGGTATAGATAGTATCTAGCATTGTGTGAATTCCTGTATTGAAAAAGTAGTCCACTAATATTGATCTGTGTTGGGGATATGAATTTGTTAGAAATACAGATTAAAGATACGTAAGTTGAAAATGCATCAATTTTCTTTCTAGCAATATAGGGAGTAGATGAATTCTCAATTGCTTATAATTCCTGAATGCAAATGTCACTGATCATTGAGATAAGCCTTTTATTCTGGAATTAGTTTATGATATATTTGTGCACATGTAGTTAGTAAAATTCTCAAACCTAACACATTAGTCAAAATGTCTCAAGGACATATGTATAAAAAAAGGTAAAATTGAATGTATTTATATAGCTCCTTGCCAAGAAAATGAAAATGTTTTGCGTAAATACTCTAGGAGCTGAGATTAGATGAGAATACTTGAGATATGGGTGGCATTTGAATACTTCTTACTTGGCTCTGCTTGAAGAAATACAATACTCTGAAATATTCACTAGTGCATTTACCAGCCTCTTGGGGTGCTGAACATCAAGAAAAAGTGCCAACTGAGAGCCTGAGAAGCTCAACTTAAGCCTGGAGTTTATGTAAATAGCCTTTGTCCCGAAGATATATGTATGACTTAAAAAAAATAAAAACCTCTGCCCATAGAAGTCTCTTTTCAAATAAGAGACATTTAATCCTGGAGCCAGAGTCCTGGCAGATTTCCCATATTCAAACCCAGTACATAGATAAAATCTCACTGCTTTGTCAGCAATGAATAGCTGGATTCTGAAGACAGCTTCAAAGATCCGGGGAAGACTGCCATCTGGTGGGAAAACGAAATTACTGCTAAAGTACAGTCACAAGCTCCCTGTTGCTTTGTCAAGTATTTGTTTAAAGCCTAAGCAAAATGAAATGATATTTTAAGTCAAACACCACCTGAGTCAAGTTTTAATTAATAACCATATGATTATCATTGTTATCTTGTTTTTGTTCTGTTGTTTTACCTCTTCTCTGACATGTGAAAAAAAGAAGGAACTGAGAGATATTGTGCTTTTTTTCTATCTGGTTATTCAGTTTTCCTTACTCATCACTTTCTAGTTTTCAGAAACTGAGCTAAACCCTGTAATTACAATAAAGGCAATGTAATACACAGCTCTGATGACTTTGGGAGATCAAAAATATAGAGAAATGAATAAAATGGCAAATAAGAAAAGAACCTGGACATAGGTCTGAAAACAATGAGCCTTTAGCCTAGACTCTAGTCTGGTTTGCATTTGAGGATATTGTTTAATCCTTTAGTACTTGAGTTTCATTTCTCAGCTTTGACTCTTACAGTTTCTCTGTCAGCTGAGTTTTAATTTGGCAAACGATAATGACAGATTGCACACATACTTGTGTAGAGATTTTAATGTATTTAGGGTGCTTAGATGATCCTGAGGCTAGATTTTAGTGTTGTATCGATAAATGCTCAGCTCTTAAGTACCCCTTATCATCAGTTTACTGTCTACTGAATTTCTCCCTTTTCAAAGTAACATGGGAGTGAGTTGAAGCATTTTCTGTAGAATTTTAAATGGTATGTATATACACATTTGTGTGTGTGTGTGTTTGTGAATGACACTTCATATTCAGTATTTTCTAAGTATGAGTTTAAAATCTCTCTGCTCAATATACAAATTACATTTAATAAAATTAATTTCTTCTCAATACATTACTTTAGACATGCACTACTACTAAAATATCAAGAGATAGGTCTAAATTTTTGGTTTTTTATAAAGTGAGAATTTCAGATAAAGATGGGAAAGACACCTGGACCCAACCATATTCTCTCTTTATTCCCTATAGTTAACCAAAAGCAAATGCCCTGTTGAATGGTGAGTTTGGCCACATGGGAGGATCTGGTCTGTGTTATTGTCCACCAGCAAATCCTTCCAGGCCTTTCAGCCTTGCTGTTAGCTTGCAGCCTTACTCCCTG
>NC_138376.1:97796675-97812429 GCF_054177405.1 Leptonychotes weddellii | reverse complement strand
TATAGCCTAATTTCTGCAATACAGTATATTTTTTATGTGTCCTCACATTGTACATAAGTCTGCTATTGTCTTGATCTCAAGTCAGGCCAAGCTATTTTTTAACTTTTTATCCTGAAAAATTTCAAGTACATACAAAGGTAGGATAGCATAATGAACCTGCAGACATCCAGCACCCAACTTCATCAACTATCAACTCAAGACTAATTTTGTTCTACCTATATCCCTCACTATTCAGCCCCACTGGATATTTTGGGGAGAAGACAAAAGCAGACATCATTTCCATTTAATTCTATAAGGAAATAATTCATTGGATACCTCTGAAAGGTAGGGATTCTTAAAACAAACAGTATAGTTATCATACTTGAAAACATTAGCAATAATTCCTTAAGGATATCACATATCATATTAGAATTCAGATTTGCCTGGTTGTTTCATAAATGTCTTCTTACAGTTTGAATCAGGATCTAAGTAAGTTACACACATTGCAGTTGAATGACACGTTTTAAGTCTCTTTTAATGTATGGAATTCTTCCTATTTTTTTCATATTTGTTGGAGAAACTGGCTTCCTTCTATAGAGTTTCCCAAAACATGAATTCTGCTGATTGTGGTTGCCAGTGAGGAGGAGTGGAAATGGTTTTTCTTTTGCAAGCTATTTAGAGCAATTTGTGTAGAAACTGGACTGTTATGTTTTAGTGCACTTTGCTGTTTTCCAGACACCTTCTATTCCTCAGTTTCTCATACTTCACATATGATTTTTGTCTATCAGTTTCTTTCCTGGTCTGTCACATGCCATATATTCTAGAAAATACATATTCTTTATGTTATATATTCTAGAGTTGTTTTGCCTGTGAGTTGCTTCCTACTGAGATATCCTTCTGACTTGTTTTGCTGTGAATTGATAGTTAAATTTTGAAGCTTGATAGATTGAGGTTTGAATTTCTGGGAAAACTACTCTATAATGAGTGCTGTGTATTTTCTATCAGGAGATACACAGCATCTGGTTGATTTTTTTAATAAAGTTAGAAGCTGTTGATGATCATTGTTACCTCAAAATATAGAACAGTTCTGGCCACTGGATCTTATTTTTGTTTCCAGAGAGAGTGAGTATCTCTGAAGATGGGACCCTGACTAGGCACCCTTCATTTGAGAGTATTGCACTGTGCTGTAGATTCAGTGAGCCTGGTCAAGGTGTTTACAAATTGTATTTTCTACTTTAAGCAAAATTGAATCGACAAAATGGACAAGTATTTTTAAAAAATACTAAAAGCCCCATCAATTAAAGATTATACTATTAAGGACACCATTAAGAAAGTGAAAAAGCAGCTACAAAGTGGGGAGGCTTACTTGCAAAACAGATAAAGGGTATTAAAAAGGACTTGTATTCAAATACATAAAGAACTTTTACCAATTAATGACAAAAATACAGACAGCACAATGAAGAAAATGGGCAAAATACTTGGATAGTTACTTCACAAAATTGGTGTCTCACAATGACCCATAAAACATTGAAAAACTACTTAATCTTGTCATCTGGGAAATGTAAATGGAAACCACGATGAGGTAATACTATAGAATCATAGAATGATTAATTAAAAAGACTGACAGTACAAATCATAGCAAGATTGTGGAGAAACTGGAAGTTTATGTACTCCCGGTGAGAATATATTCTGGAAAACCACTTTGTGGAGTCTCCTACAGCCGGGCATACGTACCTGCTATGACCCAACAATTAAATGCTTACAGAAACATATGTGTATGTGAAAAAAATGTGTACATATGTGTACAAAAACACATGTATAGAAATATTCATAGCAGCGTTTTTTATAATAGCTAAAAATTGGAAACAACTCAAATGTTCTTCAGTAGTAGAGCAGATAAATAAATTTTGGTGTATTCATACAATGGAATACTCTGACATTAGGGATAAAAAGAAAGAAGCCGGACACAAAAGAGAATATACTCTATGATTTAAAGTATATAAAACTTCCAAACCAGAGAGAAATCTAATCTATGATATTAGAAGTCAGGATCCTGGTTAGCTTTGGGGAAGAGGCGTTGGAAATGTGACGGGCTAAGGTATGATGGAGCTGGTGGGAGCCTATTAATATTCTACTTCCAATCTAGGTAGTAGTTACATAGGTGCATTCAATGTGTATCAAGTCATTGCGCTATCATTATTTGTGCCTTTTTCTAAAAGTACTTCATACTTCAGAAGATAAATTTATTAAAATATTGTATTTATAATATGAGCAAAAGGCAACAGTGATAAAAAAAGAAAAGTAGAACTGACAATTTTCACACTTCTCGTCTTTCTCCATCAGCCACATTAGGAGGAAAAAAGTACAAGAAGATGAACTAATCATACCCATCAAGATGTCAGCCAAAAATTTGAAATTTTCAAGACAGTTGAAATGAAGATTTACAAATACTCTCAGTGACAGTGAATTTCACCATAGTTTATACTGTGTTATGTGATGTTAGCAACTAGGAAAATGAAGCCTTCACGATTAACAATATATTTTCAAACTAAGCAAAAAGAATATGAAGACAATTATCTACACTTTTTCATTGCTGTTTATAATTATGTTATAACCAATCCAGTACCTCATTACATTTAAACCTCACTCAAATTAATGTTCAACTCCTTTGAGTTTTTTAAATAGAGATAAAGAAAAAAAACTACATATTATTAAGTATACCAGTCCTTCCTAAAAACGGCTAAAATGATACAAAGAAGCAATATGGTGAAAAACAAAAACCATTTCTTTTTCTGAAAATACTCTTGGAAGGTGCTTGGGAAAGAAATGCTGAAGAGTTCAATAAGCTCATATACATAACAGGCATAAAATGGTACCTGGCACTTGGTGAGCGCAAAATAAATGTTAGCTGTCACAATTATTTGTATGAACAAGTGACTCAGTAAGGGAGATTTTCTGCAGAGGTGTATGAGAGCTCAGTTTTTTCCCAACATATGTGTTTATTGTCTTTGCTAGATTATGCTTCAGTAATAAAATCCATGAAGTATTTTTTTAGTGCATTGGAGAAACCACTCTTCTATCCCTTAATGACCTCTTTAGCACCAGCATCGCCTTCTGGATGAACCGAGTCCGGACAGCTACTGGTTGTACTGGTAAAGCAATGGTGCTGTCTGGACTTTTAAAAGTGATTCTAGGGGCGCCTGGGTGGCTCAGTCGTTGAGCGTCTGCCTTCGGCTCAGGTCATGATCCCAGGGTCCTGGGATCGAGTCCCGCATCGGGCTCCCTGCTCTGCGGGGAGCCTGCTTCTTCCTCTCCCACTCCCCCTGCTTGTGTTCCCTCTCTCGCTGTGTCTCTCTCTGTCAAAAAACTTAAATAAAAATCTTAAAAAAAAAAAAGAATTTGGGGTGCCTGGGTGGCTCAGTTGGTTAAGCGTCTGCCTTCGGCTCTGGTCATGGTCCCAGGGTCCTGGGATCGAGTCCCACATTGGGCTCCGGGCTCAGTGGGGAGCCTGCTTCTCCCTCTCCCACTCCCCCTGCTTGTGTTCCCTCTCTCGCTGTCTCTCTTTCTGTCAAATAAATAAATAAGATCTTTAAAAAAAAAAAAAAGTGATTCTAAAGGGAGATTAACAGCATGACTCCACCTATGAAATGTATTCCCTGTGTCGTTATAGGCAAGTTACTAAAGCAAAGAAATTGTAGCCAGAAGTTTACAAAGTTCTGAACGATGTTGTAAATATGAGGTTAATTTATAGAAATAAAAGTATAAAATATAGTAGGATCCTCATGATACTTTGTGAGATGAGGAATAACTGTGGTACTCTTTTGTACCATTTAAAGATTTGCTGATTGTCTTATGACAAATCATTTTCCCCCAAATTAAAGATGTGCTAATATTAAGATTTATTTTGGGGGGCGCCTGGGTGGCTCAGTTGGTTAAGCAACTGCCTTCGGCTCAGGTCATGATCCTGGAGTCCCGGGATCGAGTCCCGCATCGGGCTCCCTGCTTGGCGGGAAGTCTGCTTCTCCCTCTGACCCTCCCCTCTCTCATGTGCTCTCTCTCTCTCTCTCGTATAAATAAATAAAAATCTTTTTTAAAAAAAGATTTATTTTTCAAAAGGGTGAGCGTTCACATTTGTCTACCTAATCCGCAAGTGCCTTTCAGTAGTCTGCCACCCAGAGGAATGCTCACATAGGTACTTGAGCTGGCCCTTCAGTCAAAAGGAGCAAAAATAGCTGTAACAAAAGAATCATCCTATATAAAATATTTTCAAAATGGATTGTTTTAAAATATTTCTGATGTCATATGCTTCCATTGCTGAAAACAATGTAACTTCTCATTTTGCGGACTTTAAAAACTTGCAAACAAAATTTCTAATCATTTATAAATTCTTCCACAGAATTTCAGTGTGTTTTAAATCCCATAGTTAGGGGCACCTGGGTGGCTCAGTTGGTTAAGTGGCTGACTCTTGATTTCCACTCAGGTCATGATCTTGGGGTCCTGTGATTGAACCCCGCATCAGGCTCTGCACTCAGCTGGGGAGTCCGCTTGTGGATTCTGTCTCCTTCTTCCTCTGCCCCTCCCCCTGCTCAAGTGCTTGCGCGCTCTCTCTCTCTCTCAAATAATTTTAAAAATCCAGTAGTTAAAATATTAGTTAATTAACTATCACTTTGACATCAAGGAAGATAGGAATTTACTAGCCAATTTCAACAATATCTTTGCAAAATTAGTAGTCATCATTGAAAAGATGTATCATGACTTAGAGCAACTAACAATGTACTTTTTCCATTTGGATCCATGTATCTTTGTGAAGAAGTATCATTTTTAGCAGTGACGGCCATTAAACCTCAGTATATCAATCAACTGAATTATGAAATAAAAAACTGAATTGCTGTATCAGAAAGTGTTAAATCAAGATTTAAAAAATAATGACATGATTCAACCATTTTCTCAATATTAGTAATAAATAATTTTGCTTAAAATATTTTTACTTCAACTTTAATCAACTTTATTATTTTAAAATTTCTACTTTGAGTTTGTTTTATAATGCACATGATGTATTAGTAGAGTAAATGAACATAATTACATATATGTTAGTAGAGTACACACATACATAATTTTATGTATATATACATGTGTGGCATTTATGTTTTATGCTTCAGGTTTTTCTTAGGAACATGTAATCAGAATGGTTCAGAGATCACTGATTTAGAGGTTGGCAGGAAAGAGAAAAAATGGCAAAACATATGGGTGAATAAGGATCCAAGGGATAAAAGAAAGATGAGAGAATAGTGTTACTGGAGATTGAGGGGAAAATTTTTTTTTTTTCAGATGATGAGATGGTTATCAGAGTGACGTTCAGCAGAAATCTCAGGAACTGTGAGGTCTGAGAAAAGGCCATGGGATTTATGACTGATGGCTAAAAAGTTATTCGTGAAAATATTTTCAGTCAAGTGGTAAGAACAGAAACCAGACTGCACTCCGTAAATACCCAGATAATAATTGAGTGGGAGGGAAAGAAAAAGAGCAGTAAGAATAGTTTACTCTTACTGAAGCTTGGCAGAAAATGAATGAGGCAATGGAGAGCAGGGTCAGAGAATACAGTGCAAGTGGGCAGAGTAATTGATTAAGTGAACGGGGGAGTAGGGGGAATGTCACAGTCAAAGGAGGAGGCACTGACTTAAGAAAGAGGACAGGACCCTTCGTAAGAAAGATGAGAGATCAAATGCATTTCGAAGACGAGACAGGGAAAGCTGTGAGAATTGATTTCAGATGGCCACAATCTCAATCAATTACATGATTCAAGAACTTCCTAAGATTGAGAAATGCCACGCTGTGACTGTGAGCTTGCTGAAAGAGGAAAAAAAAATTGAAATATTGTCTTTAGACCCCTCACAAGGAACTGAAACAGAGATCCGTAGATAACTGGGCAAACTTGAGGACCTAGATATCACCAGGCAACATAAATTTGTTAGAGACAAATGGGAAAATTATAAGCCTTTTTTAAAAAAAATTATCAGCAGTAAGCAGTCTTTGGAGGATTGGCAATGAGAGTAGAGTGGAAAGTGAGGATCTTATAACCACAATGAGAAAATTGATAACAAAGAGGTTCTAAGGACCCCTTGGGTGGAGAGACAAAGTGAGGTAAGGAGGCTGAGAGGCAGAAATGAATTGAAGATTGAGAGGGATGAACAGTGTTGAGAGAGTATGAGCACAGAGGAGTATGATAAAATCCAGAAGGATGATGGAGCAGTTCTGAGGGACAATGAGGTCCAAGTTCCAATTGTACTTACAAGAGGCTAAAAAAGAGTAGGAAAAATGTTCCACAGACATGTGAATGTTAAGGTCTTCTGATGTTTGTAGAGGAATGACAGAGAGGAGGACGTGAGCCAAAGAGCGCATTATGAGCAAAGTGGGATCCCGGAGATGACTAAAGGGTCAGGCCAGGGTTCTGTAGAAATTTAGAGAAGGTGTGAAATGGTAGTGTCAGTCAGTGCTTGACAAAGGACATGGGGAATTGGGTGTCTGATTTGGAAGAAGTCAGAAGGGCAGCCTTCATGGGAAAGAGTTTCGAGGAAATGTTGCCAAGCTTGAGTTGAGGTGAAGAGGTGGGAAGCAACCTTCAAGGACTACATCCTGTGTTAGACACCTGTTCATAACAGCATGAGATTTTTACATTTTAGCAACACTTCAGTAGCACACATGCCATTTAACATTTCATATAATGGGAATACTTAAAGAGTGAGATTAATCATACTCATCAAAATCATTTCTAGCTCAAATAATAATGTGCCAGTGTTTTACATCAGGTTGCCAGGATAGATACCTTTCAGAGACATATATGGAAGTCTGTGTTTTCATACCCAGAAGGTTAAAATGATTTCAAATATAATTTTTAAGAAATGAATTTAGAATCCTCTTCCTAGATACAGAGCTATTATATGGTACACTGCAGTTCCCATCTGCCATCTGCAGCAAGTGTTGTTCTGCTGGACACTTTTCAAATGCTCTTCATATGTCTACTGATTAAAAACTAATTTCACGAAAAACTAATCTAAACAAAAAACATGTCACATACTTCATTCTACTGTAATTTCTGTTTCTGTAACTCAAACCAAGATTAATTTTCCTGTCCTTTGGCCACAGATTGCCCCCACAGTGTCTAAGAGTTACAATTTTCTAATTAAAATAGGAGCTATGAAAGTTATAACAATAGTCATGTGAATTAATTTTATAATTTGCAGAAAGGCAAAATAAGAAGAAAGAAGAGAATTTATTTATATTCAGAATTATTCCAGTGTCCATGAATCATTATAAGTAAGCTGACCTTGGTATTTTGTAGGGGATGCACTTGCCATAGCAGCTCTAAAATAGCAAACCCTTTGGCATGCTTGTCCATTATCTGGAGTGACATCGCTAACATCTTTGAGGGCTTGAGGGCAGCCAGACTTCTCATTTATCTCCTTAAGATTAACAAATGTACAGATTAGCTGTCTCTTCTGGCCTCATTTTCAAATAAAGATATATTGGTTAAGCCTTGCTTCAAGTGTCCATTTCATTTTTGGCTAAATTTATAGAAGATTAGAATAGCAAGAAGCAGATTGAATTGAGCTTGACAAAAGGGTGTGAAGAGATTCTTTACCCTGAGTACTCTAAAGAAAAATTCTTAAACTTGTTTAAGTCAAACAAAGTGTGTGATTATATTGAGTTCCTCCTGCTCTCATGAGCTAGAATTTGCTTTTTCCCAAGAGGGTGGTCAAATCAACATCAAATCAGGATGCTGGGACTTCTAGATGTCAAATTGTCTAGTTCCCTGTTTTCAGCAGGGAAGATGGAGGAAGAAGCAACTGAAATATATACACACTTATAATATCTCTCTTTAATACATAATATGTTCTGGAAAAATGCCTTTAAAAATGAAGGTTTAAAAGAGTCTTAACTAATAAATGATTTCTTTCCCAGAGAGCATAGTACAATCTTTGATATATGATGCCTGATGTAATCTCTAACAGTTCCAGCAGGGAGGGATTTATTTTCTTGGATCTAGTCCCAGTAAGTTCAGCAGGTAGAAGAAGTTCTTGAAGGGCTGAGATGGAAAGTTGTCTTTTTTTTTTTTTTTAATCAGAACAGCTAGGGAAGCAGATACAGGCATATTTCTTTTTCATGGACCAATTGCCTCTTCTCTGATCCAAGGGAAAGGGCAGGGCAGATAGAAAACCCCAACTCTTCAATGTCCTGAACTTCTGGTGGTACTTGCAGCAGGGGAGAGAGGGATCTGTCCTACTTGTTCACTACAACTGGGCCGAGAGTGTCTAAGTATCAAGCCACATGTAAGCACCTGTTATTGCTGAGGTCCCCAGTTAGCTGCCAGCTCAGAGTCCAGCCAGCATGGTCCCATTTGAAGAAGGTGTGCATGGTTGAGGGGGGGAAAGCCCTGCTGAAGAGGTAAGGGATACCAGCAAAGAGTCTCCCATGGGAGGGCCACAGCCTGGAACTCCGGGAAGAGTGGGAGAGGTGGTAGTGGGCTTCTGATGGGCTGATGAAATGAGGCCTGCCAACCACAGCTTTGGGAAAACCCCCTAAGGCTGCAAGGGACAGGAAAGGTGTCAAGGATGCTTTGTGGTGATTGGGTGGAACAAGCTCAAAGGGACTCTCTTGCAGGTGGTATAAAGAAGATATTCTGCATAAAAGGCAGGTTCTTGGTATAGATGGATGATTTGATGAAACCTCAGATTATTGTCTGAAAGAGAGGACTGATTATATGGATGATCAACTTCAAATTACTTTTCAGTTTAGATTCTTGCTTGTTTAAATATTTTCCTCAGAAAAACCAAACATTTGCCTCCATTTAATTGGGTCTTTATAATGCACAATGAGAAATTTATTAGTTTTTTTAAACCACTTAATAACCTTCTGAATTATTTATGGTGATTCAACCATATAACAAACAAAAGAGAAGACACACACACACACACACACACACACACACACACACTAAAAGACAGATGGCATAGAGGATTACATGTTCTCCTGGAATGATAATTTGAATATGCAAACCTGTTTCTTATGATTGGATTTGGAACTTCATTTATGTATTTTGATGTGTAGCTTCTGAATTACTGTTAATACTGTTCTTAAGTATAATTTAATTCTGAGGAAGAAAGTTACTTAATGGGAAATTTCTTCCCAAATATCACTTGAAATGTCTTCCCACGTATCCCTTGAATTCACTTTTCTGAAGTGAAAAAGTGCAGGCTGTGTTGTTTATATAAGCAGAGAAAAGGATGCTTTTTTTTTAGTCCGTTAGGAGAGTGATTGATTTTTTTTTTTTTTTTACCAAGTAAAAAGTAAAGTATGTTATCTGGGATACTTCCTGTTGTTTAAAATGTGAATGATGTTTAGTCCCTGGGCCAAGACAGGCCCTGTGTGACTTTCTAAAGAAAAATGAGCCTCGCCCTTGGGGAGAAGGGACACGAATGAATGTAATCATGAACCAGGAATCTCAATGAATTGTTTGGAAAAGGATGATTTTTTCCCCACCAACATGGTCTTAGGTGTGAGATGAAAGATGGATATGAAGAAAGAAAATACTTTTTTGGGTAATATTTATTTGTTCCTTTCTTTGTTCATAAGAAAAATATTCAGTGTCTTGTAATTGGATCATTGCTTTCAGTGGGAACCCTAAAAGCAATATACAAAGTACAAGCTAAGAATAACATGAAAAATAATTTAATAGCCATTTTGTATTAGCAGACGTGATTATAATGACTCATTTTCAATGACAAGTTAAGTGGAAATTACACAAAAGAAACAGTATATCTTTGAACTACACCTATAGAGTGGTCAGAAAGGCCTGATGCATGCCGGTTCAAATTTATCTGTGTTCCTCTCTATTCTTTGCACACCTTTTATTTTTCTCATTTTCCTCTGGACCTGATCTTCAGGTTGAAGGCTTGACATTGTTGAAGCAGTACCTGACAGAGTTTTATTTCTTCCATTATTGTCAGGTCACAATTTCATGCCTAGGGAATATGGGGCCGCTGGGTGTACATACTAAGTTCTCAATTTCCCTAATATAATCATTCTTTGATTTATAATTATCACAGATAGTAACCGGTCTAACTTGAGCCATAGATATATATGGGATACTGTATAACTATAGTGTTTGCAATGATTGCAACAGTGAATTTATTTAAAACCACAAAATTTGTAATGTGTATTTTTTAATAAATAAAACAAGTAAAATATGTGTTCCTTTCAAATACATATTAAGTATTACTGTTAAAAGTGACTGCATATCACTTCTAACATATAAACATGTGACTATGTTGTAGCCATTGATAAGCTAGCCAAAGAAAAAGTCATACAAGTCTGTATTTATTCATGCATTTCTCCATTAATTTAGTATGTAGTTATTTAATACCTGCTATATTTAAAACACTGAGATGGGGCGCCTCGGTGGCTCAGTAGGTTAAGCGTCTGCCTTCGTCTCAGGTCCTGATCCTGGGGTCCTGGGATTAAGTCCTACATGTGTTCCCTGCTCAGAGAGGAGTCTGCTTCTTCCTCTCCCTCTGCCCCTCCCCCCACTTGTGCTCTCTCTCAAACAAATAAGTAAAATCTTTAAAAAATAAAAAAAAGGACTGAGATAAGGACTAAGAACAATGAATAGGACAGGCATAGTCCTTATTCTCAGTGGGTTTATATTTTAACCAGAGAGATAGACATTAAACACTAAACCAGGTATTATTTAATTATATTGTGAAAACTGCATCACAGTAGAACTACAAGGTACTCAAAGACTAGAGAACAAAGGTGCTGGCTAAACACTACATGGTGAGGGAAAACCTGCAGGAATTTGAGACTTAGTAAAATTAAGGAGGAAGAATTTGTGAAGAATGTTCTAGGCAAACAGAAGAGCTAAGCCTTAAGATAGGAAGGAAGAATGGTGGAACTGTAGAGTTAAAGGACATTAGAATCGGAATCTAGAGTGCTGATCATGGCACACAAGCCCATAGTCATCTCATTTAATAAATCTCTCCTCACCCCTGGAGTCATAAATACATAGGCAGTAAATTAAGCCATGTGATTGTTGGAATTATCCAGGATGACAAAGAAAACTGGGTCAATAACAAAACTTTGAGAAAGTCTTAACAGTCAGTGTTTAGGTAAAGAAGGTTAAACCAACAAAGGGGACTAAGAATGAGTAGTCAGAGGGGTAGTAGGGACACCAAAGCCAAGGAAAGGGAGTGACTAGACATGTCAAATGAAGGGTAAAGCAGGATAAAGTCTGACACACTGCTGGCCAGATCGAAGTTTTCAAACTGGGACAGATGCTGTGTAGAGAACAAAGGGAAATGAGCCTAGAAGACTGGTGTATATAGAGAAAGCAGAGGGGTCAGTGGAGCTCGGATTCCATTGAGATCCAAGAACTGTCCTCGTGGAAAAAGCAGTGTTGGAGATGGGAGCTTGGCTGAACTATAGACAATAAGTGATAGGAGATTAGGTGAGAGAGGAACACACTTAGTGATTTTGGAGATGGAAAAGGTTGTTATGACAGGTTTCAGGTGTGACTCTGGGAGTGAAAGTCTAAGGTAGAGAAATGGAAAGTTCATTTTAATAAAGAGATCCAGTCAGGGTGTTGAGTAGAATGTCTGTGTAGATGTGAACATCAACCAGGATCATGGGGCTGGAAGGGAAAACAACAATCCAGTCTTTTTATGAAGGATGGATTGTGACTAGAGGTTAGTAGATGGATGGTTCCAGCAAGAGGGGAGATGGAGCATAGCTATCTGGCAGAAATATCAAAGCAGCAGGGGTTTTTTTAGCAAGGAGGCAAAGGTGCAATGGACAGTACAATGGGCAAGAATATCATCAACCTGAGGGTGTTAGGGTGTGGAGGAATAAACAGCCATCTTTGTTTGCAGGAGAAGTGCTGTCCTCAGTGGAGAATGGAATTTTACTCAAGGTAGGGAGGTAGAAACAATGTTCTGAAACAAAGTTGGATATGTAGTGAAAATTGCAAACTACAGAGCAAAGTTCTGAAGGCACCGTGGAGGAATCTAAGGGATAAGAAAGAAGAGAGAGAAAGAGGAAGGGATTGATGCTTAATGGAAGGAAATTGGGCAGTGAAGAATGGAGCACTGTGGGGGAAATCAATACCTATGAATGGTTTGAAGAACCAGGGAACTGGAGGGAGGGGCTGACTATAAGTAAACAAGGTTGAGAGAATATGGCAGTGTCGGTAGCTTAAGAGACATCTACCCCCTTTACATTAGGACTCGGAACAGGAGCCTGGCTCTACCAAGTAAAGCTAAGGAGAGACTGGAAAACTTGACGTGGCTTGACTAGATAGAGGAGACCCCAGTGTGGGGCGTGCCTCTAGAAAAATGGGGTTCTTAATTAATGAAATGCTAATGTGTTCATAAAATGCCCAATCTGCCAGAGATTTGCACCAAGATGCACCAAGCCTGTGCAGTACTTGACCCATTAGGATCAAACAGTCAGCCTTGATCTGCTCAGCCTTTCATTTTATAGATTTCAGGTTTAAGAACTTTATTTAAATTCTGTGTTTCTTCTTTGAAGTCTGGGATATATTATAATACACGTAGTTTTCATGACCTTACATTTAGTCATCTAATAATTTGACATAATAATATATTTTCCAAACGCACCTAACATCAAAATCAGGAAAGTACTTAAGTGCTGGTTGAATCTGCTTCTTTTCAAAGCTATGTGCTAAGACAAACTATGTGGCAGGCCTGACAGTAAATTTAAAAATTCAAACTGAGTGATGGACTTACATTTTTGTTGACGGTGGAGAGTCAAATATAAGCAGGTGTAGTGGTTTTGTTTTTGGTCAATACCAACATTCAAACTCTGATCTTTTGAGTTGTCCTCTGTAGTATCACCTGGATCCCATCTTTTGTTATTAGAGAAGGAATTTGAGAATTATCTACAAATGACTTACCACACTCTGTTTTTTAAAACATTTTATTTATTTGTGACAGAGAGAGAGAGAGAGAGCACAAGCAGGGGGAGCAGCAGGCAGAGGGAGAGGCAGTTTCCCGGCCGAGCAAGGAGCCCGATGCGGGGCTCGATCCCAGGACCCTGAGATCATGACCTGAGCCGAAGGCAGACGCTTAACTGACTGAGGCACCCAGGCCTCCCTCACACTCTAGTTTAATTCTCCACTTAAACAATTTAAGAAATTATGTTTGAACAATTTAAAGTCTGAGACTATGTCATATTTACATTTGTATTCTCATACTATACCCAGTATCTGGGATTCTATAGAATTCTAACGGCTCTTGGAGATATCATTTATTTATTGCCACACAATGCTGCATACTTACCAGAAAAACTTAGTGCATATAGCTAAAACCACATTTATTTAGTCCATGCAGCTGTGGACTTCAGCTGACCTGACTTAGTTTCAACTGATCTAGGCTGGGTTCACCCACATGTCTCGGCTTCTACCGGCTGTTGGTTGTCTCAGCTCTGATGACTAGGGTAACCTGACCTTATTCTCTGTCCTGCTCAACCTCCAGCAGGCTAGTCTAGGCATGGCATAGTAAAAGGACAAGAATGACCGAAGTTAATTGTGCAAATATCTTTCAAGTCTCTGTCTGTTTCACATGTGCCAATATTCTATTAATCCGGAAGAAGTCACATCATGACTCAAAAGTCAGAGTAGGAGGGCATGGCAAAATTACATGGAAAGGACATGAGACAGAGAGAGGTGAAGAATTGGGGCCATCAGTGCAATCAGTCCACCACATTGAATGGATAAATGAACAAATAGATTATAGAGTGGCAGGAAGAGCACTGGACTAAGGGTTGGGAGACGTATCCCTGAGGCTCAGCACCATTCATTCTGTTTATTTGGGTCAATTATTTAGTTATGATGGACTATAATTTCCTTATTGGCCCTTTACAAGCTTTAAAAGCCTTTGATTCAAGCTTTTAATGAAGCTTTTAATAAATTTAATGCTGTACACAGTCTGTAGGAGGAACTTAAGGAAAATGATTCATCATCCTATCCTTTAGGGAACCAAAATGGTTAATGTGGATGGCCAAAGTTGACTGGCTAACTTTGACTGTATGAATCTTTGAATATTATGTAACCATATTTAAACTGAAAAATTTCTAGTCTGAATTTGGATATGAAGAAAGTTCAATTTTCCACTTAGGTCTTTAGTTTTTGCTCCTCTCTGATGATTCTTTTGAAGTGTACAATATGACAGTATAACATCAAGCACTATGACATCTCTCATATGGGAGATGTGTTTTAAGGTCCATTGACGTTGTGCCTTAATAATTCATTGTTAGGATGAATATTATTCTTAAACTGACTGGAGGAGCTTTGTTAAGTTTGCATAATGCTGATAAAAATGTGAGTTAATTTAGAGTAGATGTTATGATTTGTTTTATAAAAAGCCTACAGATAATGTAGAAATGAAATCTCCTCTTCATTATACAATGTGCAATTATGTGATATATAATGAAATGCTGGATAATTTAACTATAAGAATAAAAACTGAGTGAAAATGTTTTAAATGAAAAACATAAGTTTCACAAGAAGAAAATGATATACTCAAATGGGATTTGAAGATGATTTTCTGAGTCTGAGAGGACTTATTCTGGTCACTTAGATCATTTCAAAAATTCCATGCCTAGATTACCAAAATATATTGATGAAAGTGTAATTTGTAAGTCACTTTGACATATAGAATGTTCTGATTCAGATATACAAACATAACTTGCCATATGATGAATGTTTATCCTTGTCATATCTCTAGGAAGCATTTATTTTGGACTGATAATTTACTTGTGAAATCAATCACTCTGGCCTGTGTCATTTCAGAGTCTCCATGTAGACATATCCAAGACACTGCACTCAAATCAAGCTGGCCTGGATTCAAAAGTACCAGTTGGTTGTCAAAGTGATTTGGCCGAATTGGAGAAAGAGAGAAGCAAGAGTGGGGCAACTCAACTAGCAGCCACCAGTGTAACCACAGGTCGGTGAAGCCGCACGATACTGGTTTTAATTGTCTACGTGCCACATGCCTAACTTACAGATTCTAACTTCCACTTTGCTTGGAATATAAGGCTCTATCAATGTGACTGCCTCAACTGCAAATCTCATGGAAATGTTTTAGGGGTGCCTGGGTGGCTCAGTCAGTTAAGTTAGGCCGACTCTTGATTTTGGCTCAGGTCATGATCTTGGGGTGCTGGAATTGAGCCCAGCGGCAGGCTCCACGCTCAGTGGGGAGTCTGCTTCAAGATTCTTTCTCCCTCTGCCCCCCACCCTGCTGCGTATCCTCTCTCTCTCTCTCTCAAAGAAATAAATCTTAAAAAAAAAAGAAACGTAGTTTTAAGTGCAGTGTAATATTAAACACAATAATGATAGGTCTGTTCATTTTTCCTTTTTATTAGAGTTTTCATTTATGGTTTTCATGGCCAAGAAGTGTTTAATATTGCTTATATTATCATGACAATAATGTTTTTAAATTTTTGCTAGCATTAACAAAAGGAATAATGGCTTGAGAAGAGATTATAGTAATTGAGATGTCTTTAAAGATGTGTCAGATATTTATACAATGGAATATTATGCAGCCATCAAAAGGAATGAAATCTTGCCATTTGCAATGACGTGGATGGAACTGGAGAGTGTTATGTTGAGTGAAATAAGTCAATCAGAGAAAGACATGTATCATATGACCTCACTGATATGAGGAATTCTTAATCTCAGGAAACAAACTGAGGGTTGCTGGAGTGG
>NC_138376.1:97753974-97796175 GCF_054177405.1 Leptonychotes weddellii | reverse complement strand
CTCCATACAGTTTTCCAGAGTGGCTGCACCAGCTTGCATTCCCACCAACAGTGTAGGAGGGTTCCCATTTCTCCGCATCCCCGCCAACATCTGTCATTTCCTGACTTGTTAATTTTAGCCATTCTGACTGGTGTGAGGTGGTATCCCCATAGAGCTTTTCCTATTGCCTTTTCATTGACTCTTGCTGAGTGATAAAAACGAAATTCTGTAAAGGGCTTTGAAAACCATGCATATTGCAATTCCTGCAAATTTCAAATACTAATCAACCGCGACTATAAAGAAAGAACTACTGCAATGAATATTGCTATAGCATGTTGAGTCTCAAGCCATTATTAATTCATTGAAAACTTTTTTTTTTCCCCTTAAGATTATGGATCCTAAAAAGTACCAGATAATGAAATTCCTGAGATCAGAGTTTTTGTTTCAATCGTGGGAAGACTTAATCTGATCTACCCCTGTGTGTGCATCTTCCTGGGATGGTACGGGACAGACCCCACTTTGCCCCCTGAATGAATAGTTCAGAGGATGTTACAGACCAGGGTAGCATGTGCTTGAACATGTTGCCTTTACATGGTGGCTTAAGAAAAAAGAAGACCTGGGATTACAGTAGTGTTGTTTTTTTTTTTTTAAGGTTTTTATTTATTTATTTATTTAGAGAACACAAGCAGGGGGAGTGGGAGAGGGAGAAGCAGGCTTCCCGCTGAGCAGGGAACCCGATGCGGGGCTCGATCCCAGGAGCCTGGGATTATGACCTGAGCCGAAGGTGGATGCCTAACCGACTGAGCCACCCAGGTGCCCCTACCGTAGTGGTTTTAAGCAAGTGAGACTCCTAACGTTTTTAAGAAGAGTAAAATGACATCTTCTTATTTAGGTTATTTAGAAATTATTTAGCATGCTCATCTGGAAAATGTCTTCATTTGCTTTCCCATTTGTAATTACATCTCGGAATATCCAGTAGCCACCATGTTCAGGAGGGGCGAATGATATCCTTTCTGAACTTTCACCTCTTTTTAGTCCTTAGACATAAGTCAGTCATTTCCTAAATTCTCTTTGGGCAAGAACGGCAAGAGTCTTTGTAGGACATCACAGACAAAAAACAAAAAACAAAAATCTTATTAAGAGAGGGGTGCTGCTTCTCCAGGTTTGCTCCTCCAGACACCCAGATCTTATTCTTCTAGTTGGGTGACGTAGAACCAATTCAGATATGTATCTAATAATTATACCAAGGGGAATCCTTTATTTTGGAATGGAGCATAAATAACTAGAAGATTCACTGTGAACGGCTGCATACACATTGTGTGAGGAGAGTTTGCTCTACTGCAGCCAGAAGTTGGCAATAAATTGCACCTCAGGATCCATGCTGTCAGGCCTGGTTTCTCTTCCCTAAGCAACTGATGAAAATGCTTCACCCGATCTCCTGCATGACCTTCGTCTGTGGGTCCTTGATTCACTCTGGTTGCTTGGCAGCCTGGCAATGCCCCTGTCTTATTTTAGGAACTTTGTTATTAGGTCTGTACATTGTTTTGTCCATAAATTACTAAAAGAACAGTCCTCTGAAAGTAGGATGATTAAGTGGTTAACCTTTGGAGTCTGAACTCAGACTGCTGGGTTTAAATCTTGGCTCCCGCTTGCTAGCTGTGTACCATGAGCAATTTGTTAATGTCTCTGTCTCTTTATTTCTAAAACTGGGTTAATAACAGTGCTACACCATAGGCTATTTTGAAGACTACATTAGATGAAGTAGGTTAAAGTTGGTATAGGACATCAAAGACTCCAGTTGAATCGTAGCTATTATAACTAACTTCTGCATCTTTATGATCTGATGGCTAAGAAAAACTGCTTCCAGACAGTATCTTCTGCAAAGTGCTGGCCATGCCCACCTGCTGTGGCTCCTGCAGTCTACGAGTTTCTGCTTGCACTCTTTCCCTTTGGAAACTATATCATCCTGGGAACTTCATGGCCCATCTGAATCCTATGGTCATGGAAGTTGGGTGGAAACCTTCTTTGAAGATGAGTCACTGACTCCTCTGAGTCCAAGAAATAGTGCAATTTTGCAGAGGCCTGGAAGCCCTGACCTGCCCTAATGGACATCTTGCCCATCTTCCCTCAGCCATAATAGCTCAGGAAGAGCACAGGACTCTGCTGGTTATTTGGTTTAAGCTCTATTTTTGGTAGGCAACATGTGTGAACTCCAAATGTTTGTTTTAAGGGATTTGTTTCATGTCTAGTTCCCTGGGTGGAACATTTATTGGGAAGTGATCTCAGAAACAACACATAAAGCAGAGGGACAAAAGCAGGTCTGGGCAGAGGGGGAAGCTGAGTCAGAATACAGTCACAACAAAGACCTTTGCTGATCCCACCGGAAGCCCTGGAGCTGGTGTGGCTCTTTGGAGTTGTCCTGTGTTGGGGTGAGGGGGCCAGGCCCTTATAGCCCCTGCATCACTCAGTCACTGGATACTGCGGCTCCTGAGAAGGGGACAGGACTGTGGGTGAGGTGGCTTCCTTCAGCTGAGGGCAAAGTCACTTGGTATCAGAATATGATCAGAGAGTTGTAAAGAGGATCTGGTTATTACGTAGGTCACTCGTGAATTGCAGAGATTGCTTCTGCAATGGGCTGAACAGGGGTTTCCTCCTTATGTGTCTCTTAGAAACTGCACTCTTTGCCAGAAGGGATAGTCTTTTAAATATGCTTATTTGTTTTTACCCTACATAAATGTTCTCCACTGAGCAAATTTTACACTCTCCTGAACAAAGTTATCTAACGGAATTTCTTTCTTTCAAAACTTCAGGTACATACCTTCTAATTATTCCTCCATCTTTAGATTAAATTCATGCCATGACTCATCCTCCATAAATTCAACTTGTCAAGTAGTGAGAAAAGCCTCAGGCCAGAAAACAAAAAGCAGGTACCCTAAGGTCTAGTCCCCTCTCTGCCACTGCTAGATGTTTTGCCCCTCACAGGCCATTTCATTTTCCTGAGTTATACTTTCCTCACCCAAATAGGAAGTATACCAAGTAATCTTTGTGCCCTGTCAGTTCTGAATGCATGAGATTCTGTGGCCTAATCTGATACCATTGAGCGATGTAACTGTTGGTCATCTTTAAGCAAGATTCACATAGAAGTGATTCACCACATGTAAGAAGCTACACATTGTGGTAAATTAAACAGGGGAGAGAAGACACGCTCCCTGGAAAAACTCATCACTGAGGTCACAGTAGAAGCTACAAATGAAGAATGGATCTATAGGAAAATAAATTTTTAAGATTTTATTTATTTATTTGAGAGAGAGAGAGCAGTGAGAGGGAGAGAGAGAGAGAATCTTAAGTAGAATCCTTGCTGAGCACAGAGCCTGACTCGGGGCTCCATCCCACGACCCTGAGATCATGACCTGAGCTGAAATCGTGAGTCGGATGCTTAACCGACTGAGCCACCCAGGTGCCCCAAGAAATTTTTATATTGGATTTTGATTTAACCTTACTATTTAATCTAAACTTCAGATTTTACTTATGAGAAATAAAACATGAGGTGGTTCTCTACCAGAACTACTTTGAGAATTAGACAAGATTGGTGTTCTGTATTAAAGACCTTGACTGACGAATGACAGAATACACGCCATCAAGAGACAGGTACTTTAGATATCATAAAACATATTCCTGTTTCACAATTTTAATAAAGGAACACTTCAATAATTCAGCCTTATTGTAAGTAGTGTGTAATTCTAAGCACAATAATTACTTTTACTCCAAAGACTGAAAAACCTGTTATATAAAATATTGGATAATTTCAAACTGGTAATCAAAAAATCTGGTACATTATTCATCCTTCTATTTAACATCAGTGCAGATTTTTCATAATACAAACAAAACAATGACACTGGTAGAATTTCTTTCCCATTTCCAGGGAATACTATCTTAGTTTGGAAGTACTGACAGCCTAAAGTAAAATATTATAAGATTGCTCTTCATTTTATAGCAACTTACTTCTGTCTTCTTGGAAGGTTTAAATGTTAAAGAATTTGCTGGAAGGAGAACCCATAGTCATTTCATTCTTTCAACAATCTTGAAATATCATTTCCTATTAGGCAGTTGTGTGAGTACTGACATCCTTGCCCCTCTTCTTCCCTAGAGATTAATTTATTTCCTGCAGTGCTTGCTCTTCATGGAAAATCTGACTCGTCAGCCTTCACCAATGGGAGATCTCATAAGCAGAATGTTAATTATAAAAGTACAATCATATACCATATTGAAAGGGAAAAAACAGTTCTCTAGGCAAAGCAACCTTTTTCTTTTCCTCTCACTCCATTCTCTCCTCAGTCTGTGGCTGGACAGGAACATCAACCACTGGGGAAACATTCTGCAGGATAGTGAGGTATAGAGGGAAATATGCAGGCTTTGCAACCAGACAGACCCAAAACTGAGCTCTTATTTCAAAGAATGTCATATTTTCTTGTGACTTTGTTTCTTTATCTGTAAAATTCTCATTGAAATACCTGCCTCACATGAAATTGTGAATGAGACTGGAACAGAGTAGACACTCAAATTATTATTATAGAGCCAATCAACAGCTTTTGGTTAGCACTATATTGATTGCTGTGGCATCATATTAACCACGTCTCATGTGGGTTTACCAAGGAATCTGTTAGAGATTTGAAAAAATATAGCTTCCAGCTGTTAGGAGTCAGGAGTGTTAGACCAAGACAGATTATTGAGTAGCCTGTTTGGAGTCCTGTCTTCCTCTCCATTTCCTTTTTCTGCTCACTCCACTCACATAGTTCTCATAATGCTCACTAAATGCTTAGAAACCTATTATTTTTTTCACCAATAAATTCTTTAGATAACCCAAAGGCTGTTTGCTAGTAGTTTTAAATTTATCTATTAGGACTTGACACTGCATTTGAGTTATATTTTCAAAAATCATTTTCTCTGAAATAAAAATTGTCAATTTCTATTTGATTCAGTCTCAGAAATGAAATATTGGTGAATTAAATCTTGAGACAAAAAAAAGAATAGAGTGGGGCGCCTGGGTGGCTCAGTCGTTGAGCGTCTGTCTTCGGCTCGGGTCGTGATCCCAGGGTCCTGGGATCGAGCCCCACATCGGGCTCCCTGCTCGGCGGGAAGCCTGCTTCTCCCTCTCCCACTCCCCCTGCTTGTGTTCCCTCTCTCGTTGTGTCTCTCTCTGTCAAATAAATAAATAAAATCTTTAAAAAAAAAAAAAAAGAATAGAGTGATGGCAAAGTAGGGATGAAGTTGAGATATACTAAATGAAAAATCCAAGTCAATTTTTTAAGCCCAGAATGATCACTATTTTTGTACTGTGATTATGACTAAGAGATCCATTTAAGTAAATTAATTTTTTTCTTGTTTCCCCCATATTTTTTATTATTTGAGTGTGACACTAGAGAGAAAGAACGATCAAAGGATTAGATGATCAAGTAAAAAAAAAAAGAGAGATTGTGGCACAAACTCATATAATAACTGAGACCTAAACCGCAGGGTCGCTTACAAGCAGAGATGAGCTGCGTGCCTGGTGTGCAAATTACGATAGGTGGTATTCTTTCACAGGGCAAAATAATAACTGTTCTACCCAGACCGAACACAGTATCTTAAACTGTGTAGAACAGGGAACTGGATACATACGAGTTTTATGGAATCAGGCACAAATTACTGATTGATCCTTTTTAATGGTAAATGCATTTTTAAACTATAGTTTACTTCTAAAAAGTAAGCTTATGAGTGTCCCCCCAATTCCCTAATTATCCTCATAAATAACTTTCAGTTCCTTTCTCCTTTCTTCTAACCTTTTTTCTTGTTGGCAGATGAGAATCTTGCTTTTATCCTTTATTCCAAACCAATTCTGGTTCTCATTTTATTAAAGAAATCTGTCTTTATTCTGACCAATGAACAAAGCAAAGGAAAAAGGAACAGATGACAATAACTTTCAAAACTTATTGCAGTGATTCTCTAAGTTCTTGTGTATAAAAAAAGTTACTTAATGAGCATGTTAAAAACACATATTCTTAGAATCTGCTCTTTGGAGAAAAATGGGCAAACTGGCAGTGGGAGAGTCTGTCCCACTGCCTGTTTTTGTATGTCCACGAGCTAAGAATTTTTCTTTCATTTTTAAATGTTTGAAAAAGATAAAAAAATTTTTTTTCTGACACATGAAAATTACATGAAATTCAAATTTCAGTATCTATATAAAGTTGACTTGCAACAGAAGCCACACTCATTCATTTAATGTTGCCAGGGCTGCTTTCATACTGTATCAGCAGAGTTGAGTGATTTTGACAGAAACCGTATGCAAAGCCTAAAATATTTACGGTTGGGCCCTTTAGAATAAAAGTTTTCTAACCTCTGCTCTTAACAGTCTGATTTGGTGGTTGTCAGGTAGAAACTAGGAATCCATTTTGACATTGTTTTTTACAAGACTGTGAGGCAGGGGGTCTTTGGACCACACTTAGAAAAACAGAGTAGAAGAATTATGAACAGCTTTCTCTTCCCACTCATCACACCCACTCTCTCAGCAAATCCTATTGGTTTTATCCTCAAGCAATATCTAGAATATGACTACCTTTTTTTTTTTTTTTACCATGTTTACTGTTGTCGACCTAATCCAAGTCATCATCATTTCTTGTATTACAAGGCTTCCTACCTAGTCAGTCTGCTCTGCCTTGCCTCATACCATCCATTCTCAACACAACAGCCAGAGGGAATGTGTAAAAACCTTAGATCATATAACTCCTTTCTTCCAAACCCTCCAGTGGTCTCCCCGCTTCTCCCCCTTCCTCACTATCTAGCTCCATCAGCCTCCCAGCTGTTTCTCCAAAACTCTAGGTGTGTGTGCTCCATTCTCAACGCCTACACAGACTGTTTTCTCCAAGTGGCCCAATGTTACCCCAGAGAGTGATGTGACTTCTGGCTTTGTCTTCTAGTAGGTCTTTCCTCAGCCACTGCCTTCTTAGTGATTCCTTCTGTAGAGACTTTACTTAAAATTGTAACCTTCCTTCTGGGGCTGCCTGTCTCCCATATGCCATCCAATATAATGTACATTTCACTTCTTTACTTGGATTAGGAGTCACCTTTCGCACATGAGGGCATGGGATTTGTGTCAGTGTGCTCTATCCTCAGATTCTAAAAGAGTGCTTGGATCGTTGTAGGTTTTTTTTTTTTTTTAAAGATTTTATTTATTTATTTGACAGAGAGAGAGAGCGAGAGAGAGGGAGCAGGAACACAAGCAGGGGGAGTGGGAGAGGGAGAAGTGGGCTTCCCGCGGAGCAGGGAGCCCGATGTGGGGCTCGATCCCAGGACCCCGGGACCATGACCTGAGCTGAAGGCAGACGCTTAACGACTGAGCCACCCAGGCGCCCCCGTTGTAGGTTCTTGATAAGTATTTCTTGACCAGAGAAATGAGGCCCAGACTCCCATTTTGTACTTGACAGATAATATGTGACAACGATCAAACTTTTCCTGTGTGCAGAAACAGTTGCCATGAGTATCAGTATAAGATTCGCCTCTGGAAAATGGTGCAGTATGATGAGAGGAAGAATAAAGCAGCTATTTCAATCTCAACCAATGACTTAGTTACAAAAGGTCCTCAGGAAAGGAAAGGAGAAGATGGTACAGATGTGAGAGTGGGTACCTGGGTGAAAATCCAGTTGAAAATGTTCAGAAGAGATTGCAGGAAACCTCATTTCACAATCAAGCTGCCCCCTACAAGAAGTTGATGTGCTTACTTCAGGTTCTACTGTTCATCATCAGCTTGAGCAATCTGAGGGGACTGGATCCCAAAGTTCCTGAAAAGGAAAGTGAGCAGGGTGTGACTAGCAGTGGTTAAAATTCACTCTTTAGGAAGCATCAGCTCTAGAAGAGAATGTAAAGCAATATTAGATATTCTTGAACTTGATTCCTCTAAAGTAAGGGGAAATGGAGGTTTTTCTTTCACCTTAATCTCATTCAAAAGACTCATCTGATTTTACATATATAAACCTTTATTTTGTGGATTGAACAGTAGGCCATTCTTACAAAGATGTCGATTTTAACAACTAAAAGATACTTTTTAGAGAGACAAAACCAAATTGCATTGTTTATCTGTCCTTCTGTGGATGATGTGTTTGGCTTGATCTCCAAGGAGTGCACACGATTCCACACCCCTTAGTTAATTTGATCATTTAAGTAAATGTGAATTCAAAAGCAATCAGTGAATATTCAGTTCAGTGTAAGAAACACCACCTCCATGTTAAGTTTGTGACATTTCCAAAAGGAATAGTTGATGAATGCCAAAAGAGTTCAGATTTAAAATCAATTTGAATTTTAAAATCTAAATTATTGTCAGAAAAATCAGTTCCTGCACACTTTGAGATTCTTAAAAGTTAACACAATAAAGAACTCAGTTTCTATTCAACGTGAAATCCACTCTGTCAACCTGAACCAGCCACAAGAACACAAGTGTTAGTTGGGGCCTTCTTACACTGGATGCAAGATTGGGCTAGATCAGGCAGGGAAAGGCAACTTATAAGGGCCCTTCCGGAACAAAGACTATTTAAATCCTATTATTTTATATTGAGATAATCTGATTATTCTGATTCCCTCACCTCCCATTTTTCTGCTTAACTATGTCCTATCTTAAATCAGTTTATTGACAAGGGAGAGTGAGACTAATAACTGTCAAGATGACAGATTGAACTTTCAGACTACAGGCTTATAATAGTTTTATGTGAATATGAGATGATAATAACAGGTAATATTTCTGTAGCATTTTACATTGTACAAAGCACTTGCAGGACCATTATTTCGCTTGCTATTTCCTCAACTCTGTGATTCACTTATTACTATCACACCTCATTCCCTGATAGAGAAATGGAATTCAGACATTCCTGCAGACATACAGCCTGTAAATCTTAGAATCAGGAATCAGACCTAGTTCTTCAGATTCCCTTTCTCTGTCCTACAATATCTTGATTTCATTTCCCTCATCCCCTTCCCCCCCCCCCCCAAGAAAAGCAACACTGTGGGAGAAATAATGTTGTTATCCCTTTTTACGGATAAAGTCACAAAGATAGTAGCTGATAGAAGTGGGAATTAAATCTGGGCATACTGCCTAAAAAGCCTGTGTTCTTTCATCTATAATGTATATTCGATGGTCGGTAATTTTATTGCTGTTTGTGATGTGAGGAAGACCTAAAAAATCTAAAGGCAGCAGTTGGAGCTAGCAGATAATGAGAGAATGAAATCAAGAAGAGCATGAGCCGGGTGGGGGTGGTGGGGGGGGAGGGTCGGGAGGGTTGGAGGGGGAGGCACCTGGGTCGCTCAGTCATTAAGCAGCTGCCATCGGCTCAGGTCATGGTCCCAGGGTCCTGGGATCAGCCCCGCGTCGGGCTCCCTGCTCCACGGGAAGCCTGCTTCTCCCTCTCCTCCTCCCCCTGCTGTGTTCCCTCTCTCGCTGTGTCTCTCTCTGTCAAATAAATAAAAATAAAAATAAAAGAAGAGCATGGAATCCAAGCTTTCTCGCATTAGGCCACTGACTACCCCCACCCCACACCTCCAACCCCCAGCCCCAGTTAGCACTGAGAGATATTGACACAGGAACATAAATTGAGACTTCCAGGGAAATTAACATGATATGTGGAGAAATTCCACTTCTTTCTGCTTTGACATCTCTTTTCTTCTTTCCCAGTTAGTCTGTGAGCTCCTCAGAGGTCACAAAGCTATATTTTGTCTTCGTATTTCACACCTATAATAAAAATAGATAACAGTTGGGGAGACAGTAAATCTCTTAGTGTTAAATGTAAAACTCTTTACATCTATTGGCTCATTTAATCTTTGTCATAACCCTATAAAATAGGAATTATTATCCCTTCCCCCTTCTTTTTAAAGATGAGGAAATGAGGCACATAAAGGCTAGGTAACTTCCTTAAGGTTATAGAGTTATTATGTAGCAGAAAAGGAAGGTAGGAAGGAAGGAAATAGGTGGGAGGGTAGAAGGAGGGGAAAGGAGGGGAGGGAGAAATGGAAAGAAGGAAAAAACAAAAGGAAGAAGACGGGGGGAGGAAAAAAGGAAGGAAGAAATGGAGAGGAAAAGAGGAAGAAAGGGAAGGAAGGGAGGAAGTCATAGGCTAATGAGAGCTCAGAGTCAAGAGCCTCAGAGTGTTCGTCTTCAGGGCCACGTGGCTAGCACTTAACAGATCACTAGTACAGTGGAAGTATGGGAGAGAGCAAGATATGACTGGTTTTCTGTACCACTTGACAATTATAGTGCTGTTAGAATTTTTTTAAACCACCCATTCCCATGTTCCACAAAGCCATAATGGAAGGGAATGCAGTGTCTTGCTTGAACACACAGAATTCCCATCTGCAGTGTAGCTTGCTTTACTTGAGGGTTTGATACAATGTTATTTTATGTTAATGTCAAGTCCGTATATGCTCATTAGAAACTGTAGGTCACTCTGCTTATGCTTGAGACCTGTTACTTTTTCTTCAGTTTAACATTTATAGGTACTCTTTTCCTCCTCTGCAGTATTTAGAACTCCACTAGGTTTGGGCTCCATTCTGTAGGCCTCGTGTCACAGCCAAGGTGATGGGTCTGCAATCAGACACTTGTAGAGCACAATCAAGCTTCAGTCTCTTATTCGCTGTGTGATCGCTGGGCAAGTCTCCTCATTGTGGATTCAGTTTTTTTTTACCTTACGCTACCTGCATACTAGAGTTTAAATTAAGATAAACTAAAATGCAAAGAAAAGCACTTTGTAACCTGAGGAACACTTTACAAATTTCAGGTATTATCTCCTACCTCATAGAAATATCTGCCTTGTTCCTGAAGAGTTTACATTTCTCCCTTGTTTTGTTTTGTTTTTTGGTTTTTGTGTGTTTGCCTCCTCTTAATGTGCTCCCAATTATTTTTCAAAGAACATATATGCATGTGAGTGTACTATAAACAGTATTTGAAAGCACGTGGTTTCTTTCCTTGCTATTTCCAATACATATTTCTGATGAACTCCTTTTATTTTTCTTTACTTATAGAAATCGTCAAAAGTAAAAAACATCAAAAATAATGAGATGTGACTGAAACCAGCTGGGCAGTGAACATAAATGTTGTGAAGGAAAAGTAAGCTTAGCCTTCAATCTGAAAACAACCATTCCCCAACAGACCTCAGAAGAAACTGGCCACTGCAAAGGAAAACAAAACAACCTCAAAAGTTTGAACAGATAATACTTAAAGAGAAACCTATGATATGGAATTCGCGTAGTCTGTTCTCTTGTGCCCAAATCTGTATATATTGTTGTATTGTTACTTAGGACATATTTATTTAATATGCATACTTTTTTGCGGTCTTATTTCCCCTCCCAACCAGGAAGCAATTGAAAATTAACTTTATATTTCAGTTTCTGAGTAAAAACCAGTTGAAAATAGGAGGAAAGCTCACCAGATATTCTCAGTTTTCAGAATTTGTTTTGCCATTTTTCTAGAATTATCATCATTCCTGCTAAAAATAACTTAAAAAAATAATTATATCTGAGAGTGATTTTAAAATACCCAAGTTTCTTATCTGATCTCCTTGGAGCTATGAAAATGAGTTTGACTTCACATTTTCAGTTTGTTTGTAAATAAGTGTTTGAGGCTTAACAGCCAAAGCTATCATGAGTCACAGGAGTTTTCTATAACTTTTTCCCCTGCCCTCTAATAACCAGAATTCATGACTGCAATATCACCAAAAATCTAATAATATGCTGTATTATTTTATGTACTGTATACTAGATAACCCTTTAGATGAATGCTTGTTAGGATTATAAGAAAACCATCTCATTTATGTATCATTATGTATTAAGTATACAGGGACCATATTATTTCGCCTCTAGCAAAATGAAGAGACAGAGAAGTTTTCTTGTTGGTCACACAGGAATTTAATGACAAGCTTTGGACTTTGTTCATAGGTCATACTCCATACAAAAACTGTTGGCTAATCTATCTCATAATTATTTTATATTAGATATAAAAATTATTCATTAGTTTAGTACCAAAGATTTTGGGAAGACAACAAATCATGAAACAGCTTTTCAACAGAAAAAAAAACCTACAGTAAGAGATCTTTCACACAATATTTATATTCTGATACAGCTTACTTCCCCTTACCTTTTTTTCTTTTTAAGTGGAAATGAATCCTGATTTCTAATACCATCAAGATTGTTTAGTGACTTGATGTGATGCTATAGTTTGTTATTTACAACTTCTGAAATTTTCTGAGATGGTTTCACCTTTACTTATTTTGCTGGTTTGTGTCCATAAGAACAAGAACTTTTCAAAGCTTACGTCCCCACATTTGATTTTTTTATCAAATTTTTGATTATTGAATTCCACAGAGAATCCTTTCTCCATTCAGCAATGTTGGCAAACTCCTAGAACTCACAGGCCAATTTTCTATTTTTCAAATAGCAGTGAATAATTAGTGGTTTTTATTTGGTATATGAGAACAATTAAATTAGTACTTTTAGTAAGTACAGTTCTTTGATTGGAAAATCAAGAGAATGCATGTCTTAGGTTTGGTCGTAAACCATCAGGATCTTTCTAGTGGACATCAGATATAAACATCGCTAACTTAATACAAATCCGTTAGGTACTTTGATTCCATCTCTCTTGCTATTGAAGGGTGTTAATCAATTTCAGGTTCATCTGTGGAAGATTTTGGAAGGTTGAAAATAAATTTTCTAATTTTCATCGTGTTTGTGTGTGTGTGTGTCCTTTATCATGTTTAACTATGGAATGACTCTCTTCTTATAACAACTAAGTTAAAATTCTTTAACTGGAATCGAAATCAATTCTTCATTGCTAAGAAGAAGGCCTCCTGTGTGAAAGAAGCCAAGAGAAGAAAGACACTGTCCTCCTGCGCTCCTTACACAAGCAGGGACCCAGAATGCTGGACACATGACCAAATTCCACAGTATGGCCAGGCTGTATACAGAGCTGCCAAGACTCCCAATTATTAATGTTGCCCTTCTCCTAATTGAATTAGGCGAGCAGTTTTAGGAAGGGAATGGAAAGGAGTGAGAAATGGAGAAAGGAAATGTTCTTTTTGAGATGTGTTCGGCTCTTATAATCAGGACTTCGATATAAAAAGTGTTTGTTTTAAGATCAAGGTCAACATTAATGAGACTTCTGGATGTTTATCCAAAGGCTCAAGATACATGTATTCTAATGGGAAGAGGATATATAAAATTCATGGGAGTATCTCCCAAGAGGCTTGAATACTAAAGACTGAATCTAATAGAATGAAAGTATAAAAATATTTCCACAATTCTACCATTTCTACTGCTTCCATTTGTACTAACCCCATAGCCAGTCTCCTACTCTGGCTGCCAATCAATCTGTTCTTAATGAAGTAGCCAGCATGATCTCATTAAAACATGTATTATTTCACACCACACTGCTTCCTGCCTCACTCAAGAGGTTTTTACTCTTCTAAAATGATCTACAAAGACCTACATGATTGTTGCTGTCACCTGTCTGGCCTCTTCTCACTCACTGAGCTCAAGTCATGCTGGCCTCCCCACTGCTCATCAAACACACCAGGACAGTCTTGGTTCAAGTCCTTTGCATTTGCTTTCTCTCTACAGGAAATGCTTTTTGCCCAGACATCCACACAGGTCACTCCCTCGGTTCTGTATGAATGCCTGCCCAGAAAACCACCTCAACCCCACTTGGTTCTTCCTATCTCCTTCCACACTTTATTTTATTTTCCTCCCTAAGAATTGATCTTATCTAACATACTATATATCTTCAAATTTTTGAGGGGGCACTGATTTCTGCCAACACCTGGGCTATGATTTGTTTTATGTTCACTAGTATTGGTCAGAAGAAAGTGAAGAAGGGATTCAAAGGATTCATCTCAGCTTTTTCTACTAGAATAGCTCTTTCTCCACAGACCAAGGAACCATTGCTATGGTTCCAAGAGCCACCAAGTATGTGTATTTGGATTATAACTTGAGAATTGAGGGAACGACCACTGGTAGTGTCTATGGAACCAGTAAACTTACCATGAAATAGACTTGGCCAAAAGACTCCGTCTGTTACTTGACCTACTTTATGAAAGAATAAATTCAAGCACTCTGTGCATGACTGTTATTCTTATTTATTACATATTCTGTCATTAAGATACTGAAGCCTCGCTAAAGAATGGGAGCTGGCTACATACCCCTTTAGGTGACTAGAAAGATACTTATACTGAGGGGCTCTAGCCCCTGTGGCTTCCCTATTCTGATGTGACTGACACTCTTACCATCTTCTTGTCATTTCTTAGAGCAGTGCAAATGATTGGGCCCATGAAATGCTGCACCTGGATGTCCGAAGCTTCCAGAGTTACCCTTCTCTGCGTAGTGCTCCTGTTTTCTCTTCTTTATTAAAGCTAAATAAACTTGATGCTGGGTGGGCCTATTGTGTCTTGTATATTTGATGGACAACTTGAAAGTGAGATTCAGTGGTCTTTTTCTTGCAAGAGTACAAAGGAAACAAAAATATTAGAAACAAAATATATATAATAATTTTTAAAAAGTTAGGCACAACAGAAGAGAAAGTTGATGAGATGGTAGACCTTAAGTTATCACTCAGAATGCATCAAAGAAAGACAACAGAAAATGTAAAAGAGATGTTAAAAGATGTTGAGATGAGTTTAAGAAGGCATAGCATTTATATAATTAGAGCAGGAGAAATTAAGAGAGTGGTGCAAGGCTGAGGTGAGGCAATATTCAGAGATGATATGTGAGAATTTTCTAGACTTGATAAATGATTCTAATTCTCAGATTTTAAAAATATAGCATATCTCAAGAAAGATAAAAAAGTAATTTCCCAACATATCATATTATAGTAAAATTTGAGAAGATGGATACAAAGATAAGGCTAGGGCAATAATCGGGAAAACAGTAGACTTTTCTAAGATCAAAACAGAAGCTGGAAGCCAGGGTGCTAGGGGGGAAACTCTCAAGAACTGTGAACCAAATTAAATAATTTTAAAAAATAAGAATAAAGACTTTCACAGATAATCAAAACCAGGATTTGCAGTGACTTGAATTCTCAGTACAAGACTATATAAAGGATGTACTCTAAGAAAGAAAATAAATCCAGATATAAAGATCTGAGAATCAAGAAGGAATGGTATGTTAAAAGGGAATTTTCAGAATGGGAGAGGAGTTTGCCATATATACATCCAACATAAGAATTATATCCAGAACATAAAAATAACTCCTACAAACCATTAAGTAAAATGTAGACAACCTAATTTTAAGAGAAGTTAAAGGACTTAAGCAGGCATTTCATATACAAGGATATCCAAATGGATAATGAACATATGTAAATGTGCTCAAAATCACAGCAGTCTTTAGGAAAATGCAAATTAAAGCCACAATGACGTATACCATTACAAATCCACCAGATGGCTAAAAATTTAAATTAAAAAAAATGAATAAGTTTTGAAGAAAGTGTGGAGCAATCAGAACTCACACATATTGCTGGTGGGAGTTTAATGTGATACATTTACTTTGGCAAACTGCAATATCTACTAAAAGTAAGCATATACCTACCTGTGACCCAGAATTTCCACTCTTAGGTGTAAATCCAACAAAACTGAATGCATTAGCCTACCAATAAGACATGTACAAAGATGTTTGTACCAGCCTTACTCATAACAGCTCCAAACTGGGAACAATCCATGACCATGAGCTGTAGACTAGACAAATCGTGGAAAATGAGGCAGCAACAATGTGAGTGCCATGATACACACAACAATGTGAATATATTTCAAAGCCACAGCATTGAACAGTAGAAGTCAGTATATGCTGAGGGCGCCTGGGTGGCTCAGTCAGTTACGTGTCCAACTCTTGATCTTGGCTCTGGTCATGACCTCAGCGTTGTGAGATCAAGCCCTGCATTGAGCTCTGTGCTGGGCATGGAGCCTGCTTAAGATTCTCTCTCTCTGCCTCTCCCTGTGCTCCCCTCCCCCCAAAAATATTATATGCTGTATGATACCATTTATATTAAATAAGAACAGGCAATACCGCTTTATGTTAACAGAAAGAAGTATACTGTTTGCAGCATTGGGGTTGGTAATGACTGGGAGGAGACACAATAGAGCTTTCTGGGGTACTGGAAATGTTATATATCTTAATCTGTGTTCTGGTTACATGGGCATACACATAGATATAAAGTCATCGAGCTTTACATGTAACAGTTGTGTGCTTCGCTGAATGTATATGATAAAGCAAGAGAATGATAATAAGTTTCAGAATAGTACTTACCCCGGGGCAAAAGTTGAGGATGGATTGGGATGGGAACCTAAGGGCCTTCAAGTATATTGTTAATGTTCTATTTCTTATGCTTGTTTGTGGGTCTGTAGATGTTTTTTATTCTTTATATGTATATTATATCATACATTATATATAGGTTTTTGTATATATGAAATATTTCATAATAAATATAAGAAAAATGATATAAGGAAAACACTGGTATTTGATTTGATTCCAACAGAGGAAGTAGCTATTCGGCAAACCTCCCTCAAAGTACACATTATAATCCCTTGCAAGCACTTTATTTTATCGTATGTAATGTTAGTAGGCACATACTTTTGCTCTGCTTTTGCTCTACAATGCTGTTAGTAGGCGTATACTTTTATCTTGCTGGAATGCATTTTTCCCTTAGGATAATCTCATAAATATTGTCAGATATTTATCCCACATACTAATAAAAGATAAGAAACACATTTTCCTCAGCACGTTTCTTAAAATGCCCCCAAATCTTTTTGTTAAAAATAAATGCCTTCTACATTGTATGTCAAACTCTTACCTTATGCAGTATTCAAAAGTAAAAGCTAAACTCTTTAGTCAGTGTTATCAAAGTATTTAATAAATAATGGTATTTATACATTTTTAGACATAAACCTGATATTTAATTGAATTCATTTTATTTCCTTTTGTGCAATATGAGGAAATCCCAAGATTGGGTTGAATATTTACAGTGCATGTTAAGATACATGAAGAATTCTTATTTCTAAGTTAGAGGTTCATAGTGAAATAGTAGCAAAAAATATTTCAACTGGTCATATCCTTGGCTAGACTAATAGTGTGCTATTGGAGGGGAATGGCCAAATCATTTCTCATCTCTCATTACATGGAAATAATTCCCTGATAATAATTTAATCTGGATCACTGGTTCATATATTTAAAGTATTAAAAAGTAAAAGCTATCCATATATTTTTTCTCATTTAGATTCTAAGAGTCTAAAATATTAATTCACTTTATGAGAATTTGTTACAAATATGTTTCCTTTATGAGAGTGGGAATTAGATCATATATTTTGTTTTATGTTACTTCTGGTGATTTTTGTCATTGTGGTTTGTGTTTGAGTAACTGAATTACTTCATTTTGGTATGTGTATGGAAAGATGTACTCAAAATACTACTACATCCTATTCTCACAACAAAGTCATGGGGAAAGGAAATTTTGAACATGGGTTTACAAAGTCTTGGAACAACTTGATAACCCAGGACTGATAACCCACAAGCCATGGAAATTAGAGGTGAAGCTAGACTTCAAATAAATCTGTATATCCAGGACTGTTAAAGTGGGGAATAAATAAAACTGCTAACCAGGTGCTTTCAAATTCCGTATAGATACTAATCCTGGGAGTTTGGGCATAGGAAACTGGAATTTGTGGGGAATTCTCCAAATCATAAAGTTTTCTTATATTTTAAAATGGTAATTTATTTATATGCTTGAAAATAATAATAAATACTCATAATAATAGTGAATCATTTTTTGTGACAGAGTTTTAGTTTTAGAGGTTTTTTTTTCTATTAAAGATTTTATTTATTTATTTTTTAGAGAGCGAGTGAGAGAGAAACAGCATGAGAGGGAAGAGGGTCAGAGGGAGAAGCAGGCTCCCCGCTGAGCCGGGAGCCCGATGTGGGACTCGATCCCAGGACCCTGGGATCCATCTGAGCCACCCAGGCGCCCAGTTTTAGAGGTTTTTAGTTAAAAAATAGAGATATGATAATAAATGCATGATTTATTAATCTTAAGAGACAATATATTGTGATAAAATGTAAAAATGATGTCTACTTGAAAAAGATATTTGATTATTAGAAAAAAGTTAAGGAAGGGAACATTAACAAAATAAATGTTACATAAAAATAATTAAAAATTAAATGATAACACATTTATCATTTAAGACTTATTATTCTTAAAATCAAATTTTACAACACACAAGGCAGTAATTGTCCTCATCCATAGTCTTGATCTTTGTTCCAAGACAAATATTCCAGGCATAGAAAATGTTGCATTGATGTTGGTTGAATTATTAAGATGAATTTTTAGGGTACATGTTGTTTCCTATAGACTCATTTTTCCATTTTAACAGTGAAAATATTTTGTCGGCTTGATTTTGGTCTTGCCATTGATATTGCTTAGGCTGTATTAGATTTTAGATCAGTTTCTGAATTCATGTCGGGGTATTCAACAACATTCCTGTCTCCTTTTTGCATTTCTTCTGTTAAAGTAGCTACAAAGAGCTATAGCCTAGAGCAAATAATCACTGGAAACGCCAGGCAACATTACGAAGATACTGTAACATTCCCACCTCTGAGGGAGGTTAACAGTACTCCACAGAATCATATGCCAAAATTGACAACTAAAAGTTTTTAATGCTTCTGAAGCTTGGTATTTTGGGAACATTATTCATCAATTTGTATAAAGTAAACGATGCTTGTAAACTTGTTAATTTTAATTTTATTTGCAAGAATACCTCACCATTAACAGCAATCAGGGCCACAAACACCCAATTATAATCTGGCAACAACAACAAGAAAGCATGAATGATTAGATTTGGCTGCTTCTCTCCTACCTGCTCCTGTTCTGATTCATAGATATGTCCGCCTTAAAGTTTGACTCAGTTATGTCAAAACATAGGTTTAAACATAAGTTATGAAGAAGGAAGGAGAAGGCCTACGTTTTCCCCTGATTTCTGCAAGTATGAAACTTACTGATACTTATTTTAAAGTATTATTTCAAATGTCTTGCTCAATAAATTCATTTTAGGATACCAACCATTTATGTTATTTCTACAGAGTATATTTAAACCAATCATAAATGGGAATTTTAGTAAAATTTTTAATTTGATTTTTATATTGAATAATATGCCCAGAATTGTAATCTATATTTTAAACTATCCTAATTTATTTTCTCTGAATTAATTGAAAAATTTCCCCATTGGAAAAAAGGAAGCTCAATTTTTATTTTTAAGTGTTTCTGTGACCAATTAGGTTCCTATTCTAAGAGCTGGCAGCTCTATTAATTACTTTTAATGATAGAATTATACTGATCTATTTAGCCATTCAATTAAGATAAAAAGCTTAACAATCTTTCAGATTTCATTAACTACTTTTAATGATAAAATTATACTGATCTATTAGCCACATAGTTAAGGTAAAAATCTAAAAATCTTTTAGATTTTCATTACCTATTTTTAGAAATTTTCTGGACACTAAGAATGGCATGGAACTTAAAACATATTGTGTCAATAATTAATTCTTGTCATAATACAAAAGGTCAGAACAAATTTTTGAAAAAATGTTAAACCAAATTTATTTTATTTTATTTTATTTTAATTTATTTTATTTTATGTACCATATCATTATTTTTAATGTCCAGCATTTATAATACGAGGGCCAGAGCTTTCTTTCCAACTCAAGTTTATACATTTTCAATTGGCTTGTGAGGCGAATAGGGATACTTCTTGTCTAATTTGGTTTCTGAGAAGACTTCATTCAGGTCCTCAATGGTCATCTGATCAAATGGAATTATGTTCTTCATCTTCTCCAGCTCTTTTTCATATTCCTCAATCCTGGCCTTTGAGAGAGACAAAAAAGTCAGCACAACTGTTCACATCTTCTTTTTCTTCAGCAACCACCCGAACAGTATATTTATCCTTGGCACAGGAACCTTCAGGGCATTAAACTTCTTCTAAAAGTCATCTACCAAGCCAGCCTTCGCCACATTGGCCTTGTTGTAAGCCCAGTCGATAGCAGCTGGTTTCTCAGGGAGAGTAGCTAACCTGGAGGTGTCTCTTTCCAGGATTTCAGGACGTTAGCAATGGCCTTCTGGTTTCAGGGTATGATCTCCCCAAAAGCTACCCAGTTAATGGCTTTTAGAGCAAGTTTTCACCCCGCCATCTTGAGATCCTTCATGGATGGCTCATAGTCCACAGCAGCAAGGAACAGCTAAACCAAATTTATTTCAATTAATTTATATCACCATTAAACAAGTATAAAGCAATACAATTTTAAAGTATATGCAAAGTTAATGACAGTAAAAGAAAAGACAAAGAAAAATGGAGTATATTTTTATATTTATTTTTACAACAGCTTTTTTGAGATATAATTGACATACAATAAACTGCACATATTTACAATGGAAAGTTTGATTAATTTGGACACATATTTAAACCCTAAAACCATCATCTCAATCCAGCATGATGAACATATCCATAATGCCAAAAAATTTCCTCATGTACTTTTGTATTTGCTCCTCCCACTTTTCTCTGTCGCTTCTTTCTGTCCCTTTCTGACTGCTTTCTGTCTTCTATCACTATAAATCAGTTTGTATTTTCCAGACTTTTTATAAGTAGAGTCATGGAGTCTATACTTTTCTCTTTTACTTTCGTATTAGTGTAATTATTTTGAGAGTCCTACATGCTGTATTGCGTATATAAATTGTTTAACCTTTATTCTGCTGAGCAGTGTTCCACTGTGTGGATATACCACAAGTTGTTTATTCATTCACCTGTTGATGGACATTTAGATTATTTCCAGTTTTTGGCTATTACAAATAAAGCTACTAGGAACAACCATCTGCAAGTTCTTCTATGGATATATGCTTCTATTTCTGATGGGTAAATATCTAGGAATGAAATGTCTGGGTCATACAGTAGGTATATATTTAACTTTTTATGAAACTCTCAAATTGTTTTCCAAAATTATCCTCTGTTCATTTCAGTCAGCTGCATATGAGATTTCCAGTTGTTCCACATCCTTGTTGTACTCAATCCTCTGTGTGTGTGCGTGTGTGTCTTGCATGGTGCCCCATGCACAATTTTTAGTTACCATGGTTTAGTTAAATAACACCAAATAATAACAGTCCCCTAACAACATGGTTCAAATTTTAGTATCACAGTCAATGAGCTAAGTATACAAGTGCAAACAAGGCTGCTAGCTCTTCATTCCACAAATCTCTATGTAAAGACCACAGTACATACAGGTCAGTGACTAATCACATTATTTCTCTCGAAGTACGTTGGTGGCTGCTCACTCACCGCACCTCTGTTATTCTTTGTGTTCACACAGGACAGCAAAGCATGTGATTGTGTTGTTCCCTTGTCTCCCAGTGATAAACTCACCCGACACTTTAGAAAATTAGATAGTCCAAAATGGGGGTCAAAGAAGCCAACCAAAATGAAAGTGCAGCAAAGAAAGGAAAGGCGGTAACATGGGCAGTGAAATTTGAGTCGGACATGAATGCAGTTGGGAAGCATAGCTGACGGTGGGAATGTTGACATGGTTGCCATCGGAGACTCTAGGTATGCAGCCCGAGCAACCTGGTGACAGCCAACTGAGCAGCATAAAGGAGGATGAAGAGGAGGAGGTGGTGACTGCACAAATTTGCACATTAGAGGAACTCTCTGGGATATTTCACAACATTGCAAGGATGCAACGCTGGAAACCATCCAAACTTAGAAAGGAAAATGACAATTCACCAAGGTATGCTCGCTCTATTGTAAGAGATCCAGGGAGAAGGAGGCAAGGACTGGACACACTATTCTTGATATGTCTTTTCCAAAGAAATAGGACATCTTAATTCTCAATGTTCCCAATGCTTTCACTTACAGTGTACTAGATAAATATTAGTTTTACTATTGTTTTTCATTTCCTTATACATTTATAACTGACAGTAAGTTGTTTTCATGTCTAGACAAAATTTGTAAAGATCATGGAACAATTTTAAACATTCTCATTGAGAATTAAGATCACTGCGCAATGTTGGCTTGTACAATTATTTTTATGGTTCCGTGCCACTGTTTGTAAGCAAGGACTGAGGGTCTAAATTATAGAGGTATACAGTTTAACTTTGTGAATAAATACATTACAGTATCAAAAATAACTAAGGGACACTGGTACAACTATGTTAAATAGAAAGTGTTACCAAAATACGAAATGATTAGTAACTCCTTGGGAATGATGTTGTGGAAAGGGAACATGTCAGGTTAGACCAGCTAATGTGCAAGAGTCAACAGCTTCTTCTCGCTGCCCCAAACTCTCCTGCATCCCAGTGGTGGTGTTATTCTAAGGCCATGAAGGGTCATTACCCAGGATGTAGTATTACCTTCCAATTACGTCTCAAGACCATGTACTTCTCTCCATCTCTTTCTTGCCTCTACACGTACTCCTCTTTCATCCCATCTCAATCAGGCTAGTGCACTACAGAGTTCAAACATCTCCTCTGTAAGTTCTGCAAGACTCATTCAAGCAGACACCATCATTCCTACCTCTTCTCAACCACTATATATAGTACATATGGTACAATAATTTGTCTTCAGTGTTGTGCATACTTGCGAATATTTTCAATGGATTCCTCGTATTCAGGTCTTTGTATCTGCAACGACACATTGTAGATACACAATACATGAATCTCTAATGATGTATAAATTCAATTTACTATGTTGCCTTTAACTTAGATTTGTATCTTAAGCTTTCTCTAGTCTCCTGAGTGCTTAACATAATAGTTGAATGAAAGTATGAAATGAAGAACTTTGTTCACTAATGAATAAAAGTCAGACTTGACCAGTGGGGCATCATTCAAGACAACATGAGACCCAGGAGCCATTTTTCTAAGGCTTGTGAAAAAATGAGAGAACTAAAATATTGCTGATATTGTATTTAGAGCATTTTCCCCAAAGTATAAGTTTAGTGTATGTATATGAAAATTTGATAAGCACTGAAAGCATTGATTTTTGTTTTTTTTTCTTTGAATGCTAGCATAGCTTTATTGGAATTAGATTAAAAAAAAAAGATTTAAGGCCAAATTAGTGCCAAATATAAAATGGTTATATGTTATCATAAAAAATATTAGACTATAAATTTAACACATTGACAGAAATTTAACAACTGTATTTTACCCTCTATATCTTAAGTTTAAAATAGATGAAGCTAAAAATTTCACAGAAATGTTAAGAATAGGCAATTCTACAACTATAATGGGTGATTTTTAATATACCAATCTCTATAGTAGAATAAGCTGATTTTTTTTTTAAAAAGTTCTAATTAACTTGATCAAACGGACATATAGAGAACACATTCTTTGTACAGTTGTCTACATACAGGGTCATAAGGCAATCTTTTAAAGGATTGGAATAATACAGAATATGTTAATTGTACTAAGATCGAATAGAACTACACTGCGAACCAGCAATTGCACTACCAGAAATCTACCCAAAGAATACAAAAATATTAATTCAAAGGGTGACATGCATCTCGAAGTTTATAGCAGCATTATCTACAATAGCATTGATTTTTGAAGTCAGAGTGAACTGAATTCAGATCCACCTTTGTCACTTACTAGTTGTGTGATCACAGGAATGGGAGTCCATTTCTTTACCTATAAAATGGGGTGGCTGGCACAGCTATTGACGTCGGTCCCCAGAATTGTCATGGAGATGAAGAGATGGCAGATGCACATGAGGCACTACCCAGTGTCTGGCACTTGAAATGTACATGGTCAACGTTAGTCTCTTTCTTCATTTCCCCTGTTTTTAGCTTAAAATCCTGCTTGTGTTTCCAGTATCAATAATACATATTACATTATCAATATTTGAAACAAATAATCTTTTAGAGCATTTGAATTACGTTTCATCCATTTCCTGACAGTTTTTAATTAGTATTCAACTTTTTATTTGTAGATTGACATGAAAAATATAAAAATATACTTTGTTGCCAAGTAATTATTAGCTATTATTGTTTCTTTTTATGTGTAAGAGCCCTTGCTGCCAGATTATGTGTATTCAAGGATTGAAACCTGCTCTTTCTATTGCCTGATTTCAAACAGTTGAGTAAAATAAACAATGGTTCAAAATCCACGTATGCCATTTTTATCAGTTAAAATAACGGAGAGTCTGTAGTAGGAATCTTAAAATATTAGTTTAACTTTTAGGGCTAAAGTTGGCAAAATTAAGTCCAGTCTCCTGTGTTTAGCAAAGTTACCACCCTTCTCATGACAAGTAAAGTAGCCGAACACTCTTTAGCATTTCAATGTATTAAGTTCTGTAGTTCATATACCAAAAGCTCTAAATAATAATATATGTATTGTATATCTATACTATATAAATGTATTAAAACTAATGTTTAGATTGCAGTTAATGTTGTTTCCCATATTTATTTTATTATTTTATTTTTTAAAAGACTTATTTATTTATTTTAGGGGGGAGAGGCAGAGGGAGAGAGAGAGAGAATCTCAAGCAGACTCCCCAGTGAGCAAGGAGCACAACGTGGGGCTTGATCTCATGACCCCAAGATCATGACCTGAGCTGAAATCAAGAGTTGGATGCTTAACTGACTAAGCCACCCAGGTGCCCCTATTTTATTTTTTTATTTTAAAATATAATGTAAAAATGCATAATTTAACTATAAATGTAATATTTTAAGAATTAAATAACATTAGAGGGGACACCTGGGTGGCTCAGTCATTAAGTGTCTGCCTTCAGCTCAGGTTATGATCTCAGGATCCTGGGATAGAGTCCTGTATTGGGCTCTCTCTCTGACCCTCCTCCTGCTTCTGCTCTCTCTCTCTCTGTCAAATAAATAAATAAAATCTTTTAAAAAAAAGAGTAAAGTAACATTATTTTTTTTTTTCAGACAGCATGTGCTATTTTATTGAGCCTGGAAAGCTTTCAATACAGAAGTGAGACGTCTGGCAAGGGGCAGATGGTAGACATGCTAGCCCTTGAGAACAGACATACCAGAGAAAAAACATCATCAACAGCTTAATTTTTTAATTTTACTTAATTCACAATACCTCCCAAACTTTTGTCATGCGACTGAATTCTAAGCAACAATGGAAACAAGAGGGGTTGATTATAGGAATGACCACTAGATGTTGCTAGTCATCTAGTTTATAAATCTAAGCAGCCCTATTTTTCAAAAGCTTGCTTCTCCCTTTTCTGCACCCATACTTTACTTTTTTTTATTGAAGTATAGTTGGCATACAATGTTATTTTAGTTTCAAGTGTACAGCATAGTGATTCGACTATTCTATACCTTATGCTTCTTCACAAATGTTTTCCAGACACAATATCTAATCTGACACTTCCAGTAAAATCAGAATTTATAAAAAGCTAAAACTTTGTAACATCTCAAAGTTCAAAAAAAAAAAAATACTTTGAACTCTCCACTCAATCTCTTTTAATTATATCTTAAAAGGTAAGCGTTCGTACCATCCAAATCTGGAATACAGTTATGAAATCTAAAAAGTGATTCTTAATATAACTTTTAATGTATAACCTCCACCTTCCATACCCATATTAATTGGATATTTTTGCCATGAGGATTACAAATGATTCAATTATGTTTTAACTTGGTTCGACAGGGCACATTTATTCTGGAACTATGCTAAATGAGTAAATTTCAAACTTTCAATTACAGTGTGCTTCTGTTTCTTCCTTTGCTACATAACCCAGGAGCTGGGGAAGGCCTGGTACAGAACACTAGGATTTGGGGAAAGGATTTTTGGCTATGTCTGAAATCTACAGAACTTGATAGGCAAAATCCTGGTAAAACAATTGTAATTATTGCTTCCATTGGTCAGGCAGGGTTTTGTGTTTAACTTTTTTTCTGTTCGACAGCAATGGAGGCAGCAAAAGTAATGAGCCCCAGGAAAGGAATAGAGAGAGGCTACGTATTACCTCCAGGTCAGTCAAAGGGCATGTTCCAGGGGGCCTGCTGTCTGAGCACCCGGCGGAGAGAGATGATTGTAGGAGAGCCATAAAAGTGCCCGGTAACTGTTACTGCAAAAATATCGGATGACATTTCTAGAGGAAGTCACACTTCCTTTTTTAAAATTACGTATCACAATGATTTATATCTGTGATTACACTTCTAATTTGTTACCCATCCATGCCATACAATGTAAAATGTATCAAAGAACCTGGAGAACATGTAGAATTAGGTGATCTGTGGAGAAAACTTAATCAGACGACACTGTCCTCTAAGGTGCTATGAAGGGTTTATCTCCGGTAATAAGAATCCACTTGATAGGTCCTTTAGAAAAAGATTTTTTATCAAGATTATAGGAATGAGTTTTGCAGTCCACAAAGACAGGCCAGCTTTTTTCTTATTCTGCTTCATAATATTCAAATATAAAAAAATGGTAGAAATAAATGCAAACTGTTTGACTTTTCTGAGTCTCACCTTCCCTAATTTTTGAGTAGGAAAATGAGATAGTACCTGCCATCAAATCAAGTATATGAGTTCACTCAGTAGACTAAATATTTTGGGAGATGTTGGTGACTTAAGCTTCATTCTTTGGAAATATGAAATGAGACTATTAAAACTTTAAATTTCTAAAGATTTTCTCATCAAGTATTTAAGTTTTACTTATTTTTTTCCCATGTAATAATGCTCAGTATAACAATACCAGATAAAACCTATGTTTAGAGCGTTGACTAAAAAATGCTGAAAACATAGAGTTAAAAAGCAAAGAAGCTGAGACACAATTTCTGCTGGAATCTGGTAATCTTTCAAGTAGAGCTGCTTGGCTAAAATCAAGGAGCATGTAGAGTATAAAGCACCATTGAGAAAGAACTTGAATTCCTTCTTAAAAGTTTAACAGTTTCCAAGTGGCAATCCACCCAAAAGCTAGCTTTTCCAATCCAAAAGACAAGATTTCTTCAAGGGAAATCTTAAGTAAAAAAATAAATATTAAGGTGGGTGAGTAGTGTTGCAACTGTGCAAATCCTTACATGGGTCCACTTGGCTGTCTAGGCATGTGGCAGGAGCTTTCCTTGTAAATTGTTTTGTGTGCTATTGTCTCCGCCATTAATTTCCATTAGATGAAATCCTATTCATCCTTTAAGACTGGGGATATATGTCATCCTTCAGGAAGCTTCCTTGTGCCCCCAGAGCTGAGTTAATCACTTCCTTTTCCTCCACACTTCTCACTCCATAGGGACTATGTATTTACCTGTTGATTTTTCCTGTAGGGGGAAAAAATATCTTTTTTCTCTACTCTTTCAAATTCTCGACTCTAATCCCTGTAACAAAAGACAGGAAAACAAAGGAAAAGCATGTGCATTTATTTTTTTAAAGATATTTATTTTAGAGAGAGAGTGACAGAGAGAGAGAGAGAGGGTGAAAGCGGGGGGAGGGGCAGAAGGAGAGGGAGAAGGAGAGAGAATCTCCAGCAGACCCCCGCTGAGCACGGAGCCCAATGAGGGGCTCAATCCCACAACCTTGAGATCATGACCTGACCTGAAACCAAGAGTCCAATGCTCAACTAACAAGCCACCCAGTGCCTCAGTGAATTTATTTAATATAAGTTTTACATGACATGAGAACCTTCATGAGGAAATGAAAATCCAAAGAAATGGTTAAATCTGAGTGTTTTTATGCCGTTTGATGAAGAATGGAAAGATATAATAGGACAAAAGATATGAGGTAAATATACTAAACTGAGGGAAATTTCTTAACAGGACTGTTCAGATTCCTCTCTGTGTCCCTTGTTTTCAGAGATAAGGATGTTCCTTTCCTCTTGGTATAGAAAGGGTAGCTCTCATCTGAGGGTTGTGTGACCTGCTTTGGGGGAAAGTCAGAAAGTCCTTCCTGCTACAGCCATTTCTCAAATTCCTTCAGCCTGAAATATTCAACATTTTAAGCTGCCATATTTTGGGGTAGTGTGTCCTGAACCTCACCATCATTCCATGTCGTGGACAAGGATTCAATTCTCATTGCTCTCCACATCTCCATGTCTGTAACCAGCCAGCAGTGTATCCCTTACACAGTAGCTGCTTAATTCCTGCTTCTTAATGTTAAATAAACAATAACATAACCCAGATGACAATGTTCGCTCTCCCCAGATGATAGCACACATTCTCTGCCTCCCCCTAAGAGGCACTTGGTAAGCCTTCAGTGCTCCCCCTTTCCCTATTAATAGGCTTTATATTTAGAACAGTTTTAAGTTCACAGCAAAATGGTGTGGAAAGTACAGAGAGTTTCCATATACCTCCGAACCCCATAGGTGCACAGCCTCCCCCATTATCAACACCCTGTACCAGAGTGATACCTTTGCTATCATTGATGAACCTACACTGATAGATCATTATCACTCAAAATCCCATTGTGACCAAAAGTGTTACAGTTGATGAACCTACACTGACACACAATTATCACCCAGAATTCATAGTTTACATTAGGGTTAACTCTTGCTGTTGGACATTCTATGGATTATGACAAATGTATAATGACATATATCCACCCTTATAGTATTGTGTAGACTAGTTTAATTGCCCTAAAAATTATCTATGCTCCACCTATTCATCCCACCTTCCACCCTAACCCCTGATGTTTTACATTTAGATCCATTGTGAGTTAATTTTTGTCAGGGGTATAAGATTTGTGTCTAGATTCATTTTTGTATATGTGAATGTCCAGTTATTTCAGCACTACTTGTTTAAAAAGGCAATCTTTTTTTTTCAGAGTACTGCCTTTGTCCTTTGTCAAAAATCAGTTGCCTTTATTTGTATGGTTCTTTCTGGGCTCTCTATTCTGTCCCATTGATTTGTCTATTCTATCAGCAATACCACACTGTCTTGATTACTGTAGCCTTATAGTAAGTCTTGAAGTCAGATAGTGTCAGTCCTCCAACTTTGTTCTTCTTCAATATTGTGTTGGTCAATGCTTTTTTCAATCTACCACAGCTGCTGATCAAACACAGGCGAGTAGAAAAGTGAGTCTATAAGTATATTTAGTAAGGACAGCACAGTCTTCATAAAAGCATTTTGAGGCGTGGAGTAAATCACAGGGTTGCTGGCAACACAGAAAAGAGGAAGAGATGAAGATGACAGATCAAGGCACAGAGGACACGAAAGCAAAAGTGAAACTCAGCAGAAGTCTTCCTACAGCCACAACTGGATGATAAAGGAGATGGTCAGTGATTTGAAGAAATTGGATAGAGAATCATAAACCAAATAGATACAAACATGATTTCAATACTTTGTTCTAACTTAAAATTGTCCATGTATCAGCCAGCATTCTATTCCTAGCCATAGCCTTCCCTTGACTTGGTTAGTTAGAATTCATCTTTGTCCTTGTCTTAACCACACAATGCCTTATGTTTTCCTGTATAAGTTTCTGCAAATGAGGTAAAATTTAAGGATCTTTCAAAAGTAGTCTGAGTGCAGAATCCTTCTAGAATCCACCTCCCTAAATTTTATAGTTTATTTTTAATATGACAGCATTTCTTTTGAAATTCTCTTCTTATTGACTTTACAGAGCAGCGCGAAAAAAAAAAATCCTCATCTAAGTATAAAATATTTGATTACATTAAATAAATTACTCCTATAACACATACAATTGGCACTAAAAATAGGTTCAAGGGGGTGCCTGGGTGGCTCAGTCAGTTGAGTGTCCAACTCTTGGTTTCGGCTCTGGTCATGATCTCGGGGTCGTGGGATTCAGCCCTGCGTCCTGTCAGTGCTCAGAGGGGAGTCTGCTTGGGCTTCTCTCTCTCCACCTCTCCCTTACCCCCTCAAAAATAAATGAATGGTATGATATATTTTTAATTAACATTTTTATCATTTTGAGTTTTCATTTATAAGCTATTAATTTCTATCATGGTTTTAATCTTGTTTTCTATGAATCTGTTTTATCATTTAAACATGTTATGTAATCACTCGACTCATTTATAAGCAACAGCATGTATCAGCATTCCTCAAACATACATGCTTGAATTTATATATTCATGCAAGTAGTAACACCTCCTTTCTTTGTTGCTTTTGATTTAATCCAGGTTATGGCCTAGAGTGATATATAATTTCTCCTCCAAATCTGGATACTTTGTAAGTGAAAAGTTGCCAGGCAAACTCCCTGTTAGGCAAACTAGGATGTATGGATGCACTATTTCTTTCTTTTTTTTTTTTTTTAAAGATTTTATTTATTCATTTGAGACACAGAGATACAGAGAGAGAGAGAGAGAGAGCATGAGCAGGGACAGAGGCAGAGGGAGAGGGAGAAGCAGGCTCCCCGCTGAGCAGGGAGCCTGATGCGGGGCTCGATCCCAGGACGCTGGGATCATGACCTGAGCCGAAGGCAGACGCTTAACCATCTGAGCCACCCAGGCGCCCCTGGATGCACTATTTCTAATGCATATCTATCTCACTCTGGAGAGTTGATGGCATGTTCCAGATTAGGTCATTTAGCAATACCTAATTCTGATAGCACACACACTTCCAGTGTTATAGTCTAACAAGCAGTTTTGTATTGTGTTTATATGTTGCATGTTAGGGGATGATTTTTTAGGTAACCTTGTTTGGCTCTTGTGCATTGCCTCGTTTGTCATAGCATAATGCTAGATTTCATTCAAGAGTGTTCTGATAAAAAAAAAAGAGTGTTCTGATCTTATTATAGTTCTGTGATCAAAAATATTCAGATAGCCAGACATTGCTTTCCATTGCATTTTCAAGAGCTATAGGCAGAAATTGGTGATAAATGGACTTCTAAAAAATGTCCATGTGATTTTTTACTTTTGGAGGGAGATTATGACTGCCTTTTTTACACATTATTTTCTGTCACTTTAATTTTTGAATGCTATATAATATTTTCTGCATTTTGCCTCTTCAACAATTATTATGTAGGCAAATTGGAAAATTTAATGATATGTCTGCAGAAAAATTTAAGAATGAAAGTGTGTTTTTATATCAAGTAGAAATGATGATTTAGAATAATATGAGAATCCAATATTACTCATCATTAAAGATGTTGCCAGCAACTTCCAGGGACAAACTATATACAGTCCATTTGTTCCTAATAGGTCATCAAATTCCTAGAAGATGCCTGTGAATGCTAAACCAAGGGGGAGAATCTGATTAATATTTATGCAACAGTAAAATCCCTCTCACTGAAAATTTTGCACGTATAGTTTTACAATCTTATAAATGAGGGAAGAACACCATTTGTAGTTGTCATGTATATATAAAATCTTTTATGTTTAAAACACAGGAGAGAGTTTCAGTGGTATTAAATATGTATCTGGAAGAATGAGCTGAAATGCTTTCAAAGTGGATCAGTATTCATAATGGATGGAACCAGATTTGGGGGACATGCTTAAGTGTTTTTTCTGCTAGAAGGATAGCACTTGTGAAAACTGAAGAAAAAATATAGCATTTAATCTAATAATATTCCCCCAAAACCTGGTTATATAAAAGTGTAATAAACCTATGTTTTCATTATTTTCATAATCAAACTTAGACCATGTCTACTTTCTACTTTTGGCCAACAAATGTTCAGTTTTAAGTACCACAAATTGTTTCTGATCAACTCTACAAAAACCAATTTCACCATCTTATCTATACGAAGAGAGTTAGCCTTGGTGGATTTGAAATTTCAATTAACCTAAACACCTCTTTTTCCATCCTTCAAGATGTGTGGCTATATGTTTAATTTGTGAAGAAAAGAATGGGCAAGTATGTGTCAGTGCTTTGTTGAAAAGAATTAATAATGATACATCACACTATACAAATGGTATTACTACAATAATAATTTACATTTTCATTATGGGAATCTCAATTCTTAGAAAAGCGTGAAGTGCAATACATCAAATCTTACTTATTTTTATTTTTATTTTTTTTTACTTATTTTTAAATACAAACAATTGTTCTCTTAAATTCAAAAGTAGTTATAATGCATTTTGTTTTTTTATTGCTGTTGGGACGAATGAATGGCAGCTAATTTTTGTTACCGTTTTGTTATGTATGCATACAGTTGACCCTTGAACAACATAGGGATTAGGGGTGGTTAAAAATCCACATATAACTTGACTCCTTAAAGACTTAATTACTAATTGTCTACTGTTGACCAGAAGCGTTGTTGATAACATAAACAGTAAATTAACACATATTTTGTATATTATATGTAACCAATACTGTAGTCTTATAATAAAGTAAGCTAGAGAAAAGAAAACGTTATTAAGAAAATCATAAGGAAGAGAAAATACATTTACATTTACTGTTCTGTATTTATTGATACCATATGTTTACATCATCTGTTTACAAGACAAATCATCTGTCAGTACCTACATCAGTATTGTCTATGATACAAACCACGGTCAATGTCATGTGTATTTATAACACTAGATATAAAAAATGGAAAGATAGCATGAAGAAGAAATTTAAATGTATTTACAGATAAATGATTCATGCATTGATAATGAAGAAGAAGCAGTATTATTGCTTTATGGTAGCCTCGTGTAATTGATACAATTTCTTCGTGGTAGCCTAGCCTGTACACTAGTGAATGAATCATAATGGCATGCACTATAGTGACTATATGACTATAGTCATATTCATCATACAATATTGGAAGCATTGTTACACTTTTTAAAAAACCACTTACCTGTGATGATAGGCTGATACAGTTTTTCCAATTATAAGAAAGGCATACTGTAGAATAGTGTAATTCTTTAAAAACAAAGTTACAAAACAGTAAGAAAACTAATACATTACTAATTTTATATTAAATATCACACACCTTATACTTATGTAAGGATAGGCTGTGCACTTCCATACAAGTCTTACCCATGATGTTCTACATGATGAACACTCAGATGATGAAAATGATGATGACACAAAAATGTCCCTTAGAGTGCTTGCCATACAGTTATTAGATTTTTCACACAAAGACAGTCACACACACACAACAGATAAGTTTATGAACAGGTAAGTTTATTTACAAGTATGGCAGGATGATTATTTATGCTTCATTAAGCGGAAGTAGCTCATCATAAAGATCATCCTCTTCATCTTTGCACTAAGTGGGTTGAGGAGAAGGAGGAGGAGGAGGAGGAGGGAAGGGTAGATCTTGCTCTCTCAGGGATGGCAGAGCAGGAAAAGGTGGAGGAGGTGGGAGGGGATGCCGGAGAGGCAGACACACTCAGTATAACTTTACAGAAATAAATTATAATCTTTGTCTGACTTTTTGCTTTTTCATTTCTCTAAAAATGTTTCTAGATGATACCAATCCTTCTTGCATTGCCTGCTTTAGTTTCAGTCTCCATATCATAGAAGAGTCCATGTCATAAAAGAAGTCAAAAGCAGTCTTAAATAATCAGAACCCTTCTGGCAGATTGTCTAATGTCAGTTTGTTTTCTGGGACTACTTCTTCTATGTCTCCTTCCTCATCATCTGGCCCTGGTTTGGAAACACTCATCTCCATCAAGTTGTCTTCCGGTAATTCCTCTGATGTGGTGTTTATTAGCTCTTGAATTTCTCCAAGGTCCATATCCTGAAACCCTTTACTAACCCACTCTTTTCTTTTTCCATATCCATGATCTCTTTCATAATATTCTTGATTGGCTCCATCATAAATCCTGTGAAGGCATGCACAGCATCTGGACACAGTTTTCTCCAGCAGTAATTTGTTGTTTTGGGGTTGATGGTTTTCATGGCTTTTTCTATAACAATACTGGTATCTTCAATAGTACAGCCCTTCTAGACTTTCATATTCTCGCCACTAGAGTTCTGTTCCATGATATTGACAATCCTTTCCATGGAATACTGTGTATAATAATGAGGTCCTCATGATTCCCTGATCTAGAGGCTGAACTAGAGACATTATGTTTGCAGGTGAAGAGACCACTTTGACACCCCTGGTGTTGAACTCATAAGGTTCTGAGTGGTCAGAGGCATTGTCAAATATCAAAAGACCTTTAAAAGACATTCCCTACTGGCAAGATACTTCTTGACTTCAGGGGTAAAGCATCAGTGGAACCAGTCCAGAAACAGTGTTTTTGTTGTCCAGGCCCTCTTGTACAACCACAAGACTGACAGCTTGTGTTTATCTTTTCTGTTCAAGGCTCAAGGGGTAGCAGCTTTATAGATAAGGGCAGTCCTGATCGTAAACCCAACCACATTTCCACAAAACAGTGGAGGTAGCCTATCCTTTCCTGCCTTAAATCCTGGTGCTCACTTCTTTTCCTTAGTAACAAATACCCTTTGTGGCATTTTTTTCCAGTATAGGGCATTTTTTTTGTCTGCTTTAAAAAGCTCTTCAGGCAGATATCCTTTCTCTTCAATGATATTCTTTTTTTTTTTTTCCACCCCCTCCTCAATGATTTTCTTAATAGCATCTGGGAACTGTGTGCTGCCTCTTGATGGGCAGAAGCTGCTTCTCTTGTTATCCTGACATTTTTTAAGCCAAACCTCTTCCTAAAATTATCAAACCATCCTTTGCTGGCATTAAATTCTCCAGCTTTAGATCCTTCACCTTCCTTTTGCTTTAAGTGTCATATAGTAACTTTGCTTCTTCTCGAATCAAATTGGAGTCTATAAGTATCTCTTTCTTATAGCAATCCTGCACCCATATAAAAACTAAAATTTCAATGTGAGATAAAAAGGTATTTCACCAAAAGTGCAAGGTTTTACTCTTGCTGGTGTAGCTTTATGCCTGCAGTTATAATTTAATACAGCATTTTGACATTTGTTTACATCTCTCTCTGCTGGAAAGGACACCATATACAGTCTGTGTTTGTGTAAATTTTGATAAGTTTTAACTTTTTATAATAGATCTGCGTATTTTTTATGGGAGTAAATGATAAAATAGACTAGTATCTATATAAATTTTATGCATTCATGACATTCCTTTTTCTTAATTTTTGTCAGTATTTCTAGGCTATGTAGTTCATCTGTGAGCATTTTAAAATTGTCGCAATTCTCCAAAAATTTTCCGAAGTATTTATTGAAAAAACATTCACGTATGAGTGGACCTGCACAGTTCAAATCATGTTGTTCAAAGGTCAACTATAGTTTTTTTTTTTTTTTTATTACTGTGCTGTATTCTACGGCAGAGACGTATTGCTTGTTTTTCCATTTATCCACCGAAGCTATTTGGTTTTTTAGCTATTACAGCTTGGGGCTATTACAAATAAAATTGCTGTGAATATCTGTGTACAACTTTCTGCATTAAAACAAATGATCATTTTCCTGGTATGTGTACCTAAGAGTTTAATTGCTGAGTCATAATGGTAAGTCCATCTTTAGTTTTATTTTTTTTTGAAATATTTATTATTTCATTTGAGAATAGCAAAAGTAAACCCACTGCATGTTAACATAACTCATTTTTATTTTATTTTATTTTATTTTATTTTATTTTTTTAATTTAAATTCAATTAACCAACATATAGTACCTCATTAATTTTTGGTGTAGTGTTCAGTGATTCATTAGCTGCGTATAACACCCAGTGCTCATCACATCATGTGCCCTCCTTAAGAGCCATCACCCAGTTACCCCATCCCTCCACCCACCTTCTTTTCCACAACCCTCAGTTTGTTTCCCAGAGCCAAGAGCTGCCAAACGATTTCCCAAAGTGGTTTTGCACCATTTTACGTTTCCAACAACAACATATGAAAGGTCCAATTTCCTACATCCGTACTAGCATTTGTGTTACTGCTATTTTTTACTTTAGCCACTATAATGGGCATTTGGTGATACCTCACTGTGCTTTTAATTTTCAATGTCTTCAATGGCTAATGATGTTAAACATTTTTTCATGTGCTTATTTGACATCTGTATCTCTTCTTCAGTAACATGTCTGTACAGTCTTTTGCTCATTTTTAATGGCATCGTTTGTTGAGTTTTGAGAATTTTTAAAATATATTCTCAATACAAGTCCTTTGTTGGATATGTGGTTTGCAAATGTTTTCTCTCAGTCTGTAGCTTATCTTTTCATCGTCATCACAGAATCTTTCACGGAAGTGCATTTTTAAATTTTGTTGAGTCCAATTGATCGATTTTCCTTCTATGGCTTATCTTTTTATCTTCTTAATTGAATTTTTCACATTTTTTTAATTTTTGGTAAATCCAATTTCTCATTTTCCTTTTACGGATTTTCACTTTTAAATGCTCTGGGGGTCCAATCTAAGAACTTTTTTCCTAGTTTTAGGTTTCAAAGATTTTATTCTGTTTGTTATAGAAGTTTTATAGCTTTATATTTATGTCCTTGATCTACTTTGAGTTAATTTTTGTATAAGGTATGTGGATCAGATTGAGGTTCATTTGTTTGCCTATAGACATCCAAATGCTTCAGCACTATTTATTCAAAAAGCTATCCCTTCACTATTAAATTCCATTTGCAACTTTGTGAAAATTATTTGCATGTATTTGTGCTGATTTATATCCAGTTTTCCTATTCTGTTCCATTGATCCATATGTCTATTCCTCTAATACTACACTGACTTGATTACTGTGGCTGTGTGGTAAGCCAGGAAGAACTATTTTCCCACTTATTCTTCTAGTTCAAAATAGTTTTTAGCTATTTTAGGGCCGTTTCCTTTCCATATAAGATTTATAATAAGATTGTTTACATCTAGAGAAACACTTACTGAGATATTGATAGAAATTGTGTTATACCTATAGATAAATCTAGGGAGAACTAACATCTTTACTATATTGAGTTTTCCAAACAGTGAATATGGTATATCTTTTTTTTGTATTGAGTATTGAGGTCTTTTTTTTTTTTTTTAAATTTCTTTCATTAGTCATGTTCTTTTTAGATGTAAACCTAAGTATTTCATTTTCCTTGAAGTGACTGTAAATGGTACTTCACAGAAATTTTAGTTTACATTTCTTAGTATATAGAAATGCAGTTGATTTTTGCTTGCTCATCTTCTATCTTGGGTGATTTTCCCATTGTCCTTTTGTTATTGGTTTCTACCTTAATTTCATTGTGGTCAGAGAACATACTCTCTGTTTTAAAAATTCTTTTAAGTTTGTTAAGGTTAATTTTATTGGCCAGGCAGTGATCTATTTTTGTGACTGTCCCACTGGCACTAGAAAGGAATTTTTATTCTACTGATGTTGGGTGGAGTGTCTATAAATGTCCCTTAGGTCCTAAAGGATTTTTATGGTAGTTGCTTCAAAATTCTTGGGGGCGCCTGGGTAGCTCAGTCGGTTAAGCGACTGCCTTCGGCTCAGGTCATGATCCTGGAGTCCCAGGATCGAGTCCCGCATCGGGCTCCCTGCTCAGCGGGGAGTCTGTTTCTCCCTCTGACCTTCCCCCCTCTCGTGCTCTCTCTTTCTCATTCTCTCTCTCAAATAAATAAATAAAATCTTTAAAAAAAAAAAAAGACTATCTTACAAAATTCTTGGAAGATAATTTCAACATCTGATTCATCTCAGTATTGGCATCTGTTGAGTGTAGTTTCTCATTAAAATGGTGCTTTTTCGGGCGCCTGGGTGGCTCAGTTGGTTAAGCGACTGCCTTCGGCTCAGGTCATGATCCCAGAGTCCTGGGATCGAGTCCCACATCGGGCTCCTGGCTCGGCGGGGAGCCTGCTTCTCCCTCTGACCCTATCCCCTCTCATGCTGTTTCTCTCTTTCTCTCTCTCTCTCTCAAATAAATAAATAAATAAAATCTTTAAAAAAAATGGTGCTTTTTCTGGTTCTTAGTCTGTCCAGTGATTTTGATTATATACTAGACATTTTGATTATCATGTTAAGGTACTCTTAATCTTAAATAAATCATTTTAGCAGGGAATCACCCTGTTTAGGTTTAGCATATGGATTCCAGTCTACTTCTGTGGGCTTAGTTCCAAGGACAGTTTAGCTTTCTCAAGTCTTACAAAGTTCTTCTGGTCTGTTGTGTTATTCTGGTGCTATTGGGCTCCCACTCAATCTCTACTGGTCCCATCTACAGAAACAGAAGTCACTTCCTTGAGGCACCTAGTGTCACTGAGGGACCATCTACGTGGGAGCAGATGTTGCAGGTGTAAAGGTCATAGAGACACAGAGGAGCTTCATGCCACTGGCCTATTGGAGGATGGGACCACCCATTCATGCCTTATTTGTGGAATGGGAGCTGTAATGGCCTGGTATTTTCTCCTGCCACTGCTTCTGCTCCTACCTGTACATTAGACTGTCTGCAGGTGTTCAGGTTGTGCAATAGGGGGCTGGGTTTCCACTAGGTCTCTGTTGAGTTTCCCCTTTCCTGGTGCTTGGCCAGAGAGAGCAGCTTTTCTTGTTGTTCTTGTGTATTCCTGTTGGCAGTTCCAGGTTGCAGGTCTCCCCCAATGTGGGGGTTACATAGGAGCTAAATGAAAACCCAAGGAACTCACTACAATGTCATTTCTAAAATCCTGAAGTCTCTAGTCAGTTCACATTCTACTATTCAGCTTTCAGGGTCCTTTTTGTCATGATCTTTAGAGTAATTTCTAGGCATTTTATTATATATAGAGGAGCAGGGAACTGTGGGTTCCAGAATGACAAGTTCCTATGCACTCATCTTTTGAACCAGCAATCCCTCTTCTGGGAATTTACTTAAAATATTTATTTCCTATGAAATGGAAGACAAAACAATATATATCCAATGTTATTCACCATGCTATTATTCATATTTGAAAAATATTAAGAAAAAATCTGAATGGTTATACATAGAATATTGGTTGGCTAAAGTACCGAATGTCCAGACAGAGGAGTACTAAGGAGCAAACTAACAAACAAAACAAAACAAAACAAAACTTTTTTTTTCAATTGAGCAATATCTTTATAAGGACATAATTTCCCAGAAAAAAATTTAAGTTAAAAAAATCAGGGTGCCAAACAGTATATATAGTATTCTATATTTTGTAGAAGAAATAAAGGGAAAATAAGAGATAAATATATAAATAAAGAGATAGAGAAATAGATAGATGTTTTATACAAAAAGATAAAACCCCATCAGAATGGTTAAACCAGAAACTATGTAGTTGGTTATCCATCTTGTGTGGAAATGGGTTGGGAAGAGATAGGGAAAGGAATGAAACTTGGAGTCTATCCTCTTATATTGTTTTGTGTTTAAAATATTAACGATTTACATTAAAAATAAAATTAATTCAGAGAGGGAGACAAACCATGAGAGACTCTTAACTATGGGAAACAAACTGAGGTTGCGGAGGGGTAGGTGGGTGGGGGGATGGGGTAACTGGGTGACGGGCATTAAGGAGGGCATGTGATGTGATGAGCACTGGGGGTTATATGTAACTGATGAGTTACTGAACTCTACATTTGAAACTAATGATGTACTATATGTTGGCTAATTGAATTTAAATTTTAAAAGTAAGTAAAATTAAATGAATATAGGTTAAAAATTAAAATTGGATCATAACATAAACAAATGAACCTAAAAGCATATAACACACACACATATGCACACACACTTGCACACACCTCTGATGGAAGACTGTACCACTATAAGCAGGTTAATTACAGTTTTATATTATCTCTATTCAATTTTACAACAGAGATATAACCAAAGTGAAGGAATCCTAGTTTTGTGCCTGGTGTCTGTGATGGAGAAAATCACCTCATGTCCTGGAAAATTATGGTTGATATTCTTAAATAATTCTTTGGCTACTTCTGTTTCAGTGTCAGCATGAATCTATATCACTATGTCATCCCTTTATACAAAGCACCAACTTCAGGTAAATTTGAAGATATTTCACCAGAAGGAATGATAGAAGACATATTGGATTTGACAAAGAATATGTAGTTGAAAATATTTATTAGATGCTTATTGATAGTCAACCAAGAAAAAATATTGGCAATTAAACTTTCAACAGATTTCACTGCCAAGTTATATTAAAATTCTGCATAAGTAAGAAGAGGTTAACAATTAGTAGCCAAACTTCTCTGCGACTGTGTCTTTATCCAGTGCAAGGACCACCAATAGTCATCAAGTTTCATTTTAAGAATTGTGAAACTGGCATGTATCAGGAGAACTAATAACCCTGAAGGGCAACAAAAAAGTTTAGAAATAGCCTTTTTGTCCAGAACAATTAATTTGGAAATGAAAATTAAGAGTTATTGAGCTTTTTCTTTCTTCTTTTACTGGCCTACTTATAATATATCCAGAATACATTCTCTTTTGCTAATGGCAAGTGCAATCAAATGCATTGAATGAAGGCCTGTTTGTGTACATGGTAATATGCTGTGTCATGAAAGATTTATGGAAGAACAAAAATTTGAACTTGTATCTTACCAAGCTCCAACTTATGCCTAAAACTCAACTGAGCACATACAAATAAGTTCTCCCTCACACTGTGCATACCACTTTATTCTTACCACAATCTATTTTCAGCTGCTGCTGGGACATGTCTTACCAGAGTTGAACAAGTTACATGGAAAGAGAAGCTATGTGTATAAAATAAAGCTTTGTGTGTAAGTAAAAATAAAGCTATGTGTGTCTCCAAGAATTACTTCCTGTATATATGTGTGTAATTATGTGTTCCATTATTTTGTGTATAATGCAGTTTTTGACAGGAATCAAGATGCTTCTGAATCAGAAGACAGACCATTCATTACTCATAGAACTCAGTATATGAGTTCCAACTCATACACCATCTCCTCTTCAAAATCTTCTCTTATCTGATGATCCCATTGCTATCTGAAACCTACAGATATCACTCCCTTTTCTGAACTTCCATAACTCTTTGCTCATAATTTTCTCAAGACGTTTTTTCCTGAACAAAATATGAACTGATTCCTTTAAAATTTTCATTATCCATAATATATTGCACTTAACTGATGTCCAGTAAATGGATAGTTAAAGAATAAATGAAAAAATAAAGCAACATCCCACTTCCAGAAGAAATAAAAAGTTAAACTTTCTATTACATCTAAGATTCATGAGATCAAAAGTTGTTTAAGATGCCATACTGAATTCTTAGGATTAGTAATGCCAACACTGCCTAAAGGACTAAGATAATATTATTAAATATATCATAATTGAAAAAACATTTTTCGGACATAATAAATGATGCATAACCTTTCTTACTCCACTGTCAGGATTCTCAGACATTAAGATGTTTCCTCCTCCTTTGCAGTCTTCCAGCATTGCATATGCACTTAGTTCTTTTCTATTAAAATATAAATTGTAAGAAGTTATCAATGGAATATTACTTAGCCACAGAAAAGAAGGGGATCTGCCATTTGTGACAACATAGATAAACCTGGAAGACATTATGCTAAGTGAAATAAGCCAGACACATGAAAGTCAAATATTATATGACCTCACTTACACGTGAAATCTAAAAAAATTGAACTTGTATAAGCTGAGTAGGATGTTAGTTTCCAGGGACTGGAAGCTGGAGGAAATGGGGAGATGCTGGTCAAAGGGTACAAACTTTCATTTATAAGATGAATAAGTTCTGGGGATCTAATGTACAATATCGCAAGTGTAGTCAATAGTACATTTTATACTTGAAATCTGCTAAGAGAGTATAGGTCTTAAGTATTCTCACCGCACACATAGACACACTCACAAAACAGTAACTATGGGAGGTGATGGAAGGACTAACAACTTGATTGTTGTAATCATTTTATAATATACATATGTGTACCAAGACATCACTTTATATATCCTAAATATATACAAATTTTGTCAATTATACTTCAATAAAACTTGAAAAAAGTCAAATTGAAGGTAAAGTTCATCTATCACAAATCAAATTACCTTCTTTTTTCAGACATTATATTTTTATAATAGTCCTTTGTTAAACATCTGTTGGGGCAACACATCGAAAAGATGTGAAAAAAAAAAGATGTAACCACCAGTTGACCCATGAGCTGGATTCTGACCCTCAGAGACTCCTCACCCCCACCTCCATCCCTCCGTCCTTGGAATATGGGTTCCATTTGCCTTTCCCACTCCCAGAGACTACTCCAAGGATGCTGCCAATGAGATAGGGATGTGGTATTGAAAACACCTACATGGTATATGTGACTAAATCCAGTTAAGGCCTTTTTTTTAAATTAATTAATTAATTAATTAATTAATTAATTTTATTCTTATGTTAATCCCCATACATTACATCATTAGTTTTACTGTTTTTTTTTTATTTTTTATTCTTATGTTAATCCCCATACATTACATCATTAGTTTTA
>NC_138376.1:97717551-97753474 GCF_054177405.1 Leptonychotes weddellii | reverse complement strand
GCTGCACCAGCTTGCATTCCCACCAACAGTGTAGGAGGGTTCCCCTTTCTCCGCATCCCCGCCAATATCTGTCATTTCCTGACTTGTTAATTTTAGCCATTCTGACTGGTGTGAGGTGGTATCTCATTGAGGTTTTGATTTTTAAGATTTGGTAGGTGGGTGCTGGGATACATTCATCTTGCTGCTGTCCAAAACAAGCCTCTTATGGAAGTTTCCGTTGCTTAGGAAAGCTGCCATCTACCAACCTGGAGAGGCCTGCCTCTTTCTTTCCTCCCCCTGCCCTCCTTGTATGTTTCAGAGGACACGGGAAGCTCCTGAGACGTTTGTAAACCAACATCTCAAAGACAGTCATGTTACCTTGTTCATCATGGCAGGCCAATGCCGATAGAGCACCAAAAAATGAAAGTCACCACTCAATAAATACCTGTCAAATTAGATGGAAGGCTGAGGAATGATTTTCTGATAAAAAATTTCTTACAAACTGATCTGTTATCAGTTCAATTCACCATCTCAAGGGATCCAATCACTCTTGCAGGACACTGTGTTACCTCCTACCTGGGAGTTAGGGAAACAGGAAGTGGCAGGTGGGTTAGACTAGAGGTGATGGCTGGAGTTGTTGGAGAAACTTTTTGTCCTCGTTGATTCTTCATTTGTGTCCTTCTCAGTGTCTAGAAAGTGCTCTGGCTCAGAAGCTCTTTATTTCTGCTCCCTCGCATGTTACTGTGGTTTCCACTCTAGAGTCCATGGCTTTGGCTACCTCTGCTCAGCATCACTTTTTCATACGGTACTGAGCAAGATGGTGACTTGGGCTCCAGTATCCAAAAGAGCTATAAGGAGTTCAATCCCTTCCTGCCTCTGGAGTTCCTCAGTATATGTAGGGCCTTTAGTTCTATCAGGGACAAGGAGACTTTGGCCACACCTCTAATTCTTGGAGCAGCTGAGGTCAGTGCAGAGAGGAAGCAGGGGATTGGTGGGTTGCAGGGAATGTGTCTCCAAGCCAGCAAGAAGTCATATTTACCTTCAAGGTGGAAGAGAGTAACACATTTATAGTTTTCAGTCCACCTAAACCTCTCCATTAGCTTTTTGAACTACTTAACCTGTTTCCCTATCTGGAAAGAAAATATAACCAAAAACCAACAAAACCAAGAACAAAAAAACCTCCGTAGACTTTTGATGTTTTAGCCCATACAATCCCTATACCAGCTCTTGGGACTCCCTGACCTGTTCTCCAGCCTGAGGAGGAACACAAACAATGAACTTCTAATGTTTTCTTTCTGCACAAACCCAACACTAACTTGGGTATCTGTAGACGTGTTCTTGCCCCACTTGGAAAGAGAAACCAAAATCTCACTTAGGCTACTTGTTTTAACCACCTTCAACCACTTTCTTGCATTAAAGGAAAAAAAGTAGAGTTTCATATATTGCCCAGTTGACCATATGGTTTGGTTAATATGTCCACTACGCCCATCAGCACTCTGTCCCTTACAGAATCTCTTCCTTATACCCAAGAATTATTTCATTCATATATATATATATATAATGGTGTATTTCATTGTTTCATGTATACACAATTTTTGACAGGAAACAAGGTGCCTCTGGATCAGAAAACAGGCAGTCATTACTCATAGAACATCCTGGTGCCAGCACCCATGCCCTAATTTCCACGGGATGTTGCAATGAGGGCCAGGTGTTCACCTTGGCGTGCAGTGAGGTTGCACCACGGAAAGGAACTCTGAAATAATAAGGCTTGTACCTGACATAGAACAGCTGACGTATCAGCCCAATCGTTCTCTATGCTCATGCATGCAACAGAGAGAAAGAGAAGCCCCACCTTTACATTGAAGGGAAGGGCAGGGGGTGAGGTGAAAGAAGGTAAAATTCTTCTACATATTCAAATTATTTGCTTTTATTAGAAATTAAATGTTTAGGGTGCCTGGGTGGCTCAGTTGGTTAAGCGACTGCCTTTGGCTCAGGTCATGATCCTGGAGTCCCGGGATCGAGTCCCGCATCGGGCTCCCTGCTCAGCAGGGAGTCTGCTTCTCCCTCTGACCCTTCCCCCTCTCATGTGCTCTCTCTCATTCTCTCATTCTCTCTGTCTCAAATAAATAAATAAAATATTTAAAAAAATAATACAAATAGGGGCACCTGGGTGGCTCAGTTGGTTAAGCGACTGCCTTCGGCTCAGGTCATGATCCTGGAGTCCCGGGATCGAGTCCTGCATCGGGCTCCCTGCTCAGCAGGGAGTCTGCTTCTCCCTCTGACCCTTCCCCCTCTCATGCTCTCTCTCTATCTCATTCTCTCTCTCAAATAAATAAATAAAATCTTTTAAAAAAAAAGAAATTAAATGTTTATAGTAATCCTTTGTTTGACATCTCAAAGACAAGCATCTCTCCTACTTTGTTCACCATGGCAGACCAGTGGTGATGCAGCATCAGGAATAAGGTTACTGCTCAATAAATAACTGCCAGATGAAGTCTGAGGCTTAGGAACCATTTTCTGATAGAGTTCTCTGTCAGCTCACTGTGATTATAACAAACACACAGTACATGCATATAGAGAAGGGCTGGCCCTGCATATTCCTAATTATGGTCCATGATTCAGGTCACAGTGCAAGGGTTCTAAATTGATGTCTCCTGTGCCTTACTCCTGAATCCTCTTGGCCTCTATTCTGAATGCAGCCACCCCTGCTAGGACCAATTCCACATGGACTCTGACTAGCTTTGTGCATGTGAAACTTATGGGCTATTTTTAGTCACTCCTTGGAACTTGGACCTACTGCCCTAGGTTTCTGTACCTCTGCTGCTACCCGGAACATCTGGAAGAACCTGTCTGGTACTCAGACTTGTGCAACCAGAATCGCAGGAGAGTTATTACCCATTGGACCAACCTTGTGTTAAAAAATTATACCTGGGGGGTGCCTGGGTGGCTCAGTCGGTTAAGCGTCTGCCTTCGGCTCAGGTCATGGTCCCAGGGTCCTGGGATCAAGCCCCGCATCAGGCTCCCTGCTTGGCGGGAAGCCTGCTTCTCCCTCTCCCACTCCCCCTGCTTGTGTTCCCTCTCTCGCTATGTCTCTCTTTGTCAAATAAATAAATAAAATCTTTAAAAAAAATTATACCTGGGATTTAGTTTATGGAGGTATGACAAAGAAAACATGGAGAGGCCAATGTCATTGAAAGAATAATTTATTATTTCTATTTCCAGAAAGAAGGGGACATGCTACCCCATGCCAGGACTCACGGGAAACACCAGGATGATCAAGAGGCAGGTGACAGGGTAGATGAAAGTGTGGTTTGATCTTTATTGGGATTTCCTTTGTCAAAGGCAAGACAGGGCAGAATAAACAGTCCAGGATTGGCTTTGGGCAATCTGGTTGCCTGGTATCTGGCCTTGAAATGATTTAGGGCTGAAGAAATATTGGCTTGGTATATGAGAGATAAGGGGGGGGTGTGAGGGCACAGCCTTGGGTCCATCCGTCTATACATTAGAGTCAGGTTTTAGGCAATTGGTCCACCACCCCCAGGAAATTAGCCAGCCTGAAGGGGCAATCTCTTTCCAGGTGTGTAAAGCCCCAAAGAAAGTCAAAACATTATAATATACAGAAAAGAAAAAGTATAATTAATATAACTTGAACAATGAATGATGAGAGCAAATGCATAAATTCCTCTCACTTCCATTTCTCAAAGCCAAAAGTTATGAGATGCCTTTCAGAATGTTCCTCATATATCCCATGACGTTAAACACCCCTACCTTGGTGGTGGTGACACAATTGTCTCTCCTTATATTAGTTTTTCCTTTTTTCCTCCTTCCTTGTCTTTCAGTGTATATCCCCAGGATCACATTTCCATATAACTACCTGCATGCAAGCCTTTGGCTCAAATCTTGCTAAAGTTCAGACAGGTTGGATGTATAAGTCTGGACTTGTACATAGACAGAAATGGAAAAAGGATTTGGGCATCAAATCTCACAAAAACCTCTGCTGAATTTTACGTGGAACTGCTTATTTTACATAGCTATGCTGCTGAAATTTACCAATCAGAATTATTTGGATTAACAGTGATTCCCCCCGCATGAGAAGTACAAGTACCTTAGGTACAAAATATGTGACTTATTGTAGTTGCGATGAGAGAAAAACAAAGACAAAGACAGAACTCAATGAGACCAATACTTAATAACATTTCTCAGAAACTGAGGCATAATCCACTGTCTGCAAGACAGTCTGTTTTGGTTGGTAAGGCACTCCCATCTCTACCCTATTATTAGTAGGAAGAGAAATACAAAGTGGTGATTGATTTGGGATATAAAAAAATAATATAAATTCCTCCTCTGTTTTCTAATACAATCCCTACCATATTCTCAATTCCCAGTTTCAGCACCATGGTTTTCCTTCCTTCCTGAGCTTGTGTAATCATTGGTTGTCATTCTGCTTCTTTAACAGGTCCTAGACAGTATAAAGTACTATCCTTTTCAAAAATATCTTTGATTAAAAATTTTCAGGTGTATTCACAGTTAGTAATGATTATATAACCAATATAGCTAATAAGTAGGCTCTTCAGAGTATTAAGCATCAAGTCTTCATATTCACTAATCTTTTTTAAACAGTGTTCTCTCACTTAGAAGGATAAAATAACATATATGCAAGTACAATTGATTTTCAGGGAGAGAGATTATTCTAGTTGCCTAAATATTAATAACTATTTCTTCCTTGGGTAGCATGTAAAATCATCTTCTAGTAGCTTTGATGAGCTCTTGTAGTACTTATGGGTTGCACATTCTCATATAGATGTTTCTGACAACAGATTTGACAATAGGTTAAAATAGATCCAAAGTTACTTGTGTTTAAAATAGTAACCAACTTTCAGTCATATGTTATCTTTTTTGTTAAAGTCTCAATTTACCTATTTAGTAACATGTTAACTATGATGGAATACCACAATGAAGAGAAAAATGATGACATAATTTACTGTATAAAGTTCAAAATTTTATATGTAGGGAAACAAAATCTGGAGAACAGAGAGTTTGCACCAAAACCCAAAACAAGACAATAATCATCCACCATAACAAAATGGGAAATAATAGGCAATTGAGAAAATAGGTTATTTTAACAAACTGAGTTCTTTTTTTTTTTTAAGATTTTATTTATTTATTTGACAGAGAGACACAGCGAGAGAGGGAACTTAAGCAGGGGGCAGTGAGAGAGGGAGAAGCAGGCTTCCCATGGAGCAGGGAGCCCGATGTGGGGCTCGATCCCAGGACCCTGGGATCATGACCTGAGCTGAAGGCAGACGATTAACGATTGAGCCACCCAGGTGCCCCAACAAACTGAGTTCTATAAGTCTAGAGGGTGCAATGGAAAGTATCTGGAGCTCTGCATCATTCTTATTATGAAAAACTAGCTTGGCCAATACTTTTTTGGGGAAATATCCAGAAACATCTCGGCTATCACACCAGATAGCTTAGAATAATAACAAAACACTCCCCTTTTTATAGTAAAAATGGGGTTGGATATAAAATCATGATTTAAGTATGTAAATGGGGAACAGTATACAGGGGGTGGTACCTGTCATATTGGTAGGAGAACCATGGGGCAGAAGGACAAAGAAAGGAGAGAAGATACCCATCTTAACAACATATGTAAATGCTAACTTTCAGGTTTGAAGACTTCTGGTTATTCTCTATCATCTTTCCCACTGACACCATTTCCTTTAAGTCACAGGGTTAGAAGACTCACAACACTTTACATTTGCTGTCCATTGGTATTACTTCGAGGACTGCTTTTAGATCGGACAATGGAAGAGTTCATTTTCTTGTCATGCCTGTGAGGTACATTTGGATTGAAGCCATTATAACAGTCTATAGCAGAGACTCAACTGTTCATCCTATTTCTGATGACTGCCAAGGATAGGTGAGATTATCAGGCAAGGAGTTTGTCAACATCAAGCTCTTGACTGACAGAAAGTCATTACAGTTTGTAGAAAAAAAGGTTATAAAATATTATCTTCATTTATGGTCTTTCCCATCAATATCCAAAACAAACCTCAAAAAAAAAAAAAAAAACAAAAACCTTTGTTAACAGCAACTCTCAAAGTCTGGTGAGATCAGCATTCAGTTTTTGAATAAAAAGTCAACAATGAATTCACTGCTTACTACAGGAAGGCTGAGTCATATTGTTCAGGAATAGTCTCTGTGAGCATTGTAGTCTGCTGATCTTACAGAAGTTTTTGAAAGTGCGGAGCTGAAAGATTGGTTGATTTTCACACTAGCAGACTGTCTTCTGTGTTCACCCACTTTGAAGCATGTAACAGAATTTCACTTCTTTTTAAGGCTGAAAAATATTCCATTGTATGTATGTTCCACATTTTGCTTAATCCATTCATCCATTGAAGAACACTTAAAGTTCCTTCCCCGTTTTGGATATCGTGATCAATGCTGCCACGAACATGCATGTACAAGTATCTATTTAAATTCCTCCTTTCAGCTCTTTTGGGTATACCCAGAAGCAGAATTGCTGGATTATATGGTAATTAGATAACTTATTCAAGTTTGAATTTTAAGAATGATACTTGATTCAGTTACAGAAAAATTTTAAAATATTTTGGAACAACTTGGATATTTGTAACTACTTTTTAAGCTGTAGATTTTATGAGCTCCAAACAAAAGTAAGTGCAAATGACAACAATTTAGCATCAGTGATGATTTTTGAAGATTTAATATGCAGACAAAAATCTAAAATATACTAAAATGATATTTTGGATATATAAGCTTAAGTGTAAAATAAATTTTTTTTTTTTTTTTTTTTTTTTTGTGGCACTCAGGTGCAATGTGGTCCTGGAGACTTACAGCAGCAGCGACAGCAAAGAGGGAGGCAGGACTGCCTAATGAGGGCACCACACTTGTTTTCAGTTGGTGCCTGCTTGATCTAGCCCACATACTGCTTCTTTCTCTGATTGATTTTTGTTTTAGAAATTATAGATATTTACATTATATATAATTAAATTCTATATTATATATGATTCTTATTCCCTAAAGAAAAAATTCAAAACTAATTAAAAATCAAATTCAAAATTAAGAGATAAACCCAAACAAAAATGAATGCATTTTTTTTAAAGATTTTATTTATTTATTTGACAGAGAGATAGAGAGCACAAGTAGGCAGAGTGGTAGGCAGAGGGAGAGGGAGAAGCAGGCTCTCCGCCGAGCAGGGAGCCGGACATGGGGCTTGATCCCAGGACCCCAGGATCATGACCTGAGCCGAAGGCAGCTACTTAAGTGACTGAGCCACCCCCGTGCCCCAAATATGAGTGCATTTGTATGCTACATTAAAAAACATTGTGTCTGTAATACTTAAGGTAACACTTGTTGCTTTAATAAATAATCCTCTAAATTTTAATGAATTAACTCAAAGGAATTCCAGTTCTGACTCATATAATGTTTCAAGGATGTTAATCCAAATGGCAGGAGGTTTTCTTCCATGATGGTTGATTCTGGTACCCAGGGCACTTTAGCAGAATTAGCCTGAAATGAAAGAACAGCGTCAATCACCTTGTTTTAAATGCCTAGAACCAGAAGTGACTGGTTGGTTTATACATACATATGACATACACTTTTTATATGTACACACCCATATATACACTATATCATTTTCTTTAAAAATGCAAAATCAAATTGAAAAATAGAAGATGAATCAAAGTAAAAATAAAAATATTGTATAGAACTATTCACACAACACCACCTAGTTGCTTGGGTGGGTAGTGGGTGGTTGGTTTTTGTCTGTATACCACTGACAAGAGGGGCACAAAATTTGGTGATTTGCTGATCATCTCTTGATTTTTGTAATCTCCAATTTAATTAAAAGTTAGCATTGGAATTGGTAAGAGATTTGAGTTGCAGAGTTGAGTAAGCTGGAATTAAGTAAGTTTCAACCAATTGTCATCCATCAACAGGTATCTTGCTCCACCTTCAGGTAGAGAAATGAGGGGTGAGGAAAGGGTTTAAGGATATTTATGGAACTATTACCTTATAGAAAAAAAAAGTAAATAAACATTACTTCTGCAAAAAGGGAAAAAAGAGAAGTAGGCCTAGGTCTTGTATCCTGCAGAACTATTATTTCTTGCACATTAACTAACCTGACATGTCTCTTCTCAAAATCACTCTATACACTAAATACTTTTTCTTTATTTCTCAATAGTACCTAATTTACAAAGACAGTAATTCTTTATTATTTATTTTCCAGTGTATTTAATGCTCTTTATTTTTAAAATTCAAAGTCTAGAGAAGGTTATTAAATGAAATGAAACCCTTTCTAACACTACTCTTTCACCTGCGTGGCTTAGTTCCCCACACAATACCTTTCAAACAAAATTTGGTGCTCACTTCTGCAAATAAAATTAAACACACACAAGTGAGTATCCAATGAATGTAAACCAATAAAGCCTTTCTCGTTTGCAAAAAATGGGATTATGTTCTTCATATTGCTCTGTAGTGACATACATCATTCTTTTAAAAGAACACATAACTTCTCATCAAATGGATTTCCATTGTTTCCAGTTTTATGCTCTTGCAGACAATGCAAAAGTGACTTTCAATGTGTATTTTATTAGCTTCATTTGGGGGACTATTAATAGAGTTAATTAGTGAAAAAAAAATTGATGGTTTGGGTTTTGACAAATAGAAATCAAAATAGCTTGTTGTAGTTTTTTTTCCTGCTACAAATGAAATGTTTATTAAGATTATTGTTTCCTCATAGCCACTGACAATGAGTATCAATAAACTTCTAAATTTTTGTCACTCTGTTATTTGAGAGATGGTATTTCAATGTTTTATGGATTTTCATTTCTTTAATTGTGATTTTATATAGAGAGCATTATTCAGGTTACATACTTAGTTTCTTATAAGTCTGAGTATTAAAACATAAAACTTAATTTTAAACATCAATATTTAGTTTTTATTTTAAAAAGGGCATGAACTTATATTAAATTTGCACTAATTAAATTAGTAAAATTGAATTTTGTTTTCTTTTTTTTTAAGATTTTATTTATTTATCTGAGAGAGAGAGAGAGAGAGCATGAGTTGGGGGGGAAGGGGGGGAAGGACAGAGGCAGAGGGAGAAGCAGGGAGCCGGATGTGGGACTCGATCCCAGGACCCTGGGATCATGACCTGAGCTGAAGGCAGGCACTTAACTGACTGAGCACCCAGGCGCCCCTGAATTTTGTTTTTAAACTTTCAACATTTGAAGAGGAAAATTAAATTTTGACATAACTTTTTAATACCTTTACTATCTTTCTAGGAGCATTGTCTTTGGCTATATAGAAACCTTAATGAGGTTCCAAGTTGCAAGAAAGATTTTTATAAAGATTTTGGAATTTATTTGTCACCCACCTCTTTAATTAAATGCTTCTGATAATGTGTAATAAAATAAAAATCAATGTATAATAAAATAAAAATCCAAAGGGTAACTTTGAGCAATAATACTTTTATAAATTCGTCTTTGGCTTATTAAAATTTTGTTATTGTATCTGAATATTTCAACCTGAAAAATGCTCAGTGTCACTAATCATCAGGGAAATGGAAATTAAAACCATAATGAGATATCTTACTCCTGTCAGGATTGCTATTATAAAAAAAAAAAAAGACAACAAGCACTGGTGAGGATGTGGAGAAATTGGAACCCTCACGCACTTAGTGGGAATGCAAACTGGGAGGTCACTATGGAAAACAGTATGGACACTAGTCAAAATATAAAAAATAGAGCTGCCATGTTACCCAAAAATCCCTCTTCTAAGCATTTATACAAAGAATTGAAATCAGGATCTCAAGAGATACTAGCATTTCCACGTTCATTATAGCACTATTCACAATAGCCAAGATGTGAAAATAAGCTAAGTGTCCATTGACAGATGAAAGAATTAATAAAATGTCACATTCATATACAATGGGTAATTTTTCACCTTTAAAAGGAAGGGAATTCTATAATATGTAACAACATGGATGAGCCTGTGGACAGTAGGCTAAGTGAAGTAAGCTAGTCACAGAAAGACAAACACTACATGATTTCACTTGTATAAGGTATCCAAAATGGTCAAATTCATAGACTCCAAGAGTGGAATGGTGGTTGTCAGTGGCTGAGGGAAGGAGGAGGGGATAGTCACTAGTTACAGCAGAGTTCTTGAACTAGAACTAGTCAATCACACTGTATGGCATATTTGAAAGTTGCTAAGGGAGAGGCGCCTGGGTGGCTCAGTTGGTTAAGCGACTGCCCTCGGCTCAGGTCATGATCTTGGGGTCCTGGGATCGAGCCCCGCATCGGGCTCCCTGCTTCACGGGAAGCCTGCTTCTCCCTCTCCCACTCCCCCTGCTTGTGTTCCCTCTCTCGCTGTGTCTCTCTCTGTCAAATAAATAAATAAAATCTTTAAATAAATAAATAAATAACACCGTAGTTATATATCAACTTCAATATGATTGAAAGTGTGGGAGTCAGTGTAAATGCCCAGGCTATTTAGGGCAGAGTACTATCAAAATAAGTAACACAGGCCCCTTATACTATCCTATTTTTTCCTATTTTTTACAAATTTAAATTCAATTAGCCAACATATAGTACATCATTAGTTTCATATGTAGAGTTCAGGGATTCATCAGTTGCATATAACATCCACTGCTCAAAACATCATGTGCCATCCTTATTGCCCATCACCCAGTTACTCCATCCCCCCACCCACCTACCCCTCCAGCAACCCTCAGTTTGTTTCCTATAGTTAAGAGTCGCTTATGGTTTGTCTCCCTCTCTGGTTTCTTCTCATTCAATTTTCCCTCCCTTCCCCTATGGTCCTCTGCACTGTTTCTTATATTCCACATATGAGTGAAACCATATGATAATTGTCTTTCTCCGATTGACTTATTTTGCTCAGCATAATACCCTCCAGTTCCTCCACATCATTGTAAATTGTAAATGGTAAGATTTCATCCTTTTTGGTGGCTGAGTAATATTCCATTGTATGTATATATCACATCTTTATCCATTCATCTGTCAGTGGACATCTAGGCTCTTTCCATAGTTTGACTATTGTGGACATTGCTGCTATAAACATTGGGGTGCAGTTTCTCCTTCAGATCATTACATTTGTATCTCTTGTGTAAATACCTAGTAGTGCAATTATTGGGTCATGGGGTACCTCTATTTTCAACTTCTTGAGGAAGCTCCATACTGTTTTCCAGAGTGGCTGTACCAGTTTGCGTTCCCACCCACAGTGCACAAGGGTTCTCCTTTCTCCACATCCTCACCAACATTGGTTGTTTCCTGACTTGTTCATTTTAGCCATTCTGACTGGTGTGAGGTGATATCTTATTGTGCTTTTGATTTGTAGTTCCCTGATGGCAAGTGATGTGGAGCATTTCTTTCATGTGTGTGTTGGCCATCTGTATGTCTTCTTTGGAGAAATGTCTGTTCATGCCTTCTGCCCATTTCTTGACTGGATTATTTGGTTTTTGGGTGTTGAGTTTGATAAGTTCTTTATAGATCTTGGATACTAGCCCTTTATCTGATATGTCATTTGCAAATATCTTCTCCCATTCTATAGGTTGCCTTTTAGTTTTATTGACTGTTTCCTTTGCTGTGCAGAAGCTTTTTATCTTGATGAACTTGAAACAGTTCATTTTTGCTTTTGCTTCCCTTGCCTTTGGAGACATGTCTAGCAAGCAGTTGTTGTGGCCAAGGTTGAAGAGGTTGCTGCCTGTGTTCTCCTCTAGGATTTTGATGGATTCCTGTCTCACATTTAGGTCTTTCATCCATTTTGAGCTTATCTTTGTGTATGGTGTAAGAAAATGGTCCGGTTTCATTTTTCTACATGTGGTTGTCAAATTTTCCCAACACCATTTGTTAAAGAGACTGTCCTTTTTCCACTGGATATGCTTTCCTGCTTTGTCAAAGATTAGTTGACCATAGAGTTGAAGGTCCATTTCTGGGTTTTCTATGCTGGGAATGGCCAGCAATCCCTGTACCAACAGATGAAAAATTACTCCAAACTTTGCTGTGAAAGAGAGGAGAATGTAAGGGGGTCAACACTCAGAGACGAAGACCCTTTGCTCTTCTTTGCTCCTGCTTTTATTGGTCCTTCGGGATATCCTTATCACTGTTTCTGAAGCACGTGATGTATGACAAGGGGTCTTATTGAAACTGAGAGGATTTACGGGAAAGATAAAATACGCTAATCTGCGCGTTCTACTAAACATAGCCTAAGGGACAATGCCTACATCTCTTAGATCACAGGGCGGCTGTTTGGGTTAAGAATGGTTTGAGGAAGGTAACTCCCTGTGGCATTCCAACGGCAGAGTGGTCAGGCAGCCCGGCATTCCAAAGGCCCACGCCCTTCTCCGAAAACCTCCCTTGCCCCCAGGGGCCTCTGTATTACATTTTAGCAAGCCAGGTATTATGGGGGATTTCATGCTCTATATTAACCCCAACATTTCTACTCTGTTCCATTGATCTATGTGTCTCTTTTTGTGCCAGTACCATACTGTCTTGATGATGACAGCTTTGTAATAGAGCTGGAAGTCTGGAATTGTGATGCCGCCGGCTTTGCTTTTCTTTTTCAACATTCCTCTGGCTATGCGGGGTCTTTTCTGGTTCCATACAAATTTTAGGATTGTTTGTTCCAGCTATGTGAAAAAAGTTGATGGTATTTTGATAGGGATTGCATTGAATGTGTAGATTGCTCTGGGTAGCATAGACTTTTAAACAATATTTATTCTTCCAATCCATGAGCATGGAATGTTTTTCCCTCTCTTTGTGTCTTCCTCAATTTCTTTCGTAAGTGTTTTGTAGTTTTTAGAGTGCATATCCTTTACCTCTTTGGTTAGGTTTATTCCTAGGTATCTTATGGTTTTGGGTGCAATTGTAAATGGGATTGATTCCTTAATTTCTTTTTCTTCTGTCTCATTGTTAGTGTATAGAAATGCAACTGATTTCTGTGCATTGACTATATATCCTGCCATGTTGCTGAATTCCCGTATGAGTTCTAGCAATTTGGGGTGGAGTCCTTTGGGTTGTCCACATAAAGTATCATGTCAACTGCAAAGAGTGAGAGTTTGACTTCTTCTTTGCCAATTTGAATGGCTTTTATTTCTTTTTGTTGTCTGATTGCTGAGGCTAAGATTTCTAGTACTATGTTGAATAGTAGTGGTGATAGTTGACATCCCTGCCGTGTTCCTGACCTTAGGGGAAAAGCTCTCAGTTTTTCCCCATTGAGAATGATATTCACTATGGGCTTCTCGTATATGGCTTTTATGTTATTGAAGTATGGTCCTTCTATCTCTACACTGGCCCCTAGCTGGGGTCAGTGTAAGCTGCTTCCAGTTGCTCTTTGTGGCTTTTGTTCCCTTAAGGCTTTTCCCACCACTTTAGAGGATGAAAAAAAGTAAAAATGGTGGCACCCTGATCTCCAGCCCTGGAGCTGAATGATCGCTCTTCAGTGCACCCTCAGGGAAAAGCAGTTGATCCCTTTTATGTGCACCAAACTCCGCAGACTCCTACGGTGCACAACCATAGCGTCCTCCCAGGAGCGGTTGCCTGATCCTTCATGCACCCACGTTGCTCCTCCCGGTGGAAGGAGGAGGGTTGCTGCATTTCTGTCACTTTCAAGACCACTGCACAGAGATTGGTCGCCCGATCGTTCCCCAGTTCCCAAGTTTATGGCAACATGTAGCTGAAAGGCCACTCTGGGACTCTGGAATTGTAGCCAGCTTCCCCACTCCAATGTTTGAGAACTCTGCTGCACTAAGTCACCCCCGTTCTTTCTGTGACCCAGGGATCCTGAGACCAAACTGTCCCACCTAGGATTTTGCCCTGCTTTGCCACCTGAGCACCTTTGAGGCAGGGATGTCCCTCACGGGAGCAGACTTATAAAAGTTCTGATTTTGCACTCCACTGCTATATTACTTTCCGGTAGCCAGGTTACAGAGGCTCCCTCCCCCTGTGGTTTATCTTCTGATATATTCCCTCAGATTCACATCTCCACACGTCCTACCTTGCAAAAGTGGCTACTTTTCTATTTGTAGAATTGCAGCAATTCTTTTCTTAGGTCGAATTCACAGGTGTTCAGAATGATATGATAGGTAACTAGCTGAATTCAAGGGACCAGATGAAACATGGGTCCCCTAGTCTTTTGCCATCTTTTCTTCATACTATCACATTTTTAGCAAAGAGCTGCAATAATGGGAGATTATAGTATAAAGAAAAAGAAGGCTATACCTAGATTTATAGGTAGTTTGAAAGATCAGTCAGCTTTTACCTTGGAAGTCAGGGACTTGGATCATAGAAATCCGAGAACTAGTTGAGTGAAATAAAGAAAAATCAGGAGAGTATGTTGTACACCCCAAACTAATGTAACATTGCATGTCAGATTTTGAGCATAAAATTTGTGAAAAATTGACATGACTAAAGCCATCTTAAAATAGAGTTGGAGAGGCCACTGTGGAGAAACTCCTTACCCATCGTTATTTGGACTGGGCAAAATGGCAATTGTTTTAGGCAATTGTGTGAAAAGTCAACAGAACATTGACCATCCTGAATCATAAGTCTGTTAGTTGTGGACTTTCTGAAGATAGAGTAATTAAATAATGCAAACCAAGAATAGTTTCATTTGTTAACACCCACAGAATAGTCAATCTGTGTGTCACCAAAAGTGGCTCAGCCTCTTAGTAATTTTTTTTCCCTTTTATCCAAATCATGTAGTTGCCCCCTTCCTCTTTTTCATAAAAACTCCTTGTTTGCTCCCCAGAGGCAGATACTTTCTGGTTACTGTGGGAATCTGTACTCCCCAAATTGCAATTCTTTAATCCCAAATAAATGTTCTTTGCCTCTCGTGCAGCTCTTCATTTTTAGGTTGACAACTTCATAGGTAAGACATAGGTAAAAAGAGAGAGAGCTTGGAGATTGGTCCCCCGATTGTTCCCCAGTACATGTAAATGTAAAAATTAAAAGACTTTTCTTTTCATTTTCTTTTCAGAAAAATCTCTCTCAGCCTCTGTTGATTCTTAGGGAATGTAGGGCACCATCCTGCCCAAAATATGATTCAAACAATGATGACATTTCACTGTGAAAGACAATGAGACCTAGTGTGTCAAAACATTGATCACAGTATGAAATCCTTTGAAAAATCAGGCACTGAGGATACCTGGGTGGCTCAGTTGTTTAAGCGACTGCCTTCGGCTCAGGTCATGATCCTGGAGTCCCTAGATCGAGTCCCGCATCGGGCTCCCTGCTTGGCGGGGAGTCTGCTTCTCCCTCTGACCCTCCTCCCTCTCATGTGCTCTCTCTCATTCTCTCTCTCTCAAATAAATAAATAAAAATCTTTAAAAAAAAAAAAGAAAAATCAGGCACTGGTATGTCCAGAACTGCAGTGGTCCTGTTGGATAAATACTTGTTTTTCACAAAGAATAATAAGAGTTGGGTTTTTTTTTCCTAATTAGTATACAGTGTTGATCTAAAACCCAACATTGTTTCTTAGGAAGGTTCTTTGCCAACATAAGAAAAAATTTGTAGAATAAATGGAATGAAAAGCACTGCTTCAACATAAGTGCTTAGTTTTCACTTTTTTTTTTTTTGAAAGAGATGACCTATTCATATACATATTTTCACTCTGGAACCAAAGCTCTTAAGCCAAGCAGGAAAACAATTACGAAGGAGCTATCATCACTGATGTGTGGTAGGAGCTAAGTTTTAATGCATCATTTCCATCTGTCCGTATTACTTAAGGGAAGACTCATTTATGCTTCAATACTAGAGAATTGAATATATTTTATATTTTATTTTTAAAAGAACCATTACCTGGTCCAAGTGGTTGATTGAACAGACTTTTTCACTAAATACTCATTGAAATTCTAAAGGAAAAGAAATTAGGGAAATCAGAGAAAGATGACTTCAAGCAATATCTGGAAGACATGATATTGATTAATTTAACTTGGTGAATGGCAAACCACCCAGCAGCTCAGCAGTCTACCTGGAGAGTCAATGGACAGTTTTCAGAGAGATCTGAAACACAATTAAGCTCCAAGGTGCAGAGAATGCAGACAAGCCTAGCCTGAAGCTGGGTGGGTGATGAGTGAAGAAGGGAAAGGGCGTTCTCAGCCTTTACCGGAACACATCATAGGGAAGTACATGGATGCTGATACAGGGCTCACAGGCTACCATTCCCATTTTGCATTTGGCCCAGAGGCATACGAGTAAATGAAACCAATAGCAAATATTTGCTTAAAGGGAAAAGCAGAAGCAAAAACAAACCGAACTGTACACATTTAAGCTGTGAAGAATATAATAGAAACAAGATAAGATTATAGCATTGCCTGCTGTGGTTCAGCATTGTTTAGGGAGTTTTAGCCAAGGAAGGAAAGAAGGAAGGAAGAAAGGGAGGGAGGGAGAGGGACGAAGGAAATCAATAGGGTATAAATATGGAAAAGAAAGAATCAAATTTATGATTATTTACAAGTGATAAGATCATGTACCTGGGAAGTCAAAGATAATAAAAGAACCATTAACACAGATGAAGGAGTTTAAACAGCCACTGCTTCCTAGAATCAAAATAGAAAATTCAAGGCTTTCCTATATTTGAGGGGTAAAACAGATAAACCCAAAGAAAGAAATCAGAAAACTAAACAAAATATGTAGCAATGGTGAAAGAACAGATAAATGGAACAGAAAAAGATAAAAAATTGGCCCAAGTATGTGAAACAATTTGGCATAGGATAAAAGTGGTGCTTCAAATCAGTTTGATCTTTCAATAAAGTGTTGGGCTAAATGACTAAAAATCACAGTAGATCATTACCTCAGCCAAATTAATCATGTATCAGTGCAAAAAACTAAATTTTTGATGATTCAGAGAGTTTGAAAAATTATATAATCACAGAAATACTAGAATAAATACTGGTGAATAATCCCAAGTTTATTTATTTTTTATTTTATTTTTTTTTTAAGATTTTATTTATTTATTTGAGACAGAGAGCATGAGAGGGAGGAGGGTCAGAGGGAGAAGCAGACTCCCTGCCGAGCAGGGAGCCCGATGCGGGACTCGATCCAGGGACTCCAGGATCATGACCTGAGCCGAAGGCAGTCGCTTAACCAACTGAGCCACCCAGGCACCCTAATCCCAAATTTAAAGACCCTTTGAAGTTAATGTCACCAAAGGTAGAAAACAATTATGATCTGCTCAAGATTTTTTTTTCATTAAAACAAAACATGAAACATGGAAGTGAAGTTGGAAAATGATGTGGAAACCTATTGAAATTCAGGATTTAATGGCTGTTCTTAGTATGTTGGGGCTCTTTTCATTGTAAGTGAATTAAGATTTTATTTGGTGTTCTCCAGGTGATTCAAACAGAGGTAGCATTTCCAGAAAATTCATCTATAGTCTTTCAGATATATATTTCTCAGCTTTGGTCCAAATATGGTGCTGCTATAATCTGCCCAAAATACTTGGTCCAGGAGCCTTGTAAGGAAGCCTTGTAAAATGTATTATTTAGATAAACAGTGATTTCTGGTTGTTAGGAAGATCGTGCCAGATCTAGTATGTCCTCTGTCAGAAGAAACCAGAGCACAAAAGGTATTTCTAGAACTGTGTTATTTACAAATTTCTAGAAGTATGTTTCTATTTATCTCATGGATATTGATATAGTTATGCATTCCCCAGAGGTCTGGCTTCATAAAGATCAAGGTGTCCAAGAGCTGGTTTAGAAGAGGATTGGTGAAACCTATTAGTAGTCTTTAATGGCACAGCAGTAAGGCTGAGGAAAACCTTTTAGAAACATCGTTATCCAGTTTTCTTCTTCATGGCATGCATTGGAAGAGCCCAAGAGGAGATGGATGGTACATAGCTGATAGAGTGTTGTATAAAAGTATATGTATAATCTGGTTCTATGGACTAACTGTGGAAAAGAGGGGAGATAGACTCCAGTATTTTTTTAAAGATTTTATTTATTTATTTGTGAGGGAGAGCGCCCATGAGCAGGGGGAGGGCCAAAGGGAGAAGGAGAAGCAGACTCCCCGCTGAGCAGGGAGCCCAACGACACAGACCAAGGGATCCCAGGACTCCGGGATAATGACCTGAGCCAAAGGCAGATGCTAAACCAGACTGAGCCACCCAGGTGTTCCTAAGACTCCCATATTGAACAATCTGTTTCTTTATCACACACTTGGAATCTAGAGTAATGTGTAAAACGATAGTCCTGTGGTTTTCCAATAGGAAACATAGTATTGAGGAAAATATGGGAAAGCGGCTCCGGTACCATCCGTGGGATAAGTGAGCACGTCCTCACGAAGGCCCCCTAGCGCTTATCTACTTTTTACTTCATCCTTACTAGCAACTATTTACTTCCCAGAAAGAAGGCTCACATACCAACCAGAGTGTTGCAAACCTTGAAATCTGGCTCATTTTATATTGCAGCTGAGAGCAAATGCTTATTTTCTGCAAGAGAATGTATACTAATGTTTTTCAAATTTTAAAGTTATTATCAACATCAGCACTGGAAATCTGGTTTCTTGAATGTTAGTTGGAATGATCCTTTAAACGTGTGCTATTTTCTTTGTTGGGCCCATAAAATATGTAAATATGTAATTGTAAATATATTGCCAATTTATAATACCCGTTTAAAGACTGCATTAAGCAAAATAAAATATCCTCAGTTATTACATAGGGTGAAATATGTACAATGATGAGATTCTTTTGATTATTACTAGATGGTACTATAAAAACTTAAATATAACATATTCTCTCTCTTTTTTTTTCTGTTCTCTGTTTTAGGTTCTTTCCAAATGGCATCTTAATGATTGCAAGTCTAATCATAACTAATACTTATTTAATGACACTGGACAAATAGTATTGTATTAGTTGAGTGACCTTAGACAAGTCACTTATCCTCTCTGTTCTCAGTTTCCTCATCTGTGAAATGTAAGTAGTAAGTGTACCTATCTAGCTCGTAAGAGTTGTTGTGATGTTTAGGTGAGCAAATAGATGTAAGCATTTAGAGAAATCCTTGACATTGTGTAGGTTTGTTATTATTATTATTTACCAGATACTCTACCAGACACTTTGATATAAAATGTGTATTTGTGTGTATGTTTTCCAAATTTTAACTTTCCGAAGATCAGAACTGAGACTTGAACTAATATCTGCATGACTCCAAACTACATGGACTTAATCCCTAGGCACATAGCCTCTCAGGGTGCGGTGCTGGGGCTCCTTAAGCATTCAATCTCCATTAACCACTCAGTTCTTCAACATTTATTAAGTGCCTACCATGAACCAAAAATGGTGGTAGTTTCAGGGGACATTCTCAGCTTCTATAGAGAGAGGCAGGTTCTGCCAGCAAGGAGAACGGTTGGAATAGGATAAATCTTGGGCAAGCCATTCTGAGTGGCATCACATTCCTCCAAAAATAGTTCTGTTTGGGTTTCTTTTTTTTTTTAAGATTTATTTATTTATGTTGGGGGGGGGGCGGGCAGAGGGCGCCAGGAGAGAGAGTCCCAAGCAGACTCCAAGGGTGAGCGCAGAGCCCAATGTGGGGCTCCAACCCACAACCCCGAGTTCATGACCCCAGCTGAAACCAAGAGTCCAGCACTCAACCAACTGCACCATCCAGTTGCCCCTATTTGTTTTTTAATATGGATGCTGCCTTAAATTGAAGTAATGCATGGAATTCTAGTATGGAATTTCAAAAACCCAAGCACATGAGATACCAATTTTACAGAAACAATAAGGCCTTCTCATTTTCCTTGAAATCTCTCCATATACAGAGTGTAGTCACATGGTTCCTTTGCCAGCACTTCTCAGTCAACACTCTCCTTCAGCTATCTCCCTTTCCAGTTAGGCCACACAGTTTGAATGGGAGCTGTTATGTTATTTCAGATCTGATCTCCAAGCCCCCACACTTCCTGTGATATTAACTAGTCCAAGATTAGGCCCCAGACTCAGGCTGGGTCAGTCATGGCACTGTGGCCTTTTTGCCTTGGCTGAATACACCAAGGGTAGGCCTATGACCTAAAAAGAGTAACTCAGTATCCTTCCCTGGGGCTTTTTTCAAATTGGAATTAGGGAAAGCCAGCCGGTGCCTCTTGGTAGAAGGAGCAGCAACATGTGGGACGCAGGTGCTGGGAAGCAGGGCAAGCAAGAAGCCAGCCTCTAATGGGAAAAAAATGAAGCTGAAAAACAGAGAAGCAGAGGCAAGAGGTTGGGTTAGAGAGTCCTGGCAGTGTTCATGGCCCAAGGATTGATTAACAACTCTCCTTTAATTACATTTGACAACAAGGTGTCCCTCCACTAGATCCCCTTTTTGCCCTAGGGGGTTTGATTTGGGTTATCGTCACTTTAATGAAAGGAACTCTTACTAATCCAGGTAATCGCTTATTCTATCAAAAGTGTAGCTGAGTGTAAATTGTTATCCCATAATCTGTTTGGGTTTAATTCTCACAGTATGTGGGTGTAATACCAAAAGAAGCCCAAAAGGTAAAACAAGGAGTTAATATGTTCAAAGCTTATGGTTCATTAGGACTAATGAGAATGTTGAAGGGATGCACGCCCCCAGAAATGCCAAGCACTTTGCAAATGGGTACATGGTTTCAGTCCTCAGCCTGCAAGTCTAAGCACTCCAAACATTCTGCTCCTTGGAATTCCATTAGTTTTAGAGACGAGGTGAGTGGTGTGACTTGACTTCATTAATTTATAAAGGTCCTGATTTCAATCCCGTACACCAATTAATTAAACATATATTTCCCAGATATGTAAACTTGGAAATTCAAAACTAAAAGGATTTCAGGAGACTTGGTTCTCGTGTGAAATCCTAAAGCAATAAACCAATTCAGATGATCTCTTCCTGTGGTTCTCTCTCCCTCTCTCTCTCCTTTTGTTCCAGTGGAAATAATGTAGGATCATGAGATTCCATTATACCAATGTGTTGCCTATGAAAGCAGAATCCTAAAATAAGGATGTGACTGGGGCATAGGAACAGAGAGGAAATGGAGACTCATTTATTAGTTTTATGCCTCTTTTAAACACAGAAAGAACATACTCTAATTAGGAACAGTATGGAATCATTCCTCTACTAATGAATATACAGATCAAATTACAGCTAGCTGCTTTGTGTAGGAATAATATAGAACATAAAAAATAAAAGCATGCTTTGCAAAAGTTTTTTATTATTGAAAAATTTTCTATTAGTTCACCTTTCTCTGCGTCATTGCAATAAAGTGTACTACGGGTTCAAAATGATTTTTTTTTTTTTTAAATTATTGGTAGGCCAGAGCTGGCCCTCCACCCCATAAACAGAAGGGTTACTTCTCACAAACAAGTGTGACTTCCTAACTTCTTCCTTTGTAGAAATGGCCCCCCTTATTTTCCACTCCTCAAAAGATCACATTATTAGGAGTGTCTATGAAATGCTACTTCTCTCCACCCACTATAGTTAATTCAGTCAATTTACTTTTTGTCCCATTTGATTTTATTACTTTTTCTTTATTTTTGTGACTATTTTGCTACACTATATCCTAGTGATCAGATGGGATAGCCGCAATTCCTTGCTTATTCTGATTTTGTCTTCTGAAACTTATTATGCACTTTGATTGTCAGGTAATTTCTACTCTTTTCTTCCAGTATCCATAGTATATGCCTGTGGCTTTCATATTAAAATAAAACTCGGTTTTAGCATTTGAAACCTCTATCAATTCTTTTTCATTTATTCACACTTTCATTTTTTTTTCACTTATTCATCCAAATAAGACTATATTTGAGTGCTTAGTAAAACTTCTGTCCTGGGTCCTAAGGATGCAGCTATTATAGAAAATAAAGTTTTACCATCATGGAGCTCCCACACTGGTGTAGGAAGGCAGACAAGAAACAAAGAAACTAACAGAGCATGTGATGGGTGGAGATAAGTGATATGAAGAAAAAAATAAAGCAGGATAAAAAGGATAGAGATTGTTGAGTGGGCACAAATTTACACAATGAAGTCAAAGAATATCCTGACAGTCAGAGAAGGTGGCACTGGAAAAAAGACCGGTAGGAGGTGAGGAGATGAGGCAGGCAGTGATTTGGGGGAAGAGCATTCTTGACAGAAAGGAAACAATGCTCTGAAAATCATGACTCATGGGTGTGTTTTAGTGTTTGAGGAAGAGCAAGGAGGCCGGTGTGAAAGGGGAGAGTGGGAGGAGAGCAGGGCAAAGGGAGTGAGGGATCCAGATCACATCAGCTGCATGAGCCACATATATATATGCTGTGGGTTTTGCCCTGGGAGAGAGCACAAGCCATTTTAAGTTTGAGCAGAGGAGAAACATGATCTGACTTACAATTGAAAAGATCCCTCTGGTCATGATGTGGACATTACTTATATCAGAAAGAGAGCAAGGGTAGGAGCATTTCTTTTTCCAACAGTTAGAGGGCAGATTTAGTCTGTGGATGAGGCCCTGGGAAAACCTGCATATGAAAGCTTTCTTTCAGCTCTGGAAGTCACCACCTCTATCTCCTGAAAGAGAACAACACTGACAAACATGACCCTTAAGCATTCATTATCAAGTGTGGACCAGAGGAGGGCAAACAGTGTGTAATTGCTATAAAACTGTAGTCAGTGGAAACACACACACAAGAAGACAAATCAGTATGTATTCCATCTGCCAGTTCTGTTTTATGAGTTTTAAAAATTTAATTGACTGTCAGTATTTAGTTTTAAAATGTTCTGGATTTTGGTTATAAATCAGCAAGACATATTGCTCTAAATGTCATGTAATTAGGTTATATAGGGTAACAACAAAAGAGCCATATAATTTTAATGTCTGTTTATTGATTTCACAGTGATTTATAATAGCTTAAGATAATTTCCTTTAGATGCTAAACATTTTAAGTATTGATAAATTTAAAAAATCAAGAATTATTAATTGAGGAAAAATAATCATAGCATTAATTTGAATTTAATGTTAGAATGCATGGATGGAATCCGAACAAGTGAGCATAAATCAAAAATATCAACAAGAAAACTATATGGTTATGATCACATTAAAATTTTGAAATTACTGTTGCTCAACAAATTAGAACTGTTCATCTTTAGTTCATTAATTAAACATTGGGAACACTCTGAAATGTTGGATTAAAGATTTCAAGAATTATTTGAAAAAGCTCTAGAACTTCCTTCCTTACATCATGATTCTTCATTAAAATTGTCCATACAGTCAATAAAAATGAACCTGGAAAAGATATAAAATTTACATGTAAATTCAAGTTAATACTTAATTGTTAAAATGTTTATTTTGCATATATATTTTTTGTATATAAAAATTTTGCATGTATTTTGCATATAAAAATTAACATTCATTACTTGATAATTATACACATGAAGTTTTTAAATTTAAAATTTATTGACCAACTCATTATAAAAATTAATAAGAAATACAAATAATCAGAAAACTAGGAAAAGTGCATAAACACATAGAAAGAATTGTAAATTCATCAACAAAACTAAAAGGCAACCTCAGAATGGGAGAAGATATTTGCAAATGACATATCAGATAAAGGGATAGTATCCAAGATCTGTAAAGAACTTATCAGACTCAACACTCAAAGAACAAATAAGCCAGTCAAGAAATGGGCAGAAGGCATGAACAGACATTTCTCCAAAGAAGACATACAAATGGCCAACAGACACATGAAAAAATGCTCCACATCACTTGCCATCAAGGAAATACAAATCAAAAGCACAATGAGATATCATCTCACACCAGTCAAAATGGCTAAAATGAACAAGTCAGGAAACAACCAATGTTGGTGAGGATGTAGAGAAAGGGGAACCCTCTTACACTGTTGGTGGGAGTGCAAGCTGGTGCAGCCACTCTGGAAAACAGTATGGAGGGTCCTCAAGAAGTTGAAAATAGAGGTACCCCATGACCTAATAATTGCACTACTAGGTATTTACACAAGAGATACAGATGTACTGATCCGAAAGAGCAACTGCACCCCAATGTTTATAGCAGCAATGTCCACAATAGTCAAACTATGGAAAGAGCCTAGATGTCCACTGACAGATGAATGAATAAAGATGTGATATATACATACAATGGAATATTACTCAGCCACCAAAAAGGATGAAATCTTACCATTTACAATTTACAATGATGTGGAGGAACTGGAGGGTATTATGCTGAGCAAAATAAGTCAATCGGAGAAAGACAATTATCATATGGTTTCACTCATATGTGGAATATAAGAAACAGTGCAGAGGATCATAGGGGAAGGGAGGGAAAACTGAATGGGAAGAAATCAGAGCGGGAGACAGATCTTAAGCGACTCTTAACTATAGGAAACAAACTGAGAGTTGCTGGAGGGGTAGGTGGGTGGGGGGATGGAGTAATTGGGTGCATGAAGGAGGGAACATGATGTATTGAGCAGTGGGTGTTATATAAAACTGCTGAATTACTGAACTCTACATCTGAAACTAATGATGTACTATATGTTGGCTAATGAATTTAAATTAAAAAAAGAAAGAATTATAAATTCATACAACAGTGAAGAAGCATTTTCTGCATAAGAAACTAACCTAAGTTAGAGAAATTGCTATACAGTAGTGGCTTAGAGAAAACAGAAGCCTCAGTTCAGTTTTATGACAAAAATGTAAACTCCTGAAAACTATTTTAAGTACCACTCAGCAATATATGACTCATTGACTTTAATTCATTTCCTTTCTACAAATGTATTGGTAAAATCATAAACCCTATGCCAAGAAAAACATACATAAAATGCCATTATTACATTATTGACAAAGCTTATAAGAGAAAATAATGCCTACAGTTATAGTAAATTTATTAAATGAAATGCTACATATCCTTTAAGCAGAAGGAGTTGGATCAATATTTCCTGATATCAAAGAGCTTCAAGAAAATTTTCTAGTAAAAAAATATAGTGCAAGGCAGTGAGTATGATTTCATTTGTGCAAACAACATAGGTTTTATTTATCCACTTATATACACTGTTTTATGTACAAACACATTCTAGGAATTTGCACCACTTTTAAAAATTGGGTGAAGGGCCAAGAAATGTAAATGAAGAGAGGTGGGAAGAAGACTTTAATTTTCATTTAATGTTTCAAAGCACTTAGACATTTAAAGTTTGAATACAATAAATATAGTTTAAGATAAATCAGTAAAAGTAACAGCAATTTAAAAGAAAAAGAGTTTTTAAAACAATTTTTGAAGAGAAGAAATATTTCAGGTTAGATCTGTTAACATATGAGAGGTATCAGTTTGAAAGTGTCCAGAACGCTTGGTCCCAGGTCTACTTCTGTTTTCTTCCTACACTCTGGGGATGGGAGGATAATGCTTAATTGTAAACATCATTTACTCCTTTCCATGGAGATGGAGCATGTTACCTGATTGGTGGATGAAAGTATTTGGTTCATGTTTCTCAATTAGCTAGAGCTAATCTGTTATAAAGTCCCAAGACCCAAGGATAGCTCTTTTCTCTTCTTTCTATTTAAACTAGTGAGGAAGTTAGGCTAGTTTTAAATCTTCATATTTGATCAATGTTGAGTCAGTCAACACATCCAACAAGAAAGCAAAGGGCTGACACTAGAGTTCAGACTTATCTAGAGGATAGATTTCAGTATATAGGAGGATGATGTGTTAAAGAGAAGGAACACAGGCTTTAACATAATATGCCAGGATGCAAATTTATTGTCTCATTTCCAGCTGGTGAATTATTTAAACTTACAAAACCTCTGTTTCTTTATTAGTAAAATATTGGCAATAAAGTTTTCTTACACCAAAGAAAAATGTTATTAAAGTATAGATTACTGGTTATTTAAAAATACGTGGGAAAAGACAAACATACAAAGGCATTATCATACAACTGATTTCTATACTCAATACTTTCGGAATACAAAACAATGATCATTACCCCCAAAAAATCAGTTTATTGAAACAAATTGATTTTTAAGTTGGTCTAAAACTCTCTTCACTCTTTTGTTTACAAATGTTACTAGGTTTTTCAGTTTCATCTCGTATCCGAGCTTTGTTTTTTGACATGTTTACTTCTCAAAGTAGGATGTAGTTATCTCTTGGAGTTAATGTCAGCAGCTATGAGAACGTTCTCTAAGTCAAGAATTCAATACAATTGCTGCTTTGGAAATAGTTACCACTTTGGCTTACCTACACCAAGACTCATGTATTGAAAGGCAAATATTAATGGGCAAAATACAGGGGTTGAGAGCAGGAGGACTAAGAAAAGATGTTTTCTTTTACTTTGGACCTGCTAAAAAAAACCCACTCCATTATTTACTTTTGTACTGTTGCTGGAGAAGGGGTTTCTGCCAGACCACAGGTCAGCTATATAGTTGTTCATTTTATTTCCTTTTATAAAAAATGGCAGACTTTAATAATTTGAGTAAGCAGAGGCTTTTAAATTACCATATACTTTAACTGCATGAAATAAATTATTTTCTTAACTGGTTTAGCAGCCTTTTGTCTGGAAAGGTAGCAAAATCCACTTTGTTCCAGATTTAGAAGGCTGACTCCCAGGCTGTTTGTAAGATGCCCAGAGCCTTCTAACACCAGTCATGACAGTGGGCCTTCCTGAACCCAGTAACTTAATAAATGTAAAAATGACCTCATCTATCAATACAATGTGGAGCTAGCAAAACCAACGAAGTACACTCATACAATAGGGATTGGCTGGTATAAAACAAGAGAGTATATTTCCTCTTAAATAATGCAAGGAGATATGTGGTAATCAAAACAATCTATAATAAACTTGTGAAGAGATGATTCTGGTTTACATGTAAGTCTACTTAAACTGACCATGACGAAATGATTGGAAATTTTCTTCTCTTAACATAATCCCATTCATTACAAGCTAAGCTGGTCTTGGTTTCTTATAAATCTGGTATTTCCTTGGATTTATCTATTACACCCTCACTTTATAGCCATTTAGTTTATAAGCTGGGCTTGCCTAGCTTGCTATAAATCCTCTCTTCAGAAAGATCCCAGGTACATTAAACAGAGGCATCTTCTAGTAAAAATCTTCACTTCTTAACAGCATGTGAAGAACCAGCAACTGGCCCTCGAATTAAATACCTCTCATTTCACATCATCACAGAAACAGTGCAGTTTACTAACCATTCTTTCCTTAGAGAAAACTCAATAATAATAAAAATTTTGGTTCAGTTTCAAAACATTTTAATAGTTATTAATTCCAAGCATCCAAACACCATGTGACTTTGGCATTTTTGGAATTAGCAACCCAGGAGAGAAGCTTTGTTTAGACGTGAGTTGGATCATACTTTGTATAGAGACTTGCCAGAAAATAAAGAATTGTTGGGAAAATTGTACAAAACTTCTGTGCAGAGGTAACCTGCCCTCCACAGTCCATTGTTCCCAGGGAGTTAGGAGCCTTGCTTTACTGTGGTCAGGAGTCTCAAAAGGCATTCCTTTTACTGCATGCAAAAATCATACATCCCAGAATATGTATAATATTCGTTAAGGTATAAGCGACAGGAACACTGAAGAAGGGACTACTGAGGAAGATAATATGAAGCAAGCCAACTGCTGACATATGTCAGCCACCTACCCCAGCTGTTCATTACACAGGTACATGGATTCACCTCACTTTGGACAACTCTAATATTCATATTTGCTCCACCGCCCCACACTGGGCAGCTGGCTGAGAGCAGGACCAGCTCCGTGGTGTCTCTTCAAAGCCAAATGCCTATGATCAGCTCCAGCCTTGGCAATATATTTTTATAAAAGTATTGTAGTGATATTTATATATGATAAAGGGAAAAAAAGCACCTGACACAATTTCAGGCACATGGTAGGTGTTTAATAAGTAGGAGTTAACCACTTAACTTTACATCTTAACTTTATGTCGCACCCCATTGTGTACTTTCAATTTAATGCAATAGATTATCAGATTGAAAATTTAGTAAGTTTTTTAATTGAAATATAATTGACATATAACATTGTGTTAGTTTTGGGAGTACAATGTAATTATATATATATGATTATCACAATAAGTTTAGTTAACATCTGTCACCAGATATGGTCACAGATTTTTTTCTTGTGATGAGAACTTTTAAGATATACTCCCTTAGCAACTTGCAAATATATAATACAATATTGTTAACTACAGTCACCATACCATACATTACATCTCCCTGACTTATTTATCTTCTATCTGGAAGTTTGTATCTTTTGACCACCTTTGCCCATTTTACCCAACCCCTACCCCCTGTCTCTGGCAACCACTAATCTCTTTTCTATATCTATGAGTTTGATTTTTTATAAATTCCATGTAAAATGAGATCAGACAGTATTTTTCTTTCTCTGACTTATTTCACTTAGCATAAAGCCCTCAAGGTTCATCCATGTTGTTGCAATTGACAGGATTTTATACTTTTTTATGGCTGATAATATTCCATTTTATATCTATTGATACATATGTGTGAATATATACGTATACGTCACATTTTCTTCACCCATTCATCCACTGATGGACACTTAACATTGTTTCCATGCCTTAGCTATTGTAAATAACGTAAATAATGCTGCACTGAATGTGGGGCTGTATATATCTTTCTGAGACAGTGACCTCAGTTCCTTCAGATAAATACTCAGAAGTGGAATTACTGGATCATATAGTGGTTCTATTTTTAATTTTTGAGAAAACTTTATACTATTTTTCATAGTGGCTACACCAATCTACTTCCCCACCAGCAGTTCATAAGGGTTCCCTTTTCTCCACATTCTCCTTAATATTTGTTACATCTTGTCTTTTTAATAATAGCCATTCTAACAGGTATGAGGTGGTATCTCATTGTGGTTTTCCCTGATCTCTGCATTTTCGTGATGACTAGTGATGTTGAGCACTTTTTCATGCACCTGTTGGTCTTCTTTGGAAAAATGTCTTCTTTGGAAAAATGTCTGTTCAGATCTGCCCATTTTTAAATCAGATTTTTAAAATGTTTTTTGGATATTTATCCCCAATCAGATATATGATTTACAAACAATTTCTCCCATTTTGTAGGGTTTTTTCCTTTTTTTTTTTTTGATGATTTCCTTTGCTTCCTTTTTATTTGATATAGTCCCATTTGTATTTTGTTGTTGTTGCCTTTGCTTTTGGTGTCAAATCCAAAAACTCATCAGTAAGACCAGTGTTAAGGAGCTTACCCCCTGTTTTTTCCTAGGGGATTATGGTTCTAGGTTTCACTGCCAAGTCTTTAATTCATTTGCATTTGGGGTAAGATAATGGCCCAATTTCATTATTTTGCAGGTGGCTGTCCAGTTCTCTCAGCACCACTTATTTAAGAGAATGTCCTTTCCCTATTGTATATTCTCAGCTCCTTTGTTGTAAATTAACTGACCACACATGTGTGGGCTTATTTCTGGGCTCTTTATTCTGTTCCATTGATCTATGTGTCTGTTTTTGTGCCAGTACCTTACTGTTTAGGTAACTATAGCTTTGTAGTAGTTTGAAAATTGTAAGTGAGATGCCTCCAGCTTTGTTCTTCTTTCTCAAGATTTCTTTGGCTATGCAGGGTCTTTTGTGGTTGCATCCACGTTTTAGGATTGTTTTATTTCTGTGAAAAATGACACTGGAATTTTAATAGACAATGCATTAAATCTGTAGACTGCTTTGCGTAGTATGGACATTTTAACAATATTAATGTTTCCAATTCATAAACATGGAATTTCTTTCCATTTACTTGTGTCTTTTTCAATTTCTTTCATTAATGTCATAGTTTTTAGTGTACAGGTCTTTCACCTCTTTGGTTAAATTTATTTCTAGGTATTTTACTTTTGATATAATTATAAATGGAATTGTTTTTCTTAATTTATAAGTTTATAGGTTATGAACCCACCACTATTACATTAGATTATCCTGAATTTAACTGTATTTATCAGAGGGATTTATGCTTTCATATGTTTTATTGCTACTAATTAGCAACTCTTTTGTTTCAGCTTAAACAAATCCCTTTAACTTTTCTTATAAAGCTAGTCTAGTGGTGCTGAACCCCTTCAGCTTTTGCTTGTCTGGAGAACTCTTTATTTTTCCTTCAATTCTAAAGAAATATTTTGTCAGGTAGAGTAATCATGGTTGGGAGTTTTTTCTTTCAGCACTTTAAATAATTCATGCTACCCTTCTGGCTGGTAAAATTTCTCCTGAAAAATCTGCTGAGTCTTATGGGGGCAGGGGGGTTCCCTTGTACATAATGAGTTGTTTTTCTCTTATTGCTTTTAAGATTCTCTATTTGTCTTTAACTTTTGACAATTTAATTATAATGTGTCTTGGTGTAGCTTTTTTGGAGTTCATCTTATCTGGAACTCTAGGTTTCCTGAATCTGGATGTCTGTGTCCTTCCCCAAGTTACAGAAATTTTCAGTCATTATTTCTTTCAGTGCATTTTCTGCCCCTTTCTCTATCTCTTCTATTTCTGGGAGCCTTGCAACACAAATATTGGTCCACTTGATATTGTGCCATAAATGTCTTTAAGCTATCTTCATCCTTTCTCATTCTTCTCTCTTTTTGCTCCTCCCATTAATGAAATCTGCTGCCTTGTACTCAAGTTCCAGATCCTGTCTTCCACTTCATCCAAACTGCAGTTGAATCTCTCTATTGAATTTTTCAGCTCCGTTATTATATTTTTTTCAGGTTGGTAATTTCAGTTTGGTACTTTCTTATATTTTATATTTCCCTGTTGAAATTTTTACTTTGTTCATGAATTCTTTTCCTGACCTCAGAGAGCATCTTTATGACCATTATTTTGAACTCTTTATCAGGTAAATCACTTATCTCCATTTTATTAAAGTCTTTTTCAGAGGTTTTATGCTGTTCTGTTGTTTGGAACATATTCCTCTGTGTCTTCATTTTCCTTGCCTTTCTGTGCTGGTTTCTATGGATTGGACAAAACAACCACCTCTCCCAGTTTTGAAGAAGAGGCCTCTGTATAAAAGATAAATCTTATTCAACCCTGCCCTTGCTCTTGGTTGTCTTTCAATCCTTTGTGAAACTGCTTAGTGTGTTCTTAATGGCCCCCAGTAGTTAAAGGTGGGCTAAGACCTGTCAGTATCCCAAAGAGGCAGAGCTCAGTCAACACCTGGATGCCAGATGATTTTAAGCTGGATCCTCAGGTAGCAGCTTTTGTTTGTTACAGTCCTACGGAACCCATGAATTTAATTAAGCCCTGTTGGCCATCAGAGCCATGCAATCAAGGGGTATCCTCTGAAAAAAAACATGACACAGATGTGTGTACAAGTTCCTTTCCAGGAGATATCTCCACCCTGAAGCAAAACAAAGGGAAAGCGCCAAGATGGCACTTATCAAGTTCTTGGTTTCTGGAGAGTAGGCAATATTAAATAGGAAGCCTGCCCCTCAGTCCATAGCTATTAAAATGAACAAATAGGCCTCTTTCATGAAAAGACTGGGTGTGTTTCAGTTTGCTGCCTCTGCTTTGGACCCTTGGGAATTTGCCACAATGAGTCTGCACAAACCTTTTAAGAACTGTCTCTTAGTTTGCTATAGACTTCTGGGCCTTGTGGATGCAAGCCTGCTGGCTTTCAAAACTTCTGACAGTTTTAAATCTTCATTCAGTCTTCACTGTTTATTTTAAATATCACCCATGGGGGTAAAAAGTAATAAAATCTAGGCAAGCTTTGTTTTCTTACTAATTTATACCTAATACTATTTTGCAACTTTAATATGAGCTTTACTCTTAGAATATGTATAGTCAAGGATTAAAACTTAATGTCACTGTAGATAAAGAAATGGTTCAGAAGTTTACATAATTAAAAACGAAAAACTCCGTGCCAAGTCTTACCATCAGCAAAAATGTTAAAAAGCTAATTTGAAGCCTGAAAAGTTTAATTTTATTTTGTAGATTAAATTAAATGAATTTAGCTTAGGTTTCTTGTGGAAAACACTTCTGGAGACTAAAAAGTAGCTAAATGACACTTCGAAACTTTACTGTAAATGTATACATATGTTTCTATCAAAGATTAACTGAAAATGCTCATTTTTAAATATCAATATTTGTTTTTCACTCATGCTTTGTTTTCTTTTTTTTTTAAGTATATTTGTTCTTTTTTTATTTTAAGATTTTATTTATTTATTTGACACAGAAAGACACAGCAAGAGAGGGAACACAAGCAGGGGGAGTGGGAGAGGGAGAAGCAGGCTTCCCGCTGAGCAGGGAGCCTGATGTGGGGCTCAATCCCAGGACTCTGGGATCATGACCTGAGCCAAAGGCAGACGCTTAACGACTGAGCCACCTAGGTGCCCCATTCTCATGCTTTGTTTTCAATACATCTGTTTTCTCTATTCTCTGCTTACTTGAAAACTTCAAGATCTTTGACACTGTGACTGAATTCTGAGTATCAATGGGGAGTGATTGCCATGAGACTGACAACTACATGAGAGTAAATGCCTCATTATACAACATCTGCACAATTATACTATCAAAGCTCACCATTTTTTCACCAATAGTTTTCAACATTTACTCTCCCATTTTTTTTCTTGTGAAAGCAATTCAAAACTGCATGACATAAAGCTGAATTTCAGTAAAACTGAATCTTGTAATAAAATCTTGTAGTATGGTACTTTCAAGCTTTAAATGAAATAACTTCCACTCTCCACTCAGTTCTTCACCTTGTACATCTTAAGAGGAAAGATCCAGTTTATACAACCCAGGCCTACAATGCAATTATGTCATCTGATAATTTGGCAGAGATAAGCAGGTGATAACCAAAATTCATGCTTCTCCTTTCATGGTATAGATTTGTCACACAAAAGTAGTTCTTAGAAAACAGTTTAATTCCTTAGCCCACTTGCTTCTCCAAACATGAAAGTATCTTTCTACTGGTGGGATGTGGATTATATAGAAGCCAGGGGTTGAAATAAGCACAGATGGAAGGAGACTTAGTCCTCTACTCATTTTGTAAAGGGAACCTGCCATTGACTGAGAATATTGCACTGGAAATATTACTATGGCAAGAAGAAACTGCAATTGCATGAAAGCCTTAAATGTTTGGGCTTATTTTTTACTTGAATTAATTCAAATAAGATTTCAAAACATATATTTAATGTATTTATGTTTACTTTGCTTGTATATCTTTCAGATTCTTTCAGGGGGTGTAAAATAGTAATATTTTAATTATGTTTTCAGCTTGGTTCACTGCATAAGAGCATATCTAGAAAATTGAGATGATGTGGTCATTCGAATATACAAATATAGATTCCTTCCCTTTTTCATTCTGAAGGAAGTCCTATAGTTGAAGAGCTGCAGCAGAATACTTCATCCATGGCTAGTATGGCTAGATGAAGGGAGCTCACATAAGTCAATTTGCTAGTTTTTCCCATTAATCATGATTAATCAGATTTTCTTTTGAGATTTCATTTTTTTTTCTAAATTTAAGAGCAATGTATGAGGTTTTTAAAAAAGGAATATGATAACAGCAGCAAAGGATTATATCTGGGTTTGTGGATGAAAAGTGGACTGGAGGCAGTCTGGTGGCATCATGGATCAATAAAGATGCATAAGAAAGGACAGGCTACCATTAGAAGGACCAAAAACTGTGGAATGGATATCCATGGAAAAATCATGACTTTCTTTAATAGTATGTGTTATAACGATCTTTGTATCTGATAAAATCATTATTTCTTCCTTTTTTCAATGAAATATTAATTTTCTTTAAGGTATTGCTTATAAGGCCCTTACCTGGAGAGTTATCCACTTTGGGAAGAAAACTTAGAACAAGCAGGACGGTGTTTTGAAAGTCGGTAAAGTCGCTGATGAAGGGGGCTCTATCGCCGTTAACAAGCATTCGTGGTGGCAGGCCCTTCTGGAATTCATATGTTCTAACCAAAGTTGTAGGAAAGAGGGATGCAGCTAAAAAGTCCACAGCCACACACCAACTTCTTCCAAAATTTGCTTCTGGTTTAGAATAATACTCCAACCTAAGAGACAAGTGGAAGCAGGTACAATTATAATTAGTCCACTCAGAACTTCAGCCTCATTATTTTCTTTTTTGTTGTTTTTTATTTTTTAGTTTCAAGTTTTTATTTAAATTCTAGTTAGTTAACATATAGTGTAATATTGGTTTCAGGAGTAGAATTCAGTGATTCATCACTTATGTATAATACCCAGTGCTCATCACAAGTGAGGAACAATGGCTTAAATAAACGGCAAGCCCTAAGAACAATGGCTTAAATAAACTACAAAGCCTTAGGAACAATGGCTTAAAAAAACACTAGGAAAGAGGTGAGGGCACCAGTTCAAGGCACAGAGGCGTATAAACAAAATCAGATCAAATGGAAGCCTTTCAAATGATTTAATTGAATGTGTTATTGGACAATTCACCTAATAAGTCAGTTAATATGTAGTCAAGTAAAAAAATAAAAATACACTTTTAAAGGCTCATTTTAATTTAAAATACAGATATACATGCACCAACCAATCCTAGGATCCAAGACCACAGAGTTTTAAGTATATGTAGACTATACAGAGTTCAGTGTTGTCTCACGTAAATAAAAAACCCTAATATATTCTTTTACCTAAAAAAGTAACACATGAGATTTGAAGGAAATGCCCCAGTATGTAGTAGATTGCAAACATGACCTCAATTTTTCAAAACTCTTTATATCTCTGTTTTTTGTTTTTCCCAGTGCCCCTTCCCTGTTACAATTGGAAGGAGGTGGGAAGGAGAGAGGCATAACTTTCTGACCCTGGCTCAGCCATATGATTTCATTTGGCCAATAGGATATTAGCCAACTTGACACAATGTAAGCTTGAAATATTTTTCACAATTTGGTTTCTCTCTCCTTGCCATTCTGCCATCAGTATGGCAAACACTCAAGCTTGCCTGCTGAAGAATGAAAGACAAGTGCAGCAGAGCTGAGCTTCACTCATCCCTGTGATGCCAATCAAAATCAGCTAACATGAGGTGAGCCCAGGGAAGGTCAGCAGAACTGTCCAGCTGAATGTTAAACATGTGAGGAATAAACACTGCTGTATGACACTGAGATTTAGTGGTTATCAACTGTGCTACATTCTCATGAAAAAAATGGAATGAAGCACAGGGCAACACACCCAATAAACTGCGGACTTCTCAACAACGAAAGTGAAGCTAAAAATTAATGGAGATATGCCTTCAAAAATTACCAGCTGAACCTTCTGTAATCACTCAAAGCCTCAGGCAAAAATCGTGATAGAAAAATGATATTTTAAGAATGCAAATTACCTACAATTTTTTCTTCTTATACAACTGTTCTGAATTGACTAGTATGTAAGTCCTAACAAACAAAGTAATCCAAGAAATAAAAAGATATGGGATACTGGAAATGGGTGATTTAACACAAAGAAAAGACAAAGGAAATCTACTACAAAGATACTAGAGACCTAAGAATCATATCTGACCATTTGGGCAGAGCAGAGCAAGTCAACAGCTTTGAAAGAAACCTCTTCAAGAAGAAGAAATTGATATAATTCTGGATGCTTTTAAACATGTTGAGAAGAAACTTCCTTGGTTTGCCAATTTGAAGTAATTAGTGTTGTGTACAATAGAAAGTAAACAAAAATGCACAAAAAATGATCAGCTCTAAAGGGAATAAGATAACAAAGAAAAATAATTATAATTAGTTTAGTACGTATGATATGAAGAGTAATTAATAGTTAAAATAATGTAGCCGCTGAACATTGACCCAATCCAAATCACTACACAATTATGCAGAGAAAGTAAGAAGTGGGAAGAATCTGTGTGGAGTGGGGGTGAGGGGAACTCAGTGGTAATTTTCTATGGTCATGATAAAAAGGATAATACTTAGATCTGCAAATCGGGAAATGTTATAGGATTTTTTATTTTTAGAAATATAGTACCAAATATCAAAGTAACCAGCGTTTATAGTAGTATTCTCCCTGGATA
>NC_138376.1:97607164-97717451 GCF_054177405.1 Leptonychotes weddellii | reverse complement strand
AGGAAGGAAGGAAGGAAGGAAGGAAGGAAGGAAGGAAGGAAGGAAGGAAGGAAGGAAAGAAGGAAGGAAGGAAGGAAGAATCTCTGAAGAATTCCTGAAATAGAAATAGCAGCAGCTGTGGGAAGACTCTAAGGACCGTCCAACCACTACTCTCACACCTAGGACAGAGAGGCCCTGATCACACTCAGTTGCCTGCTAACCTACCTGAGAGGGAGGGAGAAGAGGTCTGAATGATATTTTGTTCAGTTAGGCGATTGCCTGGGTGGCTCATCTCTCCCCAGAATTGAAAGATTCTTCAAGGAAGTGAATATAATATTTTATTTCTGCTTCATTATATATTGAAAAGGTGGCAGCATTTTTTTATTGTTTAATAGCTTTTAGTATCCTTTTAGATGAGAAGAAGAACCTTGGCAGTTATTGACCTCATAAAACTAGTTTGTAGTCCAGGTACATTGCAGGCAGCACAGCTTACAGGTAAGAAGATGAGCTATGGAGTCCTGAGAAATTTAAATACTAGCCCTGCCAGTCATTGGCCATGAGATTTTGAGCAAATTACTAAACAGCTCAACCACATACTCAGGATCTAGAAAAAGGAGGTGATTTGAAGTGAGATATTACATTAGGATACCTTGTGAAATTTCTTCTACTTATTGTACTTGAGAAACAGTAGCTATCTAAAAAACTCATTTCAGAGGGTTATTTGTTGATACCTAAATAAGAGGTCAGGTAAGAAGGATCAAATTTCAGAGAATAAAAAGAGGTTTTTTAAAAAGCAATTTTTTGGTTATAATTAGTGAGGAAAGTGCTTCTAATACTATCAGAAAAAAATTTTTTAGGTCATACACTTTTGATCAAAATAGTCATGTAAATATTTAAGGTTATTCACAAAAAATTCCTATGTTCTGTGATTTTGGAGTTTTTAAATAAACTTGGCCTGTTAAAAATACAATATTTCTTTCAAAAGCAGTTCCATTACATAAATAGGAATAAATACAATAAGATTAAAAGTCTAAATCCGCAGGAGACAGGAAATGTACCTATAAGAAAAAAATTTATTCAATTTCCTTGAATTTACCTAAAGTACTCTTATATTTCTCAAGGACAAAGTTGCATTCTCTAGTGATTTATCTTTGTATATGAACCTGGAACATCCGTAAATGAAAAAAGTAATCTAGAGCCATGACTTGCTATCAGTCAAATCTTGAGGTTGGCAATCCCAGGCCGAAATCGTTGTCTGATAATCTCATTACTATTTCCTGTCATCAGAATAGAAAGAGCAGTTGAGTTACAACCGCAGCCCCAAATCCTATCACTGATGCTGCCACAGGAGAAAATTCCTCCATTGCCCAACTCAATATCTGGTTTTTGAAGCCATACCAACAGGTAAGGGAGGAAGTGTGTTTTGAATCTGCTACTTAGGTGATGTATTTACCTAACTGAATGATGGAGTCAGTAGGAGAGACAATCAGTGAAATTAAGAGGCACACATTCCTGCCTGGATTTGCCAGTCTGCTTATTCAATACCAAGAACCCTAATTTTTTGGTTCCTGTTTTTTACCATACCCAGACTTCTACCCCATATCTCACTCAAAGTGGTTGACTTTACCCTCAGATAGTGTCTATGATGGCTGATTTTATGCATCAACTTGACTGGGCCTCAGGGGGCCCAGATATTTAGTTAAACATGATTTTGGGTGTTTCTGTGAGGGTTTTTTTTTTTTTTTTTGGAAATTTCCAGATCAGTTGACTGAGTAAAACATATTGCCCTCCATAATGTGGATGGGCCTCATCCAATCTGTTGAAGGTGTGAATAGAACAAAAGGCTGACCTTCCCTAAAGTAAGAGGGAATTCTCTTGGCTGATGGTCTTCAAATTGGAAGATAGGCTCCTCCTGGTTTTACCTATCTATATCTATCTACCTCTCTCTTTCTCTCTCTCTCCTATTGGGGCTGTTTCTCTGGAGAACTCTGACTAATACAGTGTCATTCACAACTAAACACAAATCATTCTTACACCTTCACATCTAGGTGTATAATAACCTCGAGATGTACACGTAGAGTGGCTTGATAATCTTCTAAATTATTCTGTGTGCTAATCCTGATGCTAGTCGATCTTTTTCCTTAAGTATGTACCTACCATATAATGTGCCCATGGTCAAAATAATGAAGAAAATTTATTTTCTTTTTTTATATAGACAAATTGGTTGTATGTTTTATTTGTTGATTGGTTGGCTAGCTGTTTTGTTAGTATCAGTTGGTTAGCACAAGATTTTTTTTTCCTCAAAATTTTGCCCCTTCTTCATAAGACACTTTTAATCTAATCATTCTAAAGGAGCTACACTTCATCATTAAAATACACAATGACTAATATTATCTAATAAGAAGATTGACCACCACTTTAAAAGAGGAATAAAAAGGCATAAGTAAGGCCAAAAATCATTTACCATATTAAATAGAAATGACTTGGGATCCATTCTTACCTATCTTCAAATATTTTGCCAGCATATTTCAAGGTTGAGACATGTGCAGCCCACAAGTACTTCAACAGGTCTTCAAAGCTACTAGAAGGATACTGTAAATGCTGTAGCAGAGGAGAAATTTATTCATATTTGAGAAAATATAACAATTCCTCTCCTTACCATTTAATTTAATCCCATATATAATTTATAAATATTCCACATGAGAGGAGAATTTTGTTTCCAAGAACTGTGCAAGCTCTCAGTGACTGACACTCTGTAAAAGAGTATAGTATATATCTATTATAAGTAATAATATTGAATGCACCTATAAGAAATGAGCTGCAACAATTTTATCAAGAGTCAGTATTTTATGCTGGCCAGGAGGATTTTGGCTTTGGTTTGTCATTTGCTTTCCTGCTACCATAGTAGAAATTACTGCAAAAGTTTAAAATTAAGAAAAGGAGGAAATTTTTATTAGAATATTTAATTCAATCATATCTAAAGTAGTGAACTAATAATCTATAGAACTAGTAAATCTATCTTTTCACTGTGGACCTTAGCCCACGTCTATGTTTAGCCAATGTTTGTATTTTGCTCATTGAATATTTGGTTTTGATTACCACATAATTGTTTAGTTCTACTATATATGATCATTTATTAATTCAGTTGAAATAAGTTAATTGACTGTTCTAAAAACCAACTCCATAATTGTGTTTCTCCCAAGAGTTAACCCTCGGTTGCCATGCAGGTTCAATTAACCAGACTACTCTTTTTATTTAGTAAAATATCTTTTGTGCTCTCACATTTATGTATAACTTATTTGAAATGAATGGATAGACTTTGTATTAATGCCGTATTGGTTCGGAGGGTATTAATGGCACATAATGCCCTGCTGCAGTGTAATAATATAATTTGCATAACAATTTATATTTTTACACTTAGGAAAACATTATAGGATGCACACAAAAACCTAGACAAAAAGCATTATACAAAAAAGGAAATTCTCTTACCACCTCCTAAGAAAATAAATTATAAAACTTAAGAAAACAACCTGGTAAAAGGTATTCCACTTGCTCATTGGCTCAGGAAAGGATGACTGACAACTAGAAACGTTAAGACAAAACTGTGTCTGATCCTTGGGTGGTGGCAAAAGCATGACTTGGTCTGATGATATCCCCATTATGCCAGAATCAACCGCAGCAAGGAAAGGTAATGCACATAGAAAGTAATTCATATCTGTAACAGCAAAATACTTATTATTACCACAAGCACTAACAAATGTGATAGAGAATATCTTTAAGTAATCTGTAAACCAGTAAGCAAAAATTACAGATCCAGAAACCTAAAAGTCACTAGCAAAAAAAAAAAAAATTGAAAATCTCCCTAAGGATCATATACATAACTTTAATATGCTTTTTTTAATGACCCTACAATTATAAATAAACGTAGGTTCAAGCAGTTGTCTATAATATCTTAAATAAAAACTAATTTTAATATTTAATATTTAAATGAATTAATGAATTAACTTTTTTATTTCTTCTATTTTTATTTTTATTTATTATTTTTTTATTTCTCTCTAAATATAACCTATTCCAGCAGATTTAGACATTATAATTCAGATGGCTGATTCTCAGTGGCGATGCAGAATGTTTTTTATCATAGACACGCATTTATGAATGCAATTCTACGCCCCAGTGGAGCAGGCTGATACTCCAAACTACTAAATCAATTTGAGAATAAAGCCTGAATTCTACATCTATGGCCATGACTATTTGTGGGTCTTGAAAAGAACCAGTCTGTATTAGAAGTATTAGAAAAATATGTAAAGGTGTATGGGACATGTGTCACTCTAAGAAAGTGAAATTTAATATATTCTTGTCTCTAGTTATTGGGAAATATCTCTAAGAAATTGTGTGTAAATTTTATTACTAAAACACAAAATAGAATTAAAGAATTAGAAAATACCTTCTGATTATCTTAGTATTAAATATCTGACTGAAGGCTTTGATTACGGATCGATAAAATGATTTGTGGTACACTACTCTGACATGTTTATGGTTTAAAAGTCAAACACATTTGGTCTGAGCAAAATGAGAAAAAGCCCTATTTACTTGCTCCCTCATTTCTCATCCTTCCTCATTCTGGAGACTCGCCCTCACTCGTGAGACCTCCCACCTGACTGCCACTGCTGGGCTTTCAGAGGCCATGGTCCTTTGCAGCTCCTAGTTTCAGTCCTTCCATGAAAAGCTAAAGATGTCCTAGGGAATCGTTATTGACATTATGGCTGTTAAATTCTAGAATGTGGCATAAAGGCCACAAGGTACATGATGAAATAGATTCCTTCTTACAAAGGAATAATATTGTTTTGTCTCTGTCCCTAAGATTTTAGGTTGAATACTTTCCTTGGGGATGGTTATTACCTATTTTGCCATTTAAATGAACCTACCAGCCCACCAACTGTCCACAGAGATACACAGAGGATCTCCAGATTCATAGCCACAGCCTTCCTTTTGTCTGGGATCAGCTAATCTTCCTAGAAGAGAGAAGGTGCAGGGATTATTTATTATATGCTAACATTAATTCTTGAATATCAATAAATATTTTGCTTTAATTTGGTCTCTTCTTCTTTCATTGATCCCCAACAACTCCCTCTCACTCAATCCCTCTCTCCCTTCCTTTTCTTGTCCCTTTCTTAAACACACACACACACACACACACACACACCCCCTACACTCAATCACATGTTTCTATGCCATCCTGTTTCCAGGTCCTGTCCTTTGGCTTAATTTCTAATATTATCAAATTAGAATAGAATTTTTCAGGTGGACTTAAACATGGGTATTTTTTTTAACTAGGCAATTATTTTCAATATGCAACCAAGACTGAGAAACACTGCTTTGGCTCATCCTTTTATTTCCTAGTAGATTTCATTTTTATTTCCCCAGTAAAATTTCATCCACATTTCAAGTCTCAGTTTAAATTCATTTTTTCCTGATTACTCCAGCTGACTCCACTCTGCCCTTTGTTTTGCACTTTTATCTTGTATCCAAGAGTTATTGTTAATTGTTTTCTATTTAATTTCTGCTATCTTTTTCTATTTCACTTGTGTTGTAAATTCTTTGATGGCAGGTAAACTGAAAGTACTTACTCACACCCCATCTCCTCACTGCTCTTAGTAAATGCTGGTCCCTTATCAGCTCATCAGTGGATGACTTTAGTCAGACTTGACCCTGATGTGTGAATGCAACAAAAGTGTAAGAAGGGCATTTATCTACCAGCTCATTCAGATTCCATCTCTCTCCTGAGGTTGGCATGCCTCCCATAGTAGACTTCATGTTAGCGATTTCTCTTGGACCAGGGTTGTTTTGACCCCAAGGAATGTAAGATAAATAGGAGTAGATTTGGGTCTCAGGACATTCCCTCACAAAGACGCATGACTTGTCAACCTCAGTAGCTCCTGAATATGACCACTGCTCAGACTTAAGATCAACCATAATCTTCTCTCTATAGTTTTTCCATTGGAATAGAACAAATTTCCTTATTGGTAGTATTACCAGTGTGGAGTAGGCAGAAGCACCACTCTCCTTCATGAGCTTCTTCTGTCAGCCAGAACAAAAATATCTTTTTAATTCATGAATCCTTGACCCACAATGTATCTCCTAACTAAACATTAGAATGTATTTTCAAGAGGAATCAATCATTTGCAGAGAAACATCCTTATGAACAAGATGGCACTCCTTGCCTATCAGCCCTATCTCCATGTATAGGTAATCACAATTGGAACTTCAAAAAATTCAAGCTAATTTGACATCACCTTCTGTCTTTAATGTATATCCTTTTGACTGCTTTGTTCATCTGAGTGCTTAGAATGGCATCTAGCACCTAGCAGGAGTTCAGTAAATACTTGTAGTATGCTCAATAGATTTCAGTAGATTTAATATGAAGTCTTTCTGTGTTTGGCAACTATGCCTTATGCCCCATTGTGGTTTCTAGTCAAAACAGAAGCACATAAAAGAAGGATTTATGGAGCAGAAGGAGAAGTAGAAAAATATGGTTATGAGAGGAAAAGAGGAAAAAGAAAAGGATCAATTTTCAAAAACATGGTATGGTATATACAGAGTCTTATTTCCCAATTACTACATGGTCATATTGGTAGATCATCAGGATGAAAACAAGGTCATTCTTACCTGTTCTGTATTGCCAGCCATTCTGGAGAGGTAACCCCCATAAAATATTTTGTTCATTGTCTGCTCCAATGTTTTCAAAATAACTCGCTGTCTTGTTCACTAGGATTTTGTACATCCCCATTCTCTCAGGGTATACCCAGGGATCAATAATGTACTTTCCATTCTCTACCCTGTAGTCACTGAACTGACCAGCACTCTTCTTCCACAGCGGGGGATACAGATCTGAGAAATTAGGTGCTCTGGCTAAAGAAGCAGAAAAGCAACCAACTAGTACACAGGTCCAAGGAGGAAGGAAAGCCATTGCACCAAAGCTGGGGGTTGAGATTGTGGCAAGGCTTTTATTGGGAAATGGAGGAAGAAGTCATGGTATTTGCCTATATCCCAGCATGTCAACACTTTTTGTTCTTTTCCTTGAAAAGAATAGAGTGAAGATGGGAAGGCCTTGCCAATGAAAATAGGGTGTCTCTCTTGCTAAATAATAAATGGATTTATTGATAATAAATTTATCAATATAGTTCGTTATTCACAGATAGTCCAAACAAGCTGTTGAAAATTTTATTGCTGAATGAATAAATATTCTAAACACTTTCAGAAAACTGCTATTAAGTTTACATTGTGTTTTTATGCCTATTAAATGAAATACACTCCTACACATATATCTTGACCTTATTCATCTAGAAATTTAAAGATATGGGCAGTTACCTATGTCTGCAGAAAACAGTTTACATAGCAAGCCTGAGAATGTTATAGTTTAAAAAACCAGCTTGCAAGGTTGGCACTTGGCTGGTATCTGTCTACTTGGCTCTCAAAGTTCCCAGTCAACAGTTAAATGACAAGTGATTCACTTTACCTAGACTGTGCAAGTAATATGGTTTATGCTCAACACCTGCTTTCTTTGTAGAGTCTGGAACTTCCATATATGACCAGCCCCCAGTAAATAGCTTGGGTACTAACTCTTTAGTGGGCATCCCTGGGCAGAAACATAACACACATATTGCTGTCCTCCTGTTACTGGGGGAAAAGTGTGCTCTGTGTGACTTCTCATGGGAGGGAAAGAGCATTTAGAAATCTACACATGCATTCCTCCAGACTCTGCCTGTGTCTTTTCCCCTTTCACTCAGCTGTGCGTTCTTACTACATCACCATAAAGAACCTTAGCCATGAGTATAATCATATGCTGAATCATGTGAGTCTTCTAGAGCATGTTTAAACATAGGTCTCTGAATGAAAACCTTCAGATACCCACTAGTTATCTCTCACCAAAGGCTAAGAAAAAAATGTTTTAAACATTTATTTAGTATGTTTAGTGAATATAAAAACTTCTAGCCCCCATATTGAATCATGTATCTCTAGACCCTAGAGGAAAAGGCAAAGTCTAACAGGTTTTAATTTTGGGTGTATAAGTGTCAACAATATAAAAAAGAAATTCCTTGATATTATAATTTAATTAAAAAGGAATGGACTGTCTTGAAGTGCTGAGTTTTTTCCACACAGAAGCTATTGAACTAGTGTTTGGGGGATAACGTAAAGGAAATTGATATATTAGCTAACATACAAATAGTTGAATTTTGCAACTCCTTCTGTGTCAGAATCTAACCTATAATATTATAGATAAGACTACTGTCAACAGAAACCTTCCAGGGTTTCCTAATCTACGTTATGATTACAAAATATATCACCAATGATATTGGGATACTCCCTTACCATTGAAAAAAAAGCTTTAATGTGTTGCACACATAATATGACGGTTGATGTACCAGGATTTATAATAATGTGTCAATATATACTGAAAAAAAAAAGAATGTTCCATTTAGTAGAAGTTTCTTTTTTTTTATGGCTGAAAATAATCATCATGTTTCACATACAGGCAATAATTCAAACAGAAGTGTCACATATTTCAGCATAAATATACAATCTATACAACTCAGAATAATAATATAACAATGGTTAACTTTACTATGAATTATTTTCAGAAGCTTGAAGTGCACTTATGTACCCAATAGACCAAGCCAGTCTATGGGCAAAAACTCCTAGTTAATTCCCAGTTTTCTTTCATCCTTAGAATGTTAACTGGGAACATGGATAATCCAGAATTAAGGCTACAATTCCAGTATATCTTGCATAAGTAACCACATTACTAGGTGCCAGCCACTGGGACATGAATGGAAATCATGTCCATGTATCCCTTTAAAAAAAGGGAAGGCCACTTTCTCATCCCTTCCTCTATTCTGTGGCTTGGAATGTAGATGTGATGGCTACAATTCCATCTCGATGCTTATGGACAATAATACCATCTTGGGGGTAACAAAATGCAAAGCTGGAGATTGCATGAGTCCTAGAAGGCTGTGCAACCACGAAATATAACTGAGTCCCTACATCTGGATTTGACTTGAGACAGAAACAACTTTCTATCTTACTTCTAGCACAGTTATTTGGGTTTCACCTGCACATAGTGAAAATAATGTCCTCACAAGTAAGCAGTACAAAAGTCTGATTATTAGCATCATCAGAAAACCCTGTTTCCCAGCAGGTCAAAAGTGAGGCTTGCTCTGGCATGGTCCACACTGACTATCCCTCAGCAGGATATAACTGCTTTACTCCTGTCATTTTATTTACCCAATGGTCTTCTGATCACTGATTTTGTTGATCCATAGATCAACTTCTGATCAAGTTGATCCATAGATCAACTTTCCAAACATATTAATATAAAGGGGAAGTGGTGAAAATTACTGTTTTTTATTCTGGATCAAGAACAAGCATTCTGGATATCAAGAAAATATATTCCATCTTTATAAAAAATTAACATATGGATGTTACTAAATTAACATATATAAATCAGTAATTTTAATATAAAAACACTTAGGAGCATAAAGGAATAAATATATTGGAGGAAAAGTTCCCATTTAAAATGTCAGCAAAGGGACTGAAATATCTAGGAATAAATTTAAATGTGTTAGATAAATATGGGAAAAAATCTTTAGACACACTCATGAGAGACACAAAATAAAACTGAACAAGTTTAAGTCATGCCATGTTCTTAAATGAAAAAACTCGACATTATCAAGATGCTAATTGATAAATTCAACACAATCACAATGAGAAATATTAACAGAATTTTTAGAAGTAGTACAGCTAAGTCTAAAGTCTCTAAAAAAAAGTTGAGAAAGTCAGAAAACTCTAAAAATAAGGGTAATAAGAATGAGAGGCAACTTCCCCTAACTGATATTAAAACTTAATGATTAAAGTAACACATGAGAGTCATCCACATCCAGAGTCCTCAGTGGGATACTGTAACCATATGCATATAAGCAGATAGATCATTGGACTAACAAAAAGAAAAAGGTTTTTTAAAACAAGACCCGACCCCAAAACAAATGAGCAATTTATAGGGAATTATAGGGCTAAATCTGCACAGTCCTTATGGATGTTATGGGCATTGGATTCCTACATACAGTGGGAAAATAAGAATACATACTGAAGTAAGATATTTGTTAAAGATACTACAAGAAATAATAAAGTCAATAGAAGAAGCTAGATTTTCTAATCCAGAAAACTGTGAACAGCATATATAGATGTATTGAACCAGTCAAAGAGAAAATAATTAGAAGCTTCCAAGTAAGCCCCAAGTGAATGTTCAACTTATCATGGCATGCACTGCTAGGTACATACACCAATAGTCATTTCCTCTCTCTTTCTTAGTAAGGCAACAATAATGTTTTTAGTGCAGGACAGTCTTTTCGGGAATAAACGTTATGTTAGTTCCTCTCACTTACAGCAAGCTGTGGCTATGTGATTAAGTTTTGTCCAGTTGACTGCAAGCCAATATGTGATGTTGCAACTTTCAGGAAACCTTCTTAAATGACAGTTTGTCTTTTCTTATTTATTCCTTCTTCCTTCCGCTGGCTGGAGTAACTTGAGACTGACAAACCCTCTTAGATTATGAAGTAGCAAAAAGGGTGGAGGAACAAGAACATAGAAGAACCTAGGTTTCTGATATTCATGGCGCTCTAGACTACCCACCTCTGGACTACTGTTTCTAAAGAAGAAATGAAATTTTATCTTGTACAATACAATTTTTTTTGCAGGATTTGTTACTAATCTGAACTGACATTCTAATGATGTCTTTCAGTATCTCTCTGACTCTTCCCTTACCTGTAATTTAGACGTAGGGTTACCTACTCTTATATCCACTAATTATTACTGTTTCAAGTCGTTGGAAGTTTGTGATAACATAGAAAATTTGGATTCGATTATTGGATAGAAAATTTGTATTTAAATGTGAAGCACAAACAGGAAAACAACTCAATCTGTATTTGTGTTTGAAACACATGTGTACGTACAATAACTCAAACTCCAAAAGATCCACGTGAGATGAACACTAATATCTACTTCATAATAGGGACACTGAGGCTTATCAGGATTAAAGCACTTACCCAGAGTCACTCAGGATGCAAATGGGAAAGCCTGATCCCAGGTCTGCCTGGTCAGAGCCAAGGCTTTTCTAGGCTATACTATATCGTGCCACCAAATAATAAATCAGATTATAGGGAAAAAATTATTTAAGAATGAAATTATGCTTAACTCCAGCATTTTATTCATATCAAGGCATTTGTCAAGATTCTTTGCCAGTAATTCTGATTGAAAGTATTAAATGACAAATGTTTGTGGAAACTGCCAGAAAATTAAAGCCAGAAGACATGTGTCCTCGTTTCAAACTTGCACTAGCAGTGTGAACTTGGGGACTCTGATTCCGAATTTTTTTCTGCAAAACAAGGATAATAAAACCATTTTCTACTTCTGCAAGTCATTGGGAAACATGGATGAGAGAGGATGTAGACAAAAGGAGTAAGAGTATAAATCCATTCAAAAATAAAATCATAAAGCCATTTTTATTAGAATTAAACACCATCTGAGGACATGTTTGACCCACCTCCATATTCTAAGTATGTACCTTGACTTACACATGATTTGATCATATTCTTGAATTGCTTTGATGCTTTCATCCTTCTATTCCCTGTTTGGTCAGACAGTAGAAACATTTAAAGGTTCTTTTTGTAGATAAAGCACATGGTTTCATGTCATAGTAATCAATAAAATTTCTTAAATTGCCAAAAAGAGAACATAAGGTCGACTTTTTAAAAATAAAATATCCCCAAATACTTACCTGACCTATACTTAAGAGCATATGAAAGATATTTTATGTTGCTCTTTTTAATCACATACGATACATTTATACAAGTGTGCTAGTGCAGCAGCTAGGTCATGTTTTTCCTGGTTCAATATTCCTTGGATATACTTTGTCTGAAATGGGCTTTTATTAACTCCTATGTAAAATTATCTTTATTCCTTCCATTACGGCATGAAATATAAAGGGAAAAAAGGAAAAACGAACAACCAAACATAAAACACCAAAACCGCATCTTCATTGGAACAAAGGCATGGATGTATTTGAAAATTACAGACTATAAACATATTTAAAGTAAAGATGTACCTGAATGCATTGACTGGTGCAGGGTAAACTTTCTGTAAGATCTGGAGCCACAACAGGGGACTATCACTAGACATCCAGTATGAAATCCTAAAAGAAAAAAGAAGAAAATACAAAATAATCATATTGACATGATTCTTATTATCTAACTCTTACTCCTTGATAGAAGGCACTGTCCCCATGATTCCCATCAGCTTTCTACAAGTCTTATTGGTTATCTCTTTAAATTTTTCCCTTTTCTATCACTGACCTTACCTTATATTCTTGACAACTGAATTCTAAGAGTTATCACTCCATTCCTGGAACACTGACAAGCTGGGGTACTGTTGCCCCTAATCCTTTGTCCTCCTGATCCAATCCATCTTACGCAGTGCATTCTGAATAAGTCTCAGCACTGTCTTGATCTTGTTATGACAACTCAAAACATTACTTTAAACCCTACTGTCCACTTGACCAAGTCAAGACTATAGCAGTTTGCTTACCTGTGAGCTTCACAACCTTGCCCAGCTATCCTCTGTATCATAGAAACAACACATTCATTGTTTCTTTGAATAAGTTATTTTGCTCTTTTCACTCTCTGATTATGTCTTTCCCCTTCTCATCTCCACTTAACACTATCATACTTTTGGGGCGCCTGGGTGGCTCAGTCGTTAAGCGTCTGCCTTTGGCTCAGGTCATGATCCCAGGATCCTGGGATCGAGCCCCGCATCGGGCTCCCTGCTTGGCGGGAAGCCCACTTCTCCCTCTCCCACTCCCCCTGCTTGTGTTCCCTCTCTTGCTGTGTCTCTCTGTCAAATAAATAAATAAAATCTTTAAAAAAAACAAAAACAAAACACTATCATACTTTCTATGTCAGTTCAAGTTCTGCCCTTCACAAATTTTCTGTGATTTAGCACATTGCACGCAGTAGATAATCCTTTCAATGTACTTAATTTCATTTATCTTTAGCAAATGAGATGTATTCTGAATAGGCCAGTGTAAGGAGAAGCAGGAATAGAAAGAGGAGCTCGGTTACTCTGAAGAATAATGGACAATGTACTGTATATTTTTTTCTCAGGATACTTTCAGGAGTTTCTCTTTGTCTTTTGTTTTCAGCAGCTCGAATGAAATATACTAATTATTTGTTTATGAATCCTGTTTGGTGTTTTCTGTGATCCATGGGCTTGCAGTTTTATGTTTGTCATTAATTCCAGAAAATTTTTAGCAATTAATACTTCAGATATTTCTTTCACCCCATTCTGTTTTCTCTGTTCTGTTTTTCCCCTACTCTATCTTTTGTTCATTTCAGTTTTGGTAATTTCTATTCACCTATTTTCAAGTTCACCAATTTTTGTTGCCTTAGTGAAGTGTCTTGATGAATCTGTCATAGGCATTCTTCATCTCTGTTACTGTTCTGATTTTTAACATTTCCATTTATTTATCTCTTTACTGAAATTACCTGTATGAGCTTATATGTTGACCACCTCTTCTTCTAGAGACTTTAACATATTAACCTACATATTTAAAATCCTTTTGAGATGGTTTAAACATCCAGGACATTTCTGAATCTGGTGCTAGTTTCTTTGTAGCTTTGAAAGTACATTTATTTCCTTGATTTTTCTTATGCCTCAGATGTTTTGAACATGGCAACATATCAAACAGAATAACAAATATTAATCTACCTTTGTACAAAGGTTACGCTGGATTCTGAGCTATTGGGACTTAGGTCATCTCAGGGCAAGGAAACACTGAGGCCAGAAAATGATAAATGGTTTTTGAGATAAACACTAGAGTTAAATAGTTTTGGCTTGAATGTGGGCACACCTGACTTTCTGTTAGGCCTTTAGTGGGGATGTGATATTTGTGTTGTTGCTATGGTTGCACTCAGTGAACCAGAGGCTTCAAATTCCTGTAATGATACTTTGTGTTTTATATTGGGAACTGGTTTGCCAGACAATTTTTTTAAGTCTCCCTCCATCTTCATCTTTAGATTTTCCCTTTGTGGTGTGCTATGCTTCGGGGAGAGTCGGCCTGTTTAGATCCCCCAGCAGTATTTCACACTTATACCTGACATGCGTTAGCCTCGTGGAGGTGGGGGTGTTGGATGATTTGTGATTTGCGTTGGCCAATAGAATGCAGTGAAAGCAATGATGAGCAATTTCTCAGCCTAGACCTTAAGACGCCTTGCAGTTTCTGCTGTTGGCCTTTTGAAGACATCCATCTAGCTTGCTGAAGAGGCATGTGGTAGAGAATCAGACAACACCCACCATCCACCAAAACAGAGATCGTTCTAGACCATCCAGTTTCAATTTAGCCACCAGATTGCTGAGGTCACATTACTGAGCCAAGGCAAGACCAACAGAAATCTGCCCAGCTAAGCCTAACCTTAACTGCTGACCCACAAATTTTGAGCTCGGTAAGTGAATGTTGTTATAAGCTGCTAAGTTTTGGGGTGGTTTGTAACATAGCAATGGACAATTGATACAAACACACTAGCAATTTAGAATAAAAATTTTTTTCAGATTTTAGAAAGGTAATATTTGATTTTGTAACCTTAAGTAGAGTCTGAGCCAAATATCCTGTAATCAAACACATTAAGTGTATGTAGTGAAAGTATGAGCATTCACACTCAAGAAGTTAAATAAAGACTATACATAGCATTATGATTTATTTCTATAAAACAAGACTGTTAAATGAAATGGTAGGATAAGGATTGACTATAAATATCCTAATACATCTTATTTATTCATAAAAACATAATTCCAGTTTAATCTAAGGTCTATACATACATATATGCATAAATACATACAGATATATTTAGATATATGCATTAAATACTCATTGAATCTGGTCGCTTGAAGACACTGAAGAATAGAGTTTACCACTGTTGACATGACCACTGTCATCAGATTAATATTAGACATCTGATGATGTGTCAGCAACAGGACTTTCAAGTATGGAGCAAAACTTGATAGGCAGTCTTTCGTAAAACTTCTTTCAGTGCCTCTTATGTATTTATTAGCACAGATTTATGTCTAAGCAGTCTCTTTTCAAATCAACTTCCATAACCATGTTCTCACTAATAAAAGCATATTTTTCAAGGACAAGAATTAAATTATTACATATATTGACAATGTAATCAACTCAATATTTTTCACTTTTGTTAAAAACCATCACCATCATCATCAAAACTATCTTCATAATTACGTGTATTAACATTAATGTCATGTTAGCACTTTTCCTATTAGTCAAGAGATTCAGAAGAGGTTCATGATTACAGTCTTACATACTAGTTGTCCCATATTTTATTGTTGGTAAGAAACTTCACAGTAACCTATGGAAAACTTCTGGGAAAAAAATCACTTTATGCACTATTAAAGACAGATATGATTTTTATCACAGTTATTCATAGGATTATCTTTAGTTTTTGATATTTACATAAGCAATTAAACGAAGGTCAATTAATAGCAAAGCTACCTATGTGAATTCTAATCATTCTTCTTATATAAACTATGTTCTTGAGATAGTGCAATAAATAAGAAGAGTGCCTAATCCAGACTAGGAACTAGGAAAAGGGCCTAATCCAGAGTAGGAGTCAGGGAAGACCTTGCAGAATATTAGGATAAACAGACAATAACCAAGGAAACTAGGGGAAGAACACTCTAAACAGAAATTGAAAAACCTGCAAAATTCTAGAATATTAAAGACTGGGACATTGCTACAATTTATTAGTGTTTCACCATTAAAATAACTATAAGAGGCTTGGAAAAGAGTGGAAAGAATTACTAGTGAGTCAGTTTAGGACCATCCCATAGAAACATGATCTCAAAGTCATTTTCCATAAGACTTCAAGACTTTTTTTTTTTTTTAAAGATTTTATTTATTTATTTGACAGAGAGACACAGTGAGAGAGGGAACACAAGCAGGGGGAGTGGGAGAGGGAGAAGCAGGCTTCCCGCTGAACAGGGAGCGCGATGCGGGGCTGGATCCCAGGACTCTGGGATCATGACCTGAGCCGAAGGCAGATGCTTAACGACTGAGCCACCCAGGCACCCCAGACTACAAGACTTTTAATCAACCTTCTTTAACTCCAATATTTTAGGTTGGCATTCAGAAGTGCCATAATCTGGACCTAAAAATTTCTTGAGGGGCGCTGACTTAGTTGGTAGTGCATGTGACTCTTGATCTCAGGGAGAGTTCAAGCCTCATGTTGGGCATAGAGCTTACTAAAAACAACAACAAAAAACAAACAAAAACTTTTGAAACAATCTCTCTCAATCAAACTAGGCGTTATGTTTCCTACAAATGCTAAAGGAATACTTTCCTCTTGATTAGTATACATTTCTCTGTGTGGGATTTAGCTTCCTTTCTGATCACAATTTTTAAAATGTTAACCTACCTTCAACACAGCACAATCCCTTCTCTCTGCAGCTTTCCATATCTACATGAGAACTCTTCTTCCTCTAAGCTCAGATAATTGACCACTGGATGGGCACTTTGAATATTGTTGCACTGTTATTTATATTTACATGCCATCTGGCTTTCATGATGTTGAATTGGAGTATAAACAATCATAAATAAATAAATCCATGTTCACACAACCTAAAGTATATTATAGAGTGTTGGTGTTCACAAGGTAGTTCCATTGCAAATCCTTTTGTATGCAATACATCCCATTACTTATTAGGGCTTAATTAAATTTAATTGTGTCTAACAATTACAATTCCATATGTAATTCTGCTGTTGGGTGGTGTTCTATAGATGTGAATTATGCTTGGTTGGTTTATAATGTTAATCAATTCTTCTGGGTCATTCTTAATTTTCTTCCTACTTGTTCTCTCCATTATTGAGGGTGTGGTATTGAAGTTCCAACTAATGTTGTTGAACTGTAAATTTCTTCCTTTAATTCTGTTAGATTCTGTTTCATTTATTTTGGTGCTCTATTCATAGCTGTGTACATATTTATAATTTTAAGTTAATTGATTTATAATTGCTATTTCTTCCTAACAAATTGACTCTTTTGTAGTTTCTGGGAAAAGTCTTCTGGGATTTTAATTAGAATTGCATTCATTTAGAGAATTGAAAATTTAACAACACTGAGGTTTCTAGTTGATAATCATGATATACCTTTTCATTTATGTCTTCTGTAATTTCTTTAGCAATGTTTATAGCTGTCAGTATCTTTTACATATATTTTGGTAGATGTATCCCTAAAAATTTTATGTCTGGGAGAGTATTGTAAGCAGATTTTAAAAATTAATGTAATTTCCAATTGTTCATTGCTAGTATGGAGAAATACAATTAAACATTGTATATTGATCTTGATTTCCTTTGGTCTTGCTAAATTTATGCAGTAGCTTCTTTTTTAAGATTATTTAGTATTTTTATCTACAAAATCTTGTTGTCTGAGCAGAAAGACATTTATTTTTTTTTAAAGATTTTATTTATTTATTTGACAAAGAGAGACACAGCAAGAGACGGAACACAAGCAGGGGGGAGGGGGAGAAGGAGAAGAAGGCTTCCTGTTTACTGTTTCTTTTGTTTTATTTTTCAGTTGTTTACAAAGAGAAGACAAATCCAGTACCAACTTGTCTAACGTGGTTAGAAGATGATAGTGGTTAATTTTTGTAGAAACATTTTATTAGTGTTAAAGGTAGTTACTTTATATTCTCAGTTACTAAGTTTTAATTTTTCTTTTAATCATAGATGTTGAATTTTATCATATCTTGTTTGTGTCTTTGGATGATTACATTTTATTTAATATATTAGTATGACAAATTGCAGACATGAATTTTTCTAATATTAATTAATCCTTATATTCTTTAGTTACGCCTGAGTTATGTTTTTTCTCTTTTTAAACTCCTATTTGACTCAATGTGATAATGTTTTATTTAGGATATTTGCATCTATATTCATATGTAAAATGGGTTTTTTATTTCACTTTCTCATGATAGCTTTGTTTGTTTTTGTTATTAGGGTTCTGATCTCTAGAACAGCATTGCCCAACAGAACTTTCTGTAATGATGGAAAAGTTCTGTTATCTGTAATGTCCATTATGATGGCTGGTAATCACAGGTAGTTACTGAAGATTTAGAAGTGTGACTGGTGTAACTGGGAAATGAATTTGAATTTTATTTGATTCTGAATAGTCACATATGGTTAGTGGCTACCATATTAGACAGCACACTTCTAGAATACACTGACAATATCTGCACTTAATCCATTATTCCATTATAGAGTCCAAATAAAGTCACAATTATATGCTTCTTAAAATTTTTATAAAATCTGCCTTTACAATCTGTTTCTTTTGTGTGAAGATGTTTAACTACTTTTTAAATTAGAAAATAGTGAAAAGATGGTTGAAGCCTTATAGCTCATCTTAAGTAAGTTCTGGTAAATGTTTTTCTATGACTTTATCTATTTCAAGTTTTCCAGTTTGATTGAATATACATGTACTGACTGTCTCCTACCTTAATAATAATTTATGTTGTAGAGATTATTTTATCTGTTATTATAGATATAAGAACTCTCTTGTTCATCTATTTCTACCATCTTAATTTTTTATTTCATTTTTGTCACAGTTTACCAGAATTTTAGACTTTTCTCTACTTTAAAAATATAGCCTCCCTCAATAATATATTAACTCATTCTCCAACCCCTCCAGCTCCCATCATGTTGATACTACCTACCATTTTCATTTTGGATAATACACATATTTCACATATTTTAAGTTATATTTATATATAAATATATGGTATATAAAATATGTGCACATATATTTATATATTTACAATATACATTATACACATACATACTTTCATCATTTATCTTTGGTATTTTTCTAAGACAAAAAGAAATTTTACCAAGGTTTTTGAATAATTTTATTCATTTGCCCACATGAACTTCATAGATCTCTTGCAACATCTCTTGGACTTATCTTTTCTCTTGTTTAAAATACTTGATCCAAAACTCATTCAATGCTAGTCTTTGTGCAAAATTTTGAAGGCCTTAGAGTTCAGAAAAAATATTTAGTTATGTCCTGAAATTTAATTGACAGCTTGACTACATATAAAATTCTAGGATCTAAGGGTTTTCCTTCAGTGCTTTGAGAAAACTTAGTAGTGAAATATCTAAGATGTTTGATTATTATATGTGATTTGATATTTTTCTGCAAGTTTTTAGAATGTATCATGATTTTTTATGTTCTTAAATTCATTATTATATATCTAAGTGTGAGTTTCTCTTTTCCCCCCTCCTCTTTTCTACTTTACTTTGTTTTTCATCATTTTTTAAAATTCTGTGAAATGTATGTTATCTAAATATCTTAAAATGCTTTTTCAGTCCCATTTTTCTGTGGGTATTAGCAGTCTCTATATTTCTTAGCTTTTATTTTAACATTTTCTATCTGTCTTTTTTCATCACTGAAAGCGTTTCATCATCTGGTTTCTAATTTCATAAAATTGTCCTTCAAGAGTATCCATTCTGTTTCTTATCTGATTTATTGTGTGTGCGTGTGTGTGTTTAAGATTTTATTTCTTATTTGACACAGAGAGAGAGAGAGAGCACACAAGCAGGGGCAGGGGCACGCAGAGGGAGAAGGAGAAGCAGGCTCCCCACCGAGCAAGGAGCCCCATGAGGGCCTCGATCCCGGCATCATGACCTGAACCAAAGGCAGATGCTTAACTGACTGAGCCACCCAGCCCCCCTGATTTGTTGTGTTTTTTATTTCAGCCATTGTAATTCTCATACCCAAAATTCTGTTGGGTACTTTTTTATATTTTATTGTGTTATGCTAGTAATGTCTTATCTTGTTCAGTATGTTTATAGACTAATTATAACTTCTTTTACCATTTATTCTAATGATTTCACTTTTAATGTAATCTGTGATCCAATATATCTCTTTGCCTTTGAAATACCTCTGCCCACTGTGTTTTGTCCGTAAGCTCATGTTCTCCTGGAAGCTTAACTCCTTTCGTTGCATAGTGTCAGACTGCATTTGTGGGTGAGAAGTAGATAAGCCTTAAGTAGAAAAGCCCCAACCCCAACAGAAAACCCCAATCAATTACTTCTTACCTAGTAAAACAACTCTTCAGTTGAGGATTGTATCCTTTGTTCCCCAGAGAGAAACAGAATATGGAAGAGGTTCTCTTTAGATTATAACTGATTGATCCTGGTAGTTTGGAAGAAGAAACATGAGGATGTGACTTCAGAAGTCAATCCGTTCCCTCCTGTTATCCTCAGCTACTCCTAAGCAGGCGTCTTGTACGCTGCCCTGATTTCTTCCTTAGTAAATGGCAGGAATTAAGGTAGGCTCTTTTTCTCTCTGCTTGGCTACCTCCTGCTCCAAGGAAAAGCCACCATCACTGACCGTCACAGCCACCCCAGAGATTTCTCCATTTTTCTATTTTTTTCGTGGTGTTTTTTCTATAGGTTAATCTTGGAGGAGGGAGCCGGGAATTATCCCAATTCAGGATTTTAGTAGGAAAAAGAAACAAAACTGAAATCTAATTAGAACTTTCTCCATGCCACTCTATATTACCATTCATGCTCAACTATGTCTTTTTTTTTTTAAGGTTTTTTTTTATTTAACTAATCTCTGCACACAATGTGGGGCTTGAACTCACAACCCCAAGATCAAGAACCACACACTCAATCTATTGAACCAGGCACCCCTCAATTATGTCTTTTAAATAAATTCCTCTAATTGGGATTTCTGGATCCAAGGACATGAACATTTTTAAGATTTTTGATATATACACTCAAATTGCTGTGAAAAAATCTGCAATAATTTGCCATAAAGCTGTTAATGACTGTCTATTTTCTCCCTCTAGGTCTAACACTGGTCTAATGGTTTCTACGTGTCTTCCCTGATTTGATGAATCAAAAAAGTTTTAATGTTCATTTTTTATTCTTGTGAGGACAAACATTTTTGTAAATTTATTAGCCATTTGTACTTATAATTGCCTTTTCTCATCCCATCTTTTGCCCACTTTTTCTATGGGCCTATTTAGCTTTTTCTTGTTGAATTTTACAAATTAGAAAGTAGTAATATTGCTTAATGATAATTTCTCTGCTTCAAATTCATCTCTACAACTCTATATCGGCAAAATGTATTTTTTTTAAATATTTTCACTTTTTCAGGCATTTGTTCGTGTTCTATGAGTAGCACATAAGTGCACAGATTTTACCACTTGTCCTACTGAGTCCTGTTTTATGAAATATGTATGAATTGGCCCATTGGGAATATTCTCTGCCTGGCTTTCAAGTTGACAATAGGTTTTTTTCCTCTTGCTTCACATGATCGTACTTTAGTTTACACTACGATGTTCTGTCGCTTGCGATCATCCTACAGTCCCAGCAATAGTACTCCATTGTGTTTTGCCTCAGCTTGTCATTGTGATGCAGGAAGCGCCTCCACGGTCTGTTGTACTGCTCATGATTTCATAACCTGCTCTACCTGAAAGAGCTCGTGGATGTGAGGCTCTATTATATGTAGACCAGTACATTCTGCTCTTCTAATGCCACAAGCTTGAGATAGAGGATGGCCCATTTTCAGACCAGGATTATTTAAACAATGAACTTTTCAGATGTTTTCCAGTTATATCCAGGCAGCTCAGAGCATACTCAGAGCTCCACATTTTATCACCTCTGATCGTCAGTGTCTGTAATCAGCTACACTGCCTTTGTCACTTTTAATACGTTTTCAGCACTTCTACTCTAAGCGGGCACTACACTTGAAACTATCATATTAAAACCTACTTTTCTAAGTTTGTGCCTTTATTGTGTTTATGGTGGTGTTTTTTTTTTTTCCCTTAATTCATCCCACTTGTTCTTCAGCTTCAAAAAGTTTTGTTTTGTATAGAAAATTTGCCCGAAAAAGAGCCATCTTTGTTTCTGGTTCAGTGGCTTCTCTGTAATCTTTGGTTTATTGTCTCATTTTTACTATTGTCATTACTGCTCAAACTCAGAGAGCTTTATTATGGGTCATAAATACCATTGATGGCTGAATATCGTAGATGGCTGGTAGAGGTCTGCATATGTACATAAGATCATTTTAGAAGTTCTTTTTTTTAAGTTTCTGTATCAATAAAATAGTATATCATTTGTTCTGAATTATCCAAGATCTCAAAAGTGTATCAGATCACTTCATCTGCATATTGTACTTATATCAGCTAAATCCTGCCCAAATTGCCTCTTTAGTGCATAAGGCCTTAGAATGCATTGTTTTATAATTATTACAACCATGAAATATTTTGGGACTCTGCTACACCATAACAGTCAGAAAATAAGTTATTTTGTAGAGAAATAAACTGCTACCATCTATTTGAAATTAAACTTTTCTTTCTTGTGATCTAGCAATTGCACTACTAGATATGTACCCCAAGGATACAAAAATACAGATTCAAAGGGGTACATGCACCCCAGTGTTTATAGCAGCATTATCAACAATAGCCAAACTATGGAAAGAGCCCAAATGTCCCCTGACTAATGAATGAGTAAAGAAGATGTGGTATATATACGTAATGGAATATTACTCAGCCATCAGAAAGAATGAAATCTTGTTATTTGCAATGATGTGGATGGAACTAGAAGGTATTATGCTAAGCAAATTAAGTCAGTCAGAGAAAGACAGATACCATATGATTTCACTCATACGTAGAATTTAAGAAACAAAACAGATGAATGTATGGGAGAGGGATAAAAGAAAACAAAAGAAAAAAAGAGAGAAAAACAAACCATAAGAGACTCTTAAAGATAGAGAACAGCTTGAAGGTTGATGGAGGGAGGTGGGTGGGGGATAGGCTAGGTGGGTGATGGATATTAAGGAGGGCACTTGTGATGATGAGCACTGGGTGTTGTATTTAAGTGATGAATCACTGAATTCTACTCCTGAAACCAATATTGCACTGTATGTTAACTAAATTTAAATAAAAATTGGAAAAGAAAAAAGATAAACTTTTCTTTCTTGGAAGAAGTAGGGTGACAAATGTTCCTCACCTCCCTGCTTGCCTAGAGATAGTTATGGGTTCTGCTAAGAGACTTTACTCTCCATATCAGTGATTGCCAAGTAACAGTCTGACCTTTAGGAGTTATGCAATTTCACACCATGGATGATTTATTTCTGTGTCTTCTCATACGACAATTGCTGGTCCTTCTGTTCCCAGTGGGAAGCAAGAGTGCCACCTCAGACCTGCCTCACTAGCCTCTCTCACCCCTTACCACATCAGAAAGCTCCTTACGAGATTTCCTCTGGAACATGTGGTCAGTTTTCCCAGTGTGCTAGAGAGAGCTATCCTGCGATGACCTCTGTTTACTCACCTATATCTGAATGTTTTCATAAATCTCAAAAACATAAAAGTTAGGGGGGAAAAATTAATGGCGTATGACTTCTTATTGCTACTCTTTTCTTTCCTAAACATATATTGGGGTAAGAAGGAAAGGGCTTCAGGATTTTTACTTTTTCTCTATCATGTACTGTTATATTTTAGATTATATAACAAAAGAGATGTCTTTTTTACATTAATAATTCAATGAACTGAGGTAACCAAGATACTCCACATATAAAAATGCAAGTGTTCTGCTTATGCTTAGGTAGAAGCCATGTGAGAATATCACTCTTACAGTAAGAAACAAAAGTCATATAATCTACTAAATCCTAACTTAATTTGAGCCCATTGGAGAAATGCAATCAAAGGCAACCAGGTGAACTAAATTCTAGAGAATATCAAGCCCTTCCAAGAAAAGGTAAGATATACAGTCTTGCCTTCTCAGAGCACAGGGTAAGAAGTGGCAGCCAGAATGAGGGTAAGAGGAAAACAACTGAAATGTTAAATTATTTTTTTAAGATTTTATTTATTTATTTGAGAAAGATAGAGACAGAGAGCACGAGTGGGGTGAAGGGCAGAGGGAGAAGCAGACTCCACTGAGCAAGGAACCTAATGAGGGACTCGATCCCAGGACCCTGGGATCAAGAGCTGAGCCATAGGCAGACACTTAACCGATGGAGCCACCCAGGTACCCTGCAATGTTAACAAATTCTCAAGAGTATTCTGTGAGCAACAGTTTAGAATCTCTGGGTCCCTTGACACAATAAGAATATAGATTCACTCAGCAACTCTTTTCTTGAGCTTCATCACATAGCTCATGAACATGATTTGGTGCCGGCCAGGAGACCTGCAGGAGGTCCCTCTATAGTTTAGAACTGCGGGTGGTAGTTGTCTGCTGCTGATAGACAGGTACAGTATTAGACCATTCTCTCATATGAAGCACAAATCCTCTGATGCCACAGGAGGGCAGAAAACCCTCTTGTCCTCAGGTCACGGAAAAGATGACTTGCTGCTGAGGGAGAAAAAGAAACAAATAGCATCTCTCCCTGCACAACGGGCAGAAACCTCCTCGTGTACAAGGATGTATGCTGATAGATAAGAAAGGTCTGCTTCTGGGGAGAGGCAGGAATCTCACTCCCATCCATGATTGGAACCTCCCCACTACAATGCAAACTGATGCAACCACTATGGAAAATAGTATGGAGGTTCTTCAAAAAATTAAAAATAGAACTACCACAGGATCCAGAAAGCCCACTTTTGGGTATACATCTGAAGGAAATAAAATCACTATCTGAAAGAGATATCTGCACCTTTATGTTCATTGCAGCGTTGTTCACCATAGCCAAGATATGGAAACAACCTGAGTGTCATCAACAAATGAATGGAGAAAGAAAATGTGGTATAGGGAGAATGACATCACCAAGATGGTGGTGACATAGGGAGTTCTTGATTCATTCCCCCTCACAAGAAACAACTACCATCTATTCAAGAATAAGATACCACTGAGGTGAGGCTGGGGTGAGGCTGAAGTACCCACCTGTACTTCAGAGACCAAGACAGACTACATTTGAAGGTAAGAGAAGAGACTACATTTGACTCCCTGCCCCTTCCCCAGGCCAGCACAGCACCACATGAAGAGGTCTTGCCTGAGCCTCTAGTTCCTCCAGTGGAAAAAAGAACCTAAAGGTGACAGCTACCCTCTCCCAGCATTGTGGGTCACTTTCTGGGAGCCCCTCCTCTGATCTTACACCACAGGGTTTGCAGGGAAATTTGGGGGGCCCAGCTCCTGGGAATCTCGATAGAGAAAGGGGCAGGGCTTGCAATAACCAGCACATGGATCGTGACAAAGTTCATACCTGCAGTGCCCAAGTAGTAATCCCAACGAGCAACTTTGCTCATGTGCAAAACCAAGTCAGAGGTGTATTCTGACCACGGAACTAGGTGCGGTGCAGATCTGCTTATTCAGATCCTCAGACAAGGAGTTTTGTGGCTCTAGAGCTCAGTTTGCCCACACCAAGGCAAGGTGCTGAGTCACAGCCCCACCCATGGGGAGAGTTCCTTCCAGTTCCATCTAACCAGAAGGGCTGGTGTCAAGTCCTGAAAACTGTGCAACCCAGGGGCATTTGAGCTAAGAGGCAAGTGGACAGAGCACATCCCCCCTAGAGCAAAGCCAATACCAGGCAGGAGACTTCCTTTCATAGCCAAGGCTGAGCTGAGGGTAGATCCCAGCCCAGCCCAACCCAGCCAAAAAGCCTGTTTGGGAAATGGAGAGTAGTCTAGAGGATCCCCTCCCCTCCCATCCAGGCAAGAGGGATAAGACATAGCCCCACCTGCTGTGGAGAATGTCTTCCAGCCCCATCTGACCAGAAGGGCTGGCAAAAACCCCTGAACGCTGTGTGGCCCAGTAGCACTCAAGCTGAGAGAAAGGCAGCAGAGGAATAGTTTACAAAGCTGAGCCACTGGCCCTGTTCAGTCAGGGAACTTGGGGTGTGGGTTGGCTTGAGTTAAGACAATAGAGAGCTTTACCAACTTTAGAGCTGCTTCTCCCACTGTGCCTGGGCAGAGAATACAATTCATAGCCCCACTCATTGCTAAATACAGCTTTCAGCCTCTCTGACCAGGAAACCTAGGCAGACACATGGAAGGCTGTGTAGTCATTCAACAACCCTATGTACAGTGGCACTTGAACAGACAGCATAGCCCTTCTGCAGAGCGAAACCAGTGGCTTCATCTAACCAGGGGATTCAATGTACTTGGGCCTGATTTCAGTCCCCAAAAATGAGCTGTGCAGGCCTTGGGCCCTGGCCTGCTGCTCTGCCAGCACAGGGAAGCTAATTCATAGCCCCAACTACTACAGTACCCAGTCCTGACTACCTAGTAAGCCTGACCAGAGTCCAGGCAACCACGAAGCCCATCCCACAGCCTCACTTGGGTAGGGAACCAAGCTAGCAGCCCTATCCAATCAGCCAGAGGCACAGCTCTATCTGCATCCTCAGACCTCAAATGGTTGCTTCCCCTCAAAATAGACCATATAATAGCAAGGCCCACCCACCTAAACACATTTACCCAGAAACCCAAATTGAGCTAACTGGTGAAGAACTGTCTCTGCCAAAGCAAACCTGCGAAGTCTGTAAGAGAAGCCATGTTACTCACATGCACAAATACTAACATAAGAAATCAAGGATCACAAAAACTCAGATAAATATGACATTACCCAAGGAAACTAATAAAGCTCCAGTAACTGAGTCTAAAGAAATGGAGATCTCTGAACTGTCAGACAAAGAATTCAGAATAATCCTCTTAAAGAAGTTTAGTGAACTACAAGAAAACAGATAACTTAATGAAATTAGGGGAAAAATATTCATGAACAAAATGGGAAGTTTGACAAGAAAATAGTAGCCATTAGAAAGAAGAAAAGAAAAAGAAAAAACAGAAATCCTAGAGTTGACAAACACAAAAACTGACCTGAAAATTTCAATACTGAGTTTCAAAAATAGACTCAACCATGCAGAAAGAATCAGCAATCTGAGGGATAGGATGTTGGAAATTAACCGGTCAGAGGAGCAAAAAGAAAGAAAAATGAGAAAAGGTGAAGAAAACATATGGAATTATGAAACACAATGGAAAAAATTCTTATTATGGGAAAAGGTGAAAGAGACAAAGTATATTTAAAGGAATAATGGCTGAAAACTTCTTGAACCCATAGAAACAGAGAGTGGAATGGCAATTGCCAAGGCTGAGGGTTGGGGATAATGGAGAGATGTTGGTCAAAAAGTACAAACTCCCAGCTGTAAGACAAATAATTTGTGGGGATCAAATGCATAGCGTTGTGACTACAGCTAACAATACTATATCATGTACTTGAAAGTTGCTAAGAGAATAGATCTTACATGTTCTCACTACACATACCTACAAAATAGGGATAATTGTGTGAAGTAATGAATATGTTAATTAACCTTATTGTGGTAATCATTTTGCAATATACATGTGTATTAAATCATCATATTGTACACCTTAAACTGACACAATATAATAGGTCAATTATACCTCAATAAAGCTTGGGGGGGAAAAGACCCACCACCACTAAAAGGCGGAATTCAACTGCCATGAGGGGAAGAGACAGGAATGGTAAGAAGACTCCCTATTCTACCTCCCAAAGCTCAGACTTTTATTTTATTTTAATGCATTAGGAAACTAAATTTTAAAGAATTTAAGTAGCTTGAACAAGATGATTTAGGTGAGTAAAATTTGGAATGTCTGACCCAAAGACACACTTTCTTAATCTTAATTGACCCAATGATTTTTTTAATTGATATTATGTGAACGTACAGTCATCTCACACAATGTTCTCACTGTGAACTACAACTTTAACAGGTGAAACAAAAACTAGGAAAACCAATGCAAAAGTCTTTCAATGATTTTTTTAAATGAACACTTAATGCATATGCTACAGATATCTTTTTAAAAGGCAAGTCCATTTTAGAAGTACCTTTAATAAATATTTTAAGTAACATTCTATGATGATATTAAGGATTAAGCAAAACATCAGCTCCAGGAAAAGTGAGTCATCAAATGGTGAATAAGAGTTCATGATTAATTTATTCATTCATTCCAGACTAGGTATCAGGAAGAGAATGGTAAACAAGAAAATTATGTGCCATACTTCCTACAGACACATTCACATGGTGACAGGCAAATTTTCTAAAACTAAAATATACCATCTTAAAAGCATTCTTCTCCCTACTTTACTCACCCTCCCCCAGAAAACACATGAATCATATTTTACCTTTCTTTTTAATAAGAGACAGCAGGAGTAAATTAAGAATTCAGATTACTAAATCTTCTAAGACAAAAAAAAAGCACAATTAACTCTAGAAAGAATGACTATTACAAAAATTTGTTCTGAAGGCTACTAAATTGGTGGTAAGGTTTTTCTAAAAGTTAAAATGTTCTAAAATATGTATAATTTTTATACATGGCAATGAAACGTTAGATATTATTTTCTTGTGACAGAGAGTATTTTAATAGGAAGACATTACATGGGACATCAGTGGTCCTGGCACAGAGGTCTCATTCAGATACACCCCTCTAATCATACTGTAGGATCACGTTTTACCTACCGATGCGTACATGAGCAGGAGGAAATGAGCGGCAGTGTTCAGATGCTGCCACCATGTGGCAAAAGAGAGCAGGTACTGGATCCCAGCTGAAAGGCCGGAAGGAGAAACAACCAGGGGGATTTAATTCCAAATTTTGAAGAAGTTCTCCCTGCCCCACCCACCTTTCGCGACCGCCAACAGCCAATGGTTAAATAATTACTCATATTTTAGGTTTACTACACCTTAAGGGCTATTTGAACAAATAATAATGATTTTTATATGCAAAGGTCTTTCTATTAATAGTTTTTAACGTAGTTTCCTGATCATGCTATTTGGGGAAAAAATGTAAAGAATAATACTATTTAGAAAGTAGGCAATTATTTCTCAGAGTCCATAATCTGAGAAACAAACTGAGGGTTCTAGAGGGGAGGGGGGTGGGGGGATGGGTTAGCCTGGTGATGGGTATTAAAGAGGGCACGTATTGAATGGAGCACTGGGTGTTATATGCAAACAATGGATCATGGAACACTGCATCAAAAACTAATGATGTAATGTATGGTGAGTAACATAACATAATAAAAGAAAAGAAAAAAGAAAAAGAAAAAAAAGAAAGTAGGCAATTAAATTCTCAATAATTTAACCTTAATTTATTTCCTTAATTATTTATTCATTCATTTAGGCCAGTGATCCCGATGATGATAAAAATGCACTTGATCTTGGCCAAAAGGCTGAGAAGTGATCTGATGATAATAAAAACAAAAAACTATTTAACAATTTGGTGGCAAAATTTCAGTAGATATTCTTCATATTCTTTCCTATGCATCCTTACATTTCTTTTACCAAAATGAAATTATATATATTAATATACAGTTTTTCAATTTACTTTTGTAACCTGTAATTTAATCTTGTATGTTTATCCAGAGATATTAATAAATGTTTTTAAATGCCAGTACTTATAGATTTACTTTGTCTTTCCAGTTGACAAAATGTCAACCTGAAAATAAAAAACTGCAATGAGCAATGATTTGAGATTAAAGAATTGCAATTCAGGGAGCAGAAATTCAGGTGGATATGTAGTGTTCCCACTTGTAGGGTGAAAGCAAGGGGTTTTGTGAAGAAAAGTTAAGGGGAGCAATTACATGAGTTGAAGGAAAGGAAAAACAAGTTTTTCTCTAGGTGTTAACAAGTTAAGCTACTTTAGGTTATCCATTAATCGACAACTGACTTTATTTTCAGGAAGCCTACAACTATCAATCTTGCTGACTTCTCAAGCAATTGCTTGAAACAATTGCTGCTTTGCCCAGTCTAAAGGTTTTGGCCCAGTTCAAACAGAACCAAGTAAAGCTATTCCTCTGCAATGGCCAGTCCTCCTCTGGTGGGGTTTGTTTGTTTGTTTTTTAATATTTTACTTACTTATTTGAGAGTGAGAACACAAGTGGGGAGGGGCAGAGGCAGAGGGAGAAGCAGACCCCCCGCTGACCAGGGAGCCTGATGCGGGACTCTATCTGGGGACTCAAGGATCATGGCCTGAGCCGAAGGCAGACGCTTAACTGACTGAGCCACCCAGGCGCCCTCCTGCTGTTTTAAAACGGCTCTGGTCATGTCAATTTTTCACAATAAACTACATGGTAAGTACATACAAACCAGCCTCATAGCATGGAAGTTTTAACTGGTGATTTTAAAACAGAAAACCACAAGCCCAAAATGGCATCACTTAGGTTACTGTCCCAAGCCAGTAAGCCAAGCAAGGCCTAATCCCCAAACTAACTGGGGTTTTAATCCCCCAGGTATGTAACCTTTAACCAGTCAACATGGGAGCTTCCTGAACAGCACTAAGAAATTCACTGATAGGCCCTTCCCATTCCCCTTAGGAGGGCAACCTTTCCTAAAACAATGGATTCTTGGGGCACCTGGGTGGCTCAGTCATTAAGCGTCTGCCTTCAGCTCGGGTCATGATCCCGGGGTCCTGGGATCGAGCCCCACGTCGGGCTGGCTCCCCGCTCCGCGGGAAGCCTGCTTCTCCCTCTCCCACTCGCCCTGCTTGTGTTCCCTCTTTGGCTGTGTCTCTCTGTCAAAGAAATAAATAAAATCTTTAAAAATAATAATAATAATGCCAATTAGATCTTTAAATTTCTACTTGGTTACATTTTTGTTATTTAAGTTATGAAGTTTTATATTATTTACCATTTTATTCCCAGTATTTCACATAATGTCTGGCACAAAATAGTTGACAATAAATATGTACTAAATAAAAAAATATACCTGAAATGGGAAACCTTTTCCTTGGGTCAAAATATATATAACTTTAAATCTTGAGAGACATTATCCTCTGGAACTTGAGGAAGGATGTATACCACTACACTTACTGAATAAATTTGCGCACCCCAACAGTTCTGAGCAATGCTATCACAAATTGGTATAATCTTTGCCGTTCTAACCGATAAAACACAATTTTAATTGTTCTATATTTTATTTTCCTTTTAGTAAGATTAACAACCTTTGCAAATGATTTTCAGCCAGTTCCTCTCTTCTGGATTAATTGCCTATTTGATTTCTCAGCTTATTTTTCTATTGGGTTATTTCTTTTCCTTAATGATTTATATAATCCACTTGTATACTATGGAATGGATATTAAATTTTTCTCTGTGATGTGGAGCAAATATTTCAACTTTGATTACATTGACTTAAGTAGATACAAATATTATTAATATTATTAGGTTTTTCTGATACAATTGTGTCTTCATTGAATCTAATGAGTTCAGCATATAGTTTCTCCTTGAATTAAGATGGTCAGAAAATAGCAGAAAAATAATTTTTATTTTTAAAATATTTAAAAAACAAATTATAAGAATCAATCCCTTTTACAAAGATATTGGCTATTATAGTTCAATTTCCTTAAACACATATATTTATATGTTCCTAATCTTAAGATTTTGTCAAAATCATGTTAGCCTATCTGTTAAGGTGTCTCTAAAAGTATAACTTTATGTCTTGCTTAAACTGTAGTATTATGTTAACATTATTTTAAAACTATGAGAAAATCAAGAAGATAGTATCAACCCAGTCTAATCGCTAAGTACTTACCAAATTTGGGGATATTACTTGAACTTATTTTACTTGTGCAACCCATTTACTAAAACTTTTAAGTTTTTTTGAAGTTCTCCTGTTCTTTTTTTTTTAATTTATTTTTTAAGATTTTATTTACTTGAGAAAGAGAGAGTATGAGCAGAGGGAAGGGCAGAGGGAGAAGCAGGCTCCCCACTGAGCAGGGAGCCTAAAGTTCTCCTGTTCTGTTAGCAAGTCTTTTTTCCTAGTGTGATATAGACTCTTACATAGTGACCTTTTAGACATGGCCACTAATCTGACTCAGTTAAAGTCCTTTTATTAGTAAGATCAACTTTAGAAGAAAAAGTTTTTCTTAAGAGATCAACATATTTTTTAATTTGGGAGTAATTTTTTTCTAGAAATCCTTCAGTTGCTCTTTTCCAAAATGATTTCAGCAATATATTGGCCATTATAAACCAATCAGCACCTAAATTAAAATGCAATGAGTATACCTGTTAGGAACTGGGATTCCCTTCAAGGGATTGTTGACTCTTTTGAATTCAGAGACACCCCCTCCCCCACATTTAACATGGAATCAAGAGACACGTTAACAAGATATTACAAAGCTAACAAAAGAAATGACACAGAGCAACAAACTTAGTCAATGTTTTGGCCAACTCTGGTCTGTATGTCGTGGGAGATGGGGAGAAGATACAGAGGGTAAATAGACAAGGCACAGATTGAGTTGCCCACTAATGATGTATTTCAAATCCTGGTGACAAACTATTCTCCCTAGGGAAATTTAATGTACAAAGAGACCACAAGCCAAGGATGGGAGCTCCATTGACAAACTTTCAGGTGACCACATGGTGGCACTGTGTATCACTCACAGAAGATTGCTGGCTAGGAAAAACCCAAAAATCAGGGAGAGTAATAAAAACTCTGTTACCATGGAATTACTTGCCACTCGCTAAGAACAGCGACGCCAGAAACGTGGACTCAAGAGACCCTATCACGGACACTTCAAGCTCTGTGTTGATCTAAACCAGTGGTTCTCAAACTAGGAGCAATTTTGCCAAGCAGGGAACATTTGGCAAAGTCATACCTGAAAGAGAGGGTGCTACTTCTAGAGGGCAGAAGTCAGGGATGCAGCTAAGTATCCCACAGTGCCCAGGACAGCACCCCACAATGTCAGTAGTGCCAAGGTTGAGAAATCCTGACCTAGATGAAAAAAAGCTAAGTTCGCTCATTATTAAAAGAATGTTAACAATTCCATCAATAAAATGAACAGTTTTTTTGCTTGCTCAGGCAAGACAAAGAAAGTACCCCAGTAAGGAACTTCCCTAAGTGGCCCTCTGAAGGGGAGAAGTAACCTGTACAAGAGAGAAACAGGAAGTTTATTATGGTTAGGATAATTAAAGGATTGAAACTTGGACTCAGAAAAGGGTAGGTGTTAGTATATAACTCTGTACTTGATTAGTTAAAACACACCCTATTGTTCATTTTCTTAGTGTTCACCTTGTGCTCTTTTTTCTGTTCCAGGATCCCACTTAGAATTACAATTACTCGGCATGTCTCTGTTAGATGCTCTTGACTGTAATAGTTTCTTAGGCTTTCACTACTTTTGATGACTGCAACAGTTTTGAGGAATACTGGTCAGATATTTTGCAGAACGTTTTTCAATTGAGGTTTGTATGATATTTTTCTCATGGTTAGTCTGAGATTATGGATTTTGGGGAAGATCACATAGGTAAAGTATCACTCTCATGACTTCATATCAAGCATACATACTATCCACATATGACATCATTGTTGGTGTTAACTTTGATCAGCAGGCCGAGGTCACATTTGTGAGGTTTCTCCATTGTAAAATTACTCATTTTCTCCCTTTCCATATTGTTCTCTTTGAAAGGAGTCCCATGCACAGCCCACATTTATGGTGGGGGGAGTTATTTATTCAATCATTTGTTTATATCATTATGGACTCATTAATATTTGTTTCATGTTCTGCTATTCTTTTTTTTTTTTTTTTTTATCAAATTGTTCCAGCTTTAACTACAGGGAGCTCTTCCAATTGGCTCCGAATGCCTCCATGACATATCTACATCACTGTGTTTCATGATTTATGCAGGGGTTTTCTGCTCTTTATTTTTGTTTGTTTTGTTTTATGAGGGGGTGGTGGTGATTGGAGCACTTCCTTGCTTTCTGACACCATGTAATGCTCCAGGCCTACCATGTATGTTTCTTTCCCCAGTCTTAGAATCAGTCATTCCCCCAAGAAGCCTCAGTTCCTCGTACTGAAGAATAGAATTAGAAACCAAGATGTGGGCCCTGGGTGTGCTCTTTACTACCAAGCTGTCCTTGCTTCTAGGCCCTCTCAGCTGACAGATCAGGAAAAATATGTATATATACCAATGCATGTTTCTATAAATATTTCTAAAAATAGCCACCTGTATCTATATTAAGCTAAACAAGTTGGATGTCTCCAACTCTGATCTATTACAACATACACTATTCTAGCCCTCTTCCTTTGCTTGTCTGCAATCTCTCATTACAAAAGTGAGAAACCTAACTCCCACTCTCCACCATTAATTTATTAATTACTCAATTCCAGCATATGTACAGTGATTTTAGAATTGCTAACCTATACCCCCATGGGAAGTAATGTTGCCAACTAGAGTATAGTGTTTATATACTAGTGGAGGTTAAGGTCTCCACTCACTTCCATAGTGATTTAGGTTAGCACCCTTTGTCCTCATACCTTTTAGTGAGAGTATTCATAATTTTGTAATGTCACACTTTGCATTCCATCCTGATATCTCCCAAACTTCTAAGCAATTACTTTATTTTATTTTATTTATTTTTTTAAAGATTTTATTTATTTATTTGACAGAGAGAGACATAGTGAGAGAGGGAACACAAGCAGGGGAAGTGGGAGAGGGAGAAGCAGGCTTCCTGCGGAGCAGGGAACTTGACGCGGGGCTCCATCCCAGGATCCTGGGATCATGACCCAAGCCAAAGGCAGAGGCCCAACGACTGAGCCACCCAGGCACCCCCTAAAACATCCTCTTGTTTCTTCTATCAATCCTACCCCCTCCCCAAACTTATGGCACTCATTGATCTGTTTACCATTTCTATAGTTTTACCTTTTTGAGAACGTCACATAAATGGGATCATACAATATGTAGTCTATTCAGACTAGCTTCCTTCGGTTATTAATTATTAATTTAAATTAGTTAATGTGTTACCTATTAATAATAGCACAAATCATCAATATTTACAAAAAGCTCACTGTGATTCTGATTGTGATTGCTTTGAATCCATAGTTCAAGTTGGGAAAAACTGACATTTGAGCAATAATGAATCTTCCAATGAATTAACATGGACTACCTGTCCACTTATTTTGATCATTTTGATTCCTTTCATCATGTTTATGTAGTTTACCACATACACATCCATAAATATTTTCTTAGATTTTTATACTGAAATATATCAGTTTTTTAGTGCTATTATATATGGTATTTTTAAAATTTTTCATTTCAATTGTTTATTGATGGAATGTAGGAAAGCAATTGACTTTTATATTTTGACTTTGTATTATACAACCTTGATATACTTGCTTATTTCTACAGAGAATCATGTCATCTGCAAATAAAGATTTTTTCCTTTACTATCTGTATATATATATATTTTTTTTTTTTCTTGTTTCGTTGCAGTAGCTAGGACTTCCAATAAGATGTTAAATAGTGAAAGAGGACATCCTTGCCTTCTACCCTCTTAGGAAAAAAATCTCTAGTTTCTCACTATTAAGTTAGCTGTAGATTTTTTTGTAGATATCCTTTATCAAGTTAAGGAGTTCCCCTGTGTTCCTAGTTTGCTGAGAGTTTTTATCATGAATGGGTATTGAATTTTGTCAAATGTTTTTTCTGTATCTGTTGATGTGACATACGATTTTTCTTTTTTAGCCTATTAATGTAATTATTGTATTAATTGATTTTAGAATGTTGAACCAGCTTCGCATTTCTGGAATGAACACCACTTGGTAATGATATATTATTCTCTTTATATATTGCTGGATTCAATTTGTTAATATTTTGTTTAAGATTTTTGTGTCTATGTTCATGAGAAATATTATTCTGTAGGTTTTTTTCTCCTTGTAGTGTCTTTATCTGGTTTTGGTATTGGGGTAATGCTGACATCATAAAATGAACTGGGAAATGTTCCCTCTGCTGTTATTTTTGGGAGGAAATTATGGAGAATTGCTGTTATTTCTTTGTTAATGTTTGAATAGAATTTGCCTGTGAAACCGTCTGGATCTGTTTCTTTTTTGAAAGATTTTAAATTATGAAGTTAATTTCTTTAATAGACACAGGGATATTAAGGTTATTCTATTCTCCTCGAGTGAGTTTTGGTTGTTTGTGTCTTTCAAGAAATTGGTCCATTTAATTTAGTTATCAAACTTGGGGGAAGAGTTATTCATACTAGTCTCTCTTTGTTCTTTGAATGTCCATAGGATCAGTGGTGATGATCCCTCTTTCATTTGTGACATGGTAATTCATGTCTTCTCTCTCTCTCTTTTTTCTTCTTTCTCTCTTCCTCTTTTTTCTTTTCTTTCTATCTTTTTTTTTTTTTTGGTTCTTGGTTAACCTTGCTAGAGGTTTGTCCATTTTATTAATCTTTTCAAAAAGCTTTTATTTTCTGTATTATTTTTAACTTTTTAAAGTTTTGCTTTTATTTTTATTATTTTTGTACATACCAAATTTAAAATATAAATTGCAGACAAAATGTTCTCAGACTATAATGGAACTAAACTAGAAATAATAACAGAAAGTTGACTGGAAAACCCCCAAACATCTGGAGATTAAACAACACACTCCTAAATAACATGGAGGTCAAACAAAAAGACTCAAAAGAAATTAAAATATATTTTGAATTAAGTTGAAATAAAAATACAGCTAATGAAAATTAATAAGATACAGTAAAATGGTGCTTAGAAGATAATTTATAGCTTTAAATGCATATATTATAAAAAATGAAATTAGAAAAATTCAAAATTAAGATTTTAGAGAAAGATGACAAAATTAAATTTAAGACACTAAAAGTAAAGAAATAATGAAAATGAGACTATAAACTTAAATAGCTGAAAATGGGAAAACAACATAAAAAATAATAGCTGGTTCTCTGGGATGATCCCTAAAATCCATAAACCTTTAGCAAGACTGGCCAAGACAAAATTAAAGGGTAAATTCCAAGGAATATCAATAACTTTTAAAAAGATCTTTATGTAGTAACTTTTTAAAATGTTGTAATTCTGTTCTAAGTTTTTAATTAAGATGAGTTATAGGGAATTTAAGTGATTCTAAAAATGTTGGCCTGAATTTTAGCTTTTGGTTTCTAAATAAATTGATTTTATTTAAAGTGGCCTAACAGCATCAGATGGGCTCAAACAAGAAGACTCGCTGAGTAAGTGGCAAAGATTGCTACTCCACTTCTCAATCCCCATCTTCCTATGACATCTAAGTTCAGCTATTATAACAAGATGTGCTTTTGCTTCAGAAATCCCAGTAGTAGGGCTTGGCTTCCCACAGCTTTGTTTTATGCCACTGCTTTTCCACTGATGTCAACTTCTGAACTTCCCAGTGGCTCTATAATTGGTGTACTTGTTCAATGGCCCACAGGGGCAAGAGCCTGGACAAATGAGAAAAAGGAAAAAAAGCAGAAACTCTACTCCACTGTTCAAATAGGGTGAGTTCCAGACAATCAGAAATTCCAGTTCCATTTTGCATATATATTCCAGACCTATAAATAAATAAATAAATAAATAAATAAATAAATAAATAAATAAAAACTGCCCTGCCTATGTTTTAACTTCAATCCAATGACACTCTTTCATCTCTGATGCTGTCTGAATATTCAGGAATTAGATAACTTGCAATCTTACTCAGAGACTGTAAAAACTTTAACCCACCAGAAATTCCTAGTCATCTAAGGTATAAAGGTCTTAATACCAGTTTCTAGAAACACGGTATTTTTCAATTCCTTTTCTGACTTCCTGGCTTTCCTCACTTTCTGGTAACCCCAGGACTGTCATTCCCATACAGGGTCAATAAAAGGAGGATCATCTTTTGGTCTAAACATGCCGGCCATCATCTGGAATTTGATGTTAGGAAACAGCCTAGATTGTGCATCATTTCCCCTAAGGAAATTTATCATTCCAGTTTGATTAATAAAATCCTCTTGAAGGAAGTATGGGTCACTATTTTAACTTTTGATTATCAGATAGATAAATTAATAATCTAGAAGTGTGAACTTGTAGACAAGGAAGTGGAACTCACCCAATCAGAGCAGAAGAAAGAAAAAAGGACTGAAAAACAGTAAAGATAGCTTAAGGGGCTTATGGCACAACATCAAGTGGACTAACATTTGCATTATAAGTCTCCCAGAAGGAGAAGAAAGAGAAATGGACAGAACACTTATTTGAAGAAATAATGACTGAAAACTTCCTTAACCGGGGGAAGAAAAGAGATATCCAGATCCGGAACCCCAGAGAGTTCCAAATAAGAGGAAGCTAAAGAGATCTACACCAAGATACATTATAATTAAAATGTCAAAATTTAAAGACAAGAAAGGAATCTTAAAAGCAGCAAGACATGTAAAACACCTTTTTTTTTATTGAAGCATAGTTGACACACAATGTTACATTAGTTTCAGGTGTACAATATAGTGACTGTGCTAGAGAAAAACAAGAGAACCCCCATAAGAATCACCACAGATTTTTCAGCAGAAACTTTGCAGGTCAGAAGGGAGTGGAATGACATATTCAAAATGCTGAAAGAAAAAACTCCAAATGAAGAATACTCTACCTGGCAAAACTCTCCTTCAGAATTGAAGGAATTTTCCAAGCAAGCAAAAGCTGAAGGAGTTCATCACCACTAAACCAGCCTTACAAGAAATATTAAAGGGATTTTTTTTTTAAGTCAAAAGGAAAGTGTGCTAATTAGTAACAAGAAAACATGTAAAAGAATAAATCTCAATAGAAAGGTAAATATATAGTAAAGGTAGTAGATGAATCACTTTTAAAGCTGGTATGAAGGCTGAAGGACAAAAGTAGTAAAAATAACTATGATACCAGTAATTTGCAAAGGATACACAGAAATATGACATCAAAAAGTGTGGAGGGAGAGTAAATAAGTTGAGCATTGGAATGGGATTGAACTTGATTTTTAATCAACTTAAAATAGACTGTTACAGATATAAGTTGTTATATGTAAGCCTCACGGTAACCACAAAACAAAAACCTAGATACACAAAAGATAAAGAGTAAGGAATCAAAGCATCATTAATCATCAGGAAAATGCAAATCAAAACAACAAGATATCATCTCACACCTGTTAGAATGGCTATGATCAAAAAGACAAAAAATAACAAGTGTTGACAAGGATGTGGAGGAAAAGGAACCCCCATGCATTGTTGGTGGGAATATAAATTGGTGCAGCCTCTATGGAAAACTGTGTGGAATTGCTTTAAAAAATTAAACATAGAACCACCATATGATTCAGCAGTTCTACTTGTGGGTATTTACTTGAAGAAAATGAAAACACTACTCAAAAAGATATAATGCACCCCCATGTTCACTGCAACACTATTTATAATAGCCAAGGTATAAAAACAACTTAAATGTCCATCAATGGATGAGTGGATAAACAAATTGTGTGTGTGTATGTGTGTGTGTGTACAATAGAACATTATTCACCCATAAAAAAAGAATGAAATCTTGTCATTCACAACAATATGGATGGACCTCAAGGGATCATGCTAAGTGGAGTAAGTCAGTAAAAGAAATACAAATACTATATGATCTCTCTCACATGTAGAATCTAAAACAAACAAAAAAGAACAAGGTCCCAGATACAGAGAATGGACTGACAGTTACCAGATGCAGGGGTTGGGGGGGGGGGTGTGCGGAAGAAATGAGTGAAGTGGTTATTAAATATTAAAAAATAAAAAATAAAGTGTTCTAGGGGAGAAAAATAAAACACATACTTGGACTAGGATTTAATTTCCTAACAATCTTGAATTAACAGTTACCCTACCTGCATTTTTCCCTCTCCCAGCAGCCAATGGACCATGATAATAAGCTATAAATGACAGGGAAGGCTCTTTGAGAAGAGTGAGAGTTCTAAATTTTAGAACAGGAAGTGACATAAAATATCATATAACCCCAAACACTCATTTTATGAAACTGAGGTGCAGTCCAGAGACATGATTTGCCCCAAATCACATACTGGGTTGGAAATGGAACTACTAGGTATAAAGTTTAGACAGGGGCAGGAGAGGACCTAGGGGGTGAGGTGGGGCCAGCTTCCATGGCAGACCACACCTATTGGTCAGAGGCCTTCCTCAGAATCTGCCTAGGTTGTGGTCACCAACATCCTGATAACCAGGATGTAAGCAAACATAGGGACTTCCGGGAAGGATGGACACGCACGAAAAGAACCTTCGGTGTCCTGAGGTGACCTCTTGGCATTAACATATAATTACCATGCCATTTACATTGCGGTTTGCCTCCCTCTCCATGGGCTTTCCCAGAGGATCGTGGGGAAATGGCAGGCCAGCGCATGCACCCTGGGAAAAGGAATCCCCTGTCAATCAGAAAAGAGAGGGAACCTGAGAAACCTCCCCCACCCATCAAGAGTCTATACAGGGCTGGAAGAAGAAAAGAGAGCCCAGCTGCCGTCTGCGGGGCTATCCACTATTCCTTCCTGAGAGTCTACTTCCACTTCCGTCAATAAAGCCTCTTTGCTGCTTCACTGTCACTATTTCTCAACTGAATTCTTTCCTTCTAGAAGACAAGAAATGAGGACCCAACTCAACCCTGTAAGGAACCATGCATTAAATGAGAATATTATAGTTCTTTCATCTGGCACATTTGTTTGCAAGAGACATGCCCAACTTTAAAAAGCTGTCGTAATGAATCAGTCAGGAGAGCGAGCTAGAGATGGTTCCAGTCATATGGAAAAAGAAACAGTTCTAGGAGATAGATGGGCCTTTCCACCCGCAGAGTGGCCCCACCAGAGAGGCCACCTGCCAGCAGGGGGCACACAGCTCCCTTCTCAAAAAGAATTTCCACCCACCTGAGAAGTTACAAAATGGTAAATCTTACAACCATGAAGAAATAGCACAGAGGACATTAGGAGAAGGAAGAGAAAATCAGAGGAGACGAACCATGAGAGACTATGGACTCTGAGAAACAAACTGAGGGTTTTAGAGGGGAGGGAGGTGGAGAGATGGGTTAGCCTGGTGATGGGTATTAAGGAGGGCACGTACTGCATGGAGCACTGGGTGTTATATGCAAACAATGAAGTGTGGATCACTACATCAAAAACAAATGATGTACTGTATGGTGACTAACATAACATTAAAAAAATAATAATAAAACATATTACATTTATATATAAAAAAAATCTTACAACCATGGTCTGTGTCATTAAAGACTGTTTGGGGACTTTGTAGAATTGTGAGATATTAACTTCAATTTGAAGCTGTAGAAGAGGAGATGACATTTGGATAACACCTTAGTCATATATCAGCTTCAGTGTGATTGAAAACATGGGAGCTAGGGTAAATGTCCAGGCTGTTCAGGGCAAAGATGTCAAACCAAGTACTCAGACGCTGAAAAAAAACACCTCTCACTACTATCACATATTTAACATAGGTTCACAATAGTGAGTTAATGTGAGATTATAGCATAGGAAGAAAGGAGGCTATGGCTAGACTTAGAGGTAGTTTGACAGATAAACCAGTTTTTTTAAGAGATTTTATTTATTCATTTGAGAGAGAGACAGAGACTGAGAGCACAAGCAAGGGGAGAGGGAAAGGGAGAAGCAGATTCCCTGCTGAGCTGGGAGCCGGACCCCAGAACCCCGGGATCATGACCTGAGCTGAAGGCAGACGCTCAATCATCTGAGCCACCCAGGCGCCTAGATCAACCAATTTTTACCTAGGAAACCAGGAAACTGGGTCATAGAAATCAGAGAAGTACTTGAATAAATAAAGAAAAACCGGAGAGATTGTGAGCATGGGGTGCTGACAGAGAGAACAGATTTGGGTTAGGGACCAAAGTGCTATTTTCCACTGAAGGAACAAAATAAGAATATAAGATGTCTGAAGAAGGGGGGCAAGGGAACAAGGGTGTGGTGAACCAGTGTACATTGCACGCAGCAATCAAATTCAAGTTTAAAAGCATAGAAACAACTGAGAAAAGAGCTTCTTGCTGCTGTGTGGTGTTCCTCTGCTGTAAGAAACTCAATTTTTTTATCAAGGCTTTGGGAAATTTTTTATATCTCTTGTCATGGCCAAGGGCAAATTTTTTACACACCAAAACAAGAATCCAAGCATAAGCTTCTTGCATAACTTTCTCTCCCTCATTTTTCAACTTCCCACGATTCCTGTGGAATGTAACAGCACTGTCCTGCCAAAAATTTAATTCAAACAATGACGACATTTCACTGTAAAAGACCCAGTGAGACTTAATGCTGCAAAACATAGATCAGAGTAGCAAATCTGCTGAAAAACCAGGCATTGATATGCACAAACCTAAGTGGCTCCCATGGAAAAATACTTGTTATTCAGAGAGAGTAATAAGAGAGGACTTTTTCCCCCCAATTACTATGCAGTGTTGATCTAAAATTCAATGTTGCTTCTTAGGAAGGTTCTTTGACAACATAAAGGGAAAAAAATGGAAAATAATTCAAATAATTCATTTGAATTAAAAAGCACTCTTTTACACATGTACTTAGTGTTCACTTCTTTTTGGAAAGAGAACCAATTTATATTCATATTTTCACTTTGGAATCACTGCTCTTAATTCAATGTTAATTAAGTTGAGCAGAATAACATTTTAAAGCAAGCTATCACTGATGTGGGTAGGAACTGAGTTTCAATGTATTTCCATTTGTCCTTGTTACTTAAGAGAAGTTTCACTTGTGTTTTGACACTTGAGAATCGAACATGATAGATTTTATTTTTTAAAAGAACCATTAACCATTTCAAGTTAGCTGGCTGAGCTGATTTGTTTACTTCATTTCCATTCATAATCCAAAGAAATATTTTGTAACAATTTAAGAGAAATCAGAAAAGAGTGACGTCAAACAATTTCTGAAAGACATAATACTGATGAATTACCTTGGTAAACGGCAAACCATCCGGCAGTTCACTAGCCCACCTGGAGAATCAATGGAGAGTTTTCAGAAAGATCTGAAAAGACAGTTAAGTTCCAAGGTACAAGGAGTGCAGAGAAGCCTAACCTGAAGCAAGGGCCCGTGATGAGTGAGGAGGTGAAAGGGAGTTCTCAACCTTACCCTGCGTGTCTTACAGGAATTGGTCCCCAGGCTATCACTCCTTTCTTGCACTTGGCCCAGATGGTACCCTGGAAAGTGATTTCAACAGCAAATATTATACTTTATTGAAAAACAGAGCAAAAACAAATCTAGCTAATCACATTAAAATCACAAAGAATATAAGTAAGATGAGACCGCCCCATTGCTTACTGTGGGGTTCAGCATCATTTAGAAAGTTTTAACCAAGAAAGAACGGAAGGAAGGAAAGAAGGAAGGAAGAGAAAGAAAAGGAGGGAGGAAGGATGGAGGGAGAAAGAAAGGAAGGAATATGAAAGAAAGAAGGAGGAAGGGAGGGAGAGAAGGGATGGAAAGAGAAAGAAAATCAATAGGGTATATGTATGAAAAAAGGAGAGTCAAATTTATTATTTACAAGTAATAAAATAACTTACCTAGAAAATCTAAGAAAATCAGATAAAGAACTGTCAGTGCAGATGAGAGTTTAGAATGACAATGTGTTCCTGGAATAAAAATAGAAAATTCAAGTCTTTCCTACATTTGAGAAAATAAGACAAATAAAATATAAAATCAAACAAAGAAAATAGAAAAGTAAACAAGACATTGGTAATGATTAAAGAACAAACAGATAAATGGAACAGAAAAGAAAAGACCAGAAACTGACCCAAATATGTGAAACAATTTGATATATAATAAAAAAGAACTTTCAAACCAGTTTGGAATTTTTTTTATTATTATTATGCTATGTTAGTCACCATACAATACATCATCAGTTTTTGATGTAGTGTTCCACTATTCGTTGTTTTCATATAACACCCAGTGCTCCATGCAGTACGTGCCCTCCTTAATACCCATCACCAGGCTAACCAATCCCCCCCACCCCCCTCCCCTCTAAAACCCTGTTTGTTTCTCAGAGTCCATAGTCTCTCATGGTTCCTCTCTCCCTCCAATTTCACCCCCCCTCATTTTTCCCTTCCTTCTCCTAATGTCCTTCATGTTATTCCTTATGTTCCACAAATAAGTGAAACCATATGATAATTGACTTTCTCTGCTTGACTTATTTCACTTAGCATAACCTCCTCCAGTCCCATCCATGTTGATGTAGAAGTTGGGTATTCATCCTTTCTGATGGCTGAGTAATATTCCATTGTGTATATGGACCACATCTTCTTTATCCACTCATCTGTTGAAGGGCCGAGATCCGCTCTTTCCACATGTGTTTTTTGAATAATGAGTATATTGGTCTAAGTAACTAAAAGTCAAGGTAGGTCAGTACCTCAGAAAAATAAATTCTACATCAAAGCAAAAAAGAAAAAAGTTTTTTAAGGAGTTAATGAAAACATGTAATTGCAGAAATACTGGAGTAAAATATTGGTGAATAACCCTAGATTGAGAGAAGTTTATCAAATTATATCACCAAGAGCAGAAACTAATAATGGACATATAAAGATTTTTGTTATACAAAAAAAAAAAAACTGTTAAACATGGAAGTGAAATTAGAAAAATGGGACATGGGAACCCACTGAAATCCAGAATTTATTAGATGGTCTTAAAATTGGGACCTTTCTCATTCCAAGTAAATGAAGACTTTGCTGTTGGGCCGGTGACTGAGCAGATAGAGCTGTTCTAGCAAGTCCCGCTTCAAGTCTTCAGTTGGGCCTTTCTCAGCTTTTGCACAAATACGGTCGGGCTATCATCTGCCCTGAAACACTTGACCAGCGGCCATGCAGGGCAGTCTGGAAGAATCTATGATTCAGATAAACGATGGTAAACAACAGCGTTCATTCTCTTCACTGTGTGAGGCTACCTGACATGCTTCTAAGATGGCCCAGAATCCTTCCTCCTGCTCCAGTACAGAAGGGCTCTCCAGTACACTTTCCCCAGTCCCGGAGAATCGGACCAAATGCTACTCTTTCAGCCCCAAGTTGATAAATGCTGATTCCCGGTGAACCCCAGGAGATTTCTGTGTTGCCTCTAAACTTCTCTACAAGGAAAGAATGAGATAAAGGGGCAACTATTGCAAGAGTTGCTGCTTTCTACACTGCATGTGAAACGTTTTAAAAATTATGGTTAACACGATGTATTTTAAAATTACTAGGAAGCCAGATGGTTTCAATAATGTTCCAGATATACTAGTGAAATATATCACCCATGAATTTATCCTAAAGAAATATGTTAATGACTACAGGTATATTTTGTTTCTTGAAGGAAATGACATTCAACTTGTATTGAACTCAGCTGCTTTGATTCAGCAAGCCACAACTGTTAAAAGCAAGGATATCAGAAAATTTTTGGATGGTATCTATGTTTCTGAAAAAGGAGCAGTTCAGCAGGCTGATGAGTAAGATCTGAGTTGTCCATCTACAGAAACAGCAAGATGCCGGATGACTTTTCAGACTTATTTGTGATATTTTAAAGATGCAATAAAAGCTATAGTGATTTGGAAAACAACAACAACAAGAACAACTTTTAGGGGCACCTGGGTGGCTCCATCAGTTAAGCATCCAACTCTTGGTCTCAGCTCAGGTCTTGATCTCAGGGTTGTAAGTTCAAGCCCCGTGTTGGGCTCCACGCCTAGCGAGGAGCCTACTAAAAATAAATAAAATAAAATAAAATAAAATAAAAAACCTTTTGCTTTCATACAAATGCAATTAACACTCAAAGTATATCTAAATGTAAATCTTACTACTCAATCAATTGTACCCATTAGCACTTAGTTTACCAATGCCACTAAAAACTGCTCCCATGCTGGTAGTTGATACAGGAACTGAAAATTAAACTAATTAGCTAGCTGCAGTAGCAGCTCTTTTTTTTTTACCAGGGGAAAGGGTCTAATAATATTTCTACATATGATCAAGTCTTGTTACCTCAAGGTGAGAAAACATGTTTGAGTTACTGACTTTCTTGTGACTTCTCCCTTGTGGGGCATATCAAGATTTGAATGACCTCGTCAAAACACTAGTGTTATGAATATTGGCTTGATTTCAGTCTTACAGAGCATGGCTTGGTGAACTCTCTAAAGATATGTAAAATCTCTTGTTAAACATCTAGTGTTCCAGGGACAAATTCAGTGATCACATGCATTATGAAATATTTCTGCAATAGAAGTGTAAGTTTATACTAAAAATCATCAAATGATGAACTAAACATAATCTTAAAAATATTCAGTCACATGGTTAATATGTTTATATAAGGCTATCAGGTTTCCTTTACCTTAAAATTGTGCTGTAATATGTAGAAATAAAAAATGCCAGAATTAGGGGCACCTGGGTGGCTCAGTCGTTAAGCATCTGCCTTCAGCTCAGGTCATGATCCCAGGGTCCTGGGATCGAGCCCCGCATGCATTGGGCTCCCTGCTCAGCAGGAAGCCTGCTTCTCCCTCTCCCATTTCCCCTGCTTGTGTTCTCTCGCTGTCTCTCTCTGTCAAATAAATTTAAAAAAAGAAAAAAAATGCCAGAATTATATTGTTGAAAGTGACATTTATAAAAGAAAACAGCATGGCTGCACTGTATCAAAATTGTTGGTGGGACCAGAGTGGACACGTGGATTCACAAGCAGGTTGACTGGCCAGCTCTGTGCCCTGTGGCTCCCTCTCTCTTATTCTAGCAGCAAACCACAGAGCAGCTCCAGAGCCGTCTGAAGGATAGGTAAGCATGTCCCAGGCAGGGCTCCTAGCACTTGTCTTTTTACTTCATTCTTATTAACAACTATTTATTTCCCAGAAAGAGGGCTCACATACCAGACTGTTGGAAACCTTGAATTCTGACTCATACTGCAGTTGAGGGCAAATGCCTATTTTCTACAAGAAAATTTATCCCAATTTTTAAAAAATTTCAAAATAATTGTCAACATCAGCACTAGAAAGCTGGTTTCTTGATTATTAATTGGAAAAATCCTTTAATTATGTTCAGTTCTCAGGGTGCCTGGATGGCTCAGTTGGTTGGGTGGCCAACTCTTGGTTTTGGCTCAGGTCATGGTCTCATGGGTCATGGGATGGAACCCCACGTTTTGCTCTGCACTCAGCTGGGAGTTGGCTTGAAGAGTCTCTCCCTCTGCCCCGCCCCCCCCCACTCTCGTGCATGCTCTCTCTCACTCTCTCTCTCTCAAATAAATAAATCTTTAGAAAAATAAAATAAATGAATAAATATTAAATAAATATATATATGTTGTTCTCTTACTGGACCCATAAAATGTGTAAATAGTTGATTATAAATGTATTTCCCATTTATAGTGCCTTTTAAAGATTACATTAAGCAAAATAAAACTTCCTCAGTTATTAGTGTGAAATATCAACAATGATGAAATTTCTTAGATTACCACTAGATGGTACTATAAAACCTAGTAAATGTAATCTGCTCCTCTTGGTTTTGCGGCTGTTTCAGGCTCCTTCAATAAGACTTTTTTTAAAGATTGCAAGTCCAATGATAATTAATATTTATGTAATGACTTCTACACACACACACTGATCAAATAGTATTGGACTAGCTGAGCGACCTTGGACAAGTCAGTTATCCTCCTTATGCCTCATCTATCTTTCCCCATCTGTCAGAAGACTCCTGGTTCTCTTGCGGGACCCCACATCATGACCTCTCCCCCTCCCAAGGGGGAGCCTAGAACCTAAAAGAGCCACTCAGAATCCTTTCCTGGGATTTTTTTCAAACTAGAATTGGGAAAAGCTAGCTAGTACTTCCCTGCAAGTGCTGGAAAAACAGGGCAGGAAGCTGGCCTCAAGTAGGAAAAAAAGAAAAACAGAGAAGCAGACACAGGGGCCAAGAACGAGTCCTGATAGTGTTCATGTCCCCAGTTCTAGCTGTTCCTGGAGTCGGTCACATGACGGTCCTGCCCTCCCAGAGGTTGATGAATCACATTTCTTTAACCACATTTGACAACAAAGTGTCCCTCTGGTAAATACTCCTTTTTGCCACAGATAGTTTGAATTGAGTTATCATCACTTTGACCAAAAGAATTCTTACTAATCAAGGTGGTGACTTTACTCTGTTACGGAACCTGGACTGGATGGCCTGATGGAAAAACCAAGTGGCACCCAGAGATCTTGGAGGATAGGAGGTTTATTTAATGCCGGCAGGCTCAGAGGAGAGTGGTCTCCAAAGGTCTGAGCCCCGAGCACAAAGGGGGCAATTTATACACTTCTACTTCTGCATATTGGGCACTCTGGGCGCGTGGGCAAAGTGGGGCAGGGAGAAGAACCCGGAAGAGCCCCGGGGCAGGGGCTGGGACTCCCTCACTGGCTCAGTCAGCCATCTTAGGACACAGATTTTCCTTATCATTCCCCCCTTTGATGTCCCTTTAAACAACTAGTTTAGAGGGGATCATTCTGTTTGACTCTGAGGGTTGACTGCAAGGCTTGGGGTGAACATGGACTTAATCATAAACTTAACTGCACACCAGGTAGCAGAGGACCAGGACTGACTGGGGCCAGGAAAACTACGGTGAAATGTGCTCAGGAGTAGACAGCAGAGGGCCAGTAAAAATGGGATCTATGACCTTAGGTAGAAGGCTCTGGGGGAAATTCCAGTCAGGAGGGGCAACAGTGTAGAGTCTGACTCCCAAGATGAGGGAAATCACACCGATAAAAGCCAGGGACCACGGTGAGCAGGTGTCCATCAGTCAGTGGGGTCTCATCAAAGTGAAGCCGGAGTGGGTTCGTGAAGTCTGGCTGGACTGTCCACTGGTGGGGCTCTTGGTCTGAATGAGCTTTCTTCTTTCTCCCAATCTTTAACCCAAACTGAGTCCCCTGTCTGAAAGGAGTGTACCTGAGACCCTAAGGAGATTGAGGCCCTCTCAATGGTGTACTTTGGTAATTTATTTAGGGTGGCCCCCAGGGCATGAAGCTGCTCCTGTATCCCTTTATCTCCAACCTGATGCAAGTTTCCTGAAAGGCTTCCCCAAGCACAGGGGAGGCTGTCCATATATTAATTCGAATGGGGAGAAACCTGATGTCCCGGGCGTGCAGTAAGCATGCAGGAGAGCTAAGGGTAGCAGATCCGGCCATGGACGTTTAGTCTCCTGACAAAACTTCATTCACTCTACTTTCCCTGAACTTTGGGGTCGGTAAGCAGTGTGGAGTCTCCAGGTGATGTTGAGAGATTTGGCCAAGACTTGTACAATGTCTGCCACAAATGCGGGTCCGTTGTCACTATGGATTGTTAATGGCAGGCCGAACCAGGGCACGATCTCCTGCAAGAGGACTTTAGCTACTTCCCAGCTTTGCTCCATCCTGGTTGGGAAGGCTTCGACCCACCCAGAGTATGTGCATACTATTACTAGGAGATATTTGAAACCCCTGCTTGGTGGCACATCTGTGAAGTCTACCTCTAGATCTTTGAAGGGGGTTGCTCCCATCCTCTGGACACCTGGCAAGGACCATGGTGCAGACTGAGCATTATTTTCAGCACAGTGCTTCTTGAGAAGGGCCTCTAATGCAGTTTTTCTCAGATGAGTGAGTCGGTGGTGTTCCTTGACTAGATGCCCTCCAGTTGCTGTTGGAACAAAGATGCGCCCATCTGGCATCATCCACCATCCCTTTTCAGTCAGGGTGGCCCCCTCAGCCATGGCCCATTCCTTTTCCTTTTTAGTGTAACTGGGTGGAAGGACTTCTTCCGGGGGTGCTAGGGCCATGGTGAGGGAAGGGGCTCTGTCTATGTCCTCACTGGCTGCGGTCTTGGCTGCCTCATCTGCCAGATGATTTCCCCGTGCTATGGGGTTGTCTCCTTTCTGGTGTCCCTTACAGTGCAGGTTTGCTACTTCCTTCGGAAGCCAGATGGCTTTGAGGAGTTCCTTTGAGGAGCCTCCTTGTTCTTGATAGCTTTTCCTGCTGTGGTAAGGAGGCCCCTTTCCTTGTAGATGGCTCCATGTATATGTACAGTAACAAAGGCATACTGAGAGTCAGTATAGATGTTGACTCGCTTGCCTTTACCGAGGGTGAGGGCTCAGACTAAGGCATATAATTCAGCCCATTGAGCTGACCAATGCAGGGAGATGATGACCCTTTTCCTCTCTAGCCCTAGTTCTCTTTTCCCTTGGGTGAGGAGAAAACCAAGGTATTGGACTTGTTGTTGGCAGATTTGTGCCTTCTTCCATGAGACTTGGGAGCTGTAGGAGAGCCTTGGTACATTTTGTGCAGTCTTCTTGTGTGTCACTGGTGAGGAGGAGGTCATCCACATACTGGAGGAGGGTGCATCGCGTGGCCTCTTTTGGGAAGCTGGCGAGGTCTGCAGCCAGCATTTCCCCAAAGAGGGTTGGTGAGTTTTTAAACCCCTTCAGGAGGTGCGTCCAAGTCAGTTGCATCTGGCGCCTGTATCAGGTTCAGTCAATTCAAAGGCAAACAGTGGCTATCTCTGGGGAGCTAAGTGGAGGCAGAAGAAGGCATCCTTCAAATCTAGGCAAGTGAACCATCTGGCTGACCCTGGGATTTGGCTGAGGAGGGTGTATGGATTCAGGACCACTGGGTGCAGAGAGATGGTCACCTTGTTGATGGCCCACAGGTCTTAAACTCATCCGTATCCCCCTTCTGGCTTCTTGACTGGCAAGAGTGGGGTATTCCAGGCTGACTGGCACTCAACTAGAATACCTGCTTCTTTGAGTTCGGTCAGATGTTCTTGGATGCCGATCTTAGCTTCTTGTGGAAGGGGGTATTGCCTTTGCCTTGAGGTTGGGCTCCTGGGATCAGTTCAACAATGATAGGGGCTCGATTCCGGGATAGTCCAGGTGGGTGACCTGAAGGGAAGGTGAGTCTGAACTCCATACTGAAGGGAAGGTGAGTCTGAACTCCAGCGGGCTGCTCGGTTGGGCCTGGGCACAGAATAGCCTCCATTCTTCTTCCCTTGGCGTGGTAATTGCTAGTATTAGAGACCCCGTCTCCTCTTATCTTGGGTTCAATCAGAGGCTAGTGTGTCCAGTGGGCTCAAAGGTTATCTGAGCCCTAAGCTTGGAGAGTATGTCTCGGCCCAGGAGACGGATGTGGCCATCAGGCAGATAAAGGAATTCATGTCAGATCTTGTGGCCCCCGAGTTCACACTGGTGAGCCTGGCAAAAGGGCTGTTGTATCACCCGAGTCCCAGTGGCCCCAAGGATGGTCGCAGTCCTTTTGCTGAAAGGGGCCACTGGGGAGGTGACAACAGAGTGCTCGGCCCCATTATCAACCATAAAAGTCACTGGTTAGCCCCCTGCCTTCATTCTGACTGTGGGCTCATGGGGGCCAAGGAGGAAAGAGCCCAGTCCCCGTCAGTCTGAGTCCATTCCCACAAGGCCTCTGAGGTCCTCCTCTCGAGGTTCTTCCTTGTAGCGGCTGGGCTTTTGAGCCTTTCCTCAGTTGGGACATTCAGTTTTCCAGTGCCCTTTCTCTTTATAGTAGGCACATTGATCCCTTGCCAAGGGGGTTCTGGGCTTCCCCCCTTTCGGTGGTTGGGTTCTCCCAGTCTTTGTGTTATCCTTTTCTTTCAGGGCAGTGGCAAGGAGGCTGGCTTTCTTTTTCATCTTTTTGTTGGCTTACCATTTGGCTGCGACTTCCCTATTCATGTAGACCTTATTGGCAATCTCTATTAGTTGGGTGATGTTCATTCTGGCAAAACCCTCTAGTTTCTGAAGTTTTTTTCTGATGTCTGGGGCAGCCTGAGCCACGAAGGAGGTGTTTACCATCTGTTGGCTTTCCTGTGCCTGAGGGTCAAATGGTGTGTATATCCTGTAGGCTTCACATAGTCTTTCGTGGTAGTCCCTGGGAGACTCCCCAGGATGTTGAGTGACCGAGGATACCTTAGTCATGTTCATGGGTTTCTTAGCTCTTGCCCGCATTCCCCAGAGGAGGGCCTCCGGGTACCGGCGGATGTGGGCCTGTCCCTCAGTTGTGGTAAAGTCCCATGCTGAGCACTCTTCAGGTGCGACCGTATTAGCCCAGGCAGCAGGGTTGATCACTCCCGCTGGTGAGTGCTCTTCCAGGTACTGCCGTGCACCTTTCATTATTCTCCTCCTCTCCTCTGTGTTAAATAGGGTGCAGAGTAACTGTTGGCAGTCTTCCCAGGTTGGCTGATGAGTCTGGAAGAGGAATTCTATGAGGTCTACCATGGCCTGTGGTTTCTCAGAGTAGGATGGGGTGTTATGTTTCCAGTTGAGGAGGTCGGTGGTGGATAAGGGCTGATAATATATCACGGAATGGCCAGGTTGGACCGTCTCGTCTTCACCACGCCTCTTGGGTTCCCGCATCTCTCACACCGGCATTTGGAGGGCGCTTACACCCGACCTGGGGTACAGCCTAGCTGCTGGTCCTGGAGAAAGTGGATCCTTTGGGCCTGGGGGCGACAGTGAAACCGATGGCGGCAGCCTGTCTGGAGCTGAAGGGCCAGGTGTAGATGGTCTTGGGGGTATGTACGGTGGGGGCAGGGTCGGTTCATCCTTGGGATCTCCAGCTAGGATTTGTGGAGACTGGGGCTTCTGCTGATTTTCTTTAGGTCGCTTGGATGAGGCGATTAAGACCCTGGCCTGTCCCTGCTTATTGCAAGCGAATCGCACCCGGGGGGAAGGGTCTGAGCAATTCCTAGGCAGGAGTCAATGTACGGAAACTGGTCAGGGTGTCCTGGTTCTGCTCTTATGACTCGCCATACTTGACGAATTGTTGGGAAATCCAATGTCCCTTCTGAAGGCCACCCGACATCAAAGGTGGGCCATTCCAATTCACATAGGGTTCTCAACTTGCCGGGGTTCATCCTGACTCCATAGTCTCCTGAAAACCTCTTCTTAAAATTTTTGGTCATGGTCTCTAGAACCATAGGTTTACTCTGCCCTGACCCCATGGTGACGTCCCTGTGTGCAGTGGCACAGAGACAGACAAAGGGGGGGTTGCCTTCTGAGATGAAGAGACCAATCAGATGCCCATCTGGCCATGTCCTGAAGGAGCTTAGGTGAGGCTTAGCCATAGTGGTCTCAGCGTTGCGACTTACGATAGGAAACTATTCTGATGCCGCCATAGACTGTATGCCATTCACCACGGAATCACAGACAGGCCCACTCAGACTCTGTAGGCTTCTGGGGACCTAAGGGTGCCTGCCTGTGGAGTCACAGAATCTGTCTGCTTGAGCAAGCCAGGTTGGACTGCACATTCACAATCCAGAAGTTATTACATTCCCTCCCTGGGAATCCCTACCTGTGAGACCTCTAAGAGGTCTCTGGGAGGTGATCAGGCTCCCCTTCCACCCCAATGGGGGTGAGCCTGTCTGGGTCCTGAGGCCCCAGGCCTTATGTATATAATAATACCATGGTATGTAATTCTCCCAAAATAGGGAGATTAAGCTCAAAGCTTATGATCCATTAGGAACAGGTAGAATCTTGAAGGGATACAGCTCCCCAGAAATGCCCAGCACTTTGCAAATGGATGTTACTTCTTACAAGCATCACTTCAGTCTTACAAGACTAGATGGCTCAGCCTTTCCAGACATTATGCTACAGGTTTTGAAGGGTAGGTGAGTGGTATGCCTTTATTCCATTAACTTACAGTGCTCTTGATCCCCCCTTATAAATGAATAGGGTAGACATACATTTCTTATATTCTCAGAAATTGAAGACTAAAGAAAATAGCAGAAGATATTGGGGTTTTAGTGCAAAGCAGTAAACCAGTTTGGGTCTTTTTCTCTCCCTTTCTCTCTCTCTCTTTCTGTATCTCAGTGGAAAAATGTAGAAACTTGAGAATCCATAATGCCAATGTGATGTCTCTGAAAGCACCTTAAGATGTACCCATTTTAATGGGTACACTGCTAGGGTGATAGGACCAGAGAGAACCTGGGAACTCACCTCTTAGGTTCATGACTCTTTCAGACCTAGCAGGAATATACTCTAAATTAACTCGGAGCCATACACAATCACTCCTCTGCTAATTAGTATACAGGTCAAATTACAGCTGTCTGATATACGGAAGAGGAATATAAAATACAAAAGTAAAACATAGTTTGAAAAAATCCTTTATGACTGTAAAGTTTTTGTTTTCATTCATTCTTCCCTACATCATTGCAATAAAAAAAAAAAAAACCTATCGTAAACCATAGTCCTTCCTCCATAACAGCAGTGTCATCTGCTCCAACTTCTCCCTTGTTGGGCGTGGCACAACAGTTCTCTAAGGTCATCGTATTCAGAATGTCTATGAATGTTACTTCCTCCACCCACTATAGTTAATTCAGCCAATTCACTTTTTGTCCCATTTGAATTCATTGCTTTTTCTCCATTTCCATAACTATTCTCCTAAACCAAATTCCACTGACCTCAGATTGGATTACAGCAATCCCTCCCTTACTCTCTGTCTTCCTCAAATTTGTTTTCTCTCTAACTGTAGGTAACCTCTACCTCCTTCCTCAAGTATCCATAGTGTACCTCTATTGCTTTTCACATCAAAGCAAAACTCTATTTTGGCATTTGAAACCTCCATCAATTCTCTCTTTTTTTTCATGGATTTACTTTTCATTCATTCATTCATTCATTCCATAAATAAAAACATTTTTGAGTGCTTACTATAGTCCTCTGTCCTGGGTCCCAAGAACAGAGCTGTGAAAAAAAACCAAAGCTCTACCATCTTGGAGCTCTCATTCTAGATCAGGGAGGCAGACAGGGAACAAATCAATTAATACAGAAACTGTTAGATGGAAATAAGTGCTATGAAGAAAAAAACTAAAGCACAATAGAAAAGGTAGAGATTGTTGAATGGGCATATATTTGTATAAAGAATTCAAAATGTTGGGATAGTCAGAAAAGGTGGCATTTGAAAAAGACCAGAAGAGATATGAAGATGAAGCAAGCTACTATTTTGGAGAATAGCTTTCTTTTATTTATTTATTTTTTTAAGATTTTATGTATTGGGGTGCCTGGGTGCCTCAGTTGGCTAAGCACCTGCCTTTGGCTCAGGTCATGATCTCGGGTCCTGGGATCAAGCCCCAAGTCGGGGGGTGCTGCTTGTCCTTCTTCCTCTGCCCCTCCCCACCACTCGTGCTCTCTTTGTCTCTCTCAAATAAATGCATAAAATCTTTAAAAAAAAATAAAATGCAAAGATTTTGTGTATTTATTTATTTGAGAGAGAGTGAGAGTGAGTGGGAGGGACAGGGAGAGAGAATCTGAAGCTGACTTCATGCCGAGCACAGAGCCCCAGTCTGGGCTGGGTCGCAAGACCTGAGCCAAAACAAAGAGCCTGACGCTCAACCGACTGAGCCACCCATGCACCACTTGGGGAAGAGCTTTCTTAACAGAGTGGAAACAATGCTTCAAAAATTGTGAGTTATGGGTGTGTTTGTAGTATTTATGGAACAGCAAGGAGGCCAGTGTAAAGGGAGAGTGAGAAGAGGGCAGGACAGAGAGAACAGGGGACCCAGAGCATATAGGGCTGCCCATGCCACACATATGCCATGCGTTTTGCTCTGGGAGAGTTGGCAAGCCATTTTAACGGTTGAGCAGAGGAGTGACATGCTCTGACTTATAATTGAAAAGATCACTCTGGTCACCATGTGGACATTACTCATATAAGAACGAGAACAAAAGTAGAAGCAGGGAGATCCTTTCTGGTAAGTGATGATTTTCCTTTGGGCTGCAGTGGTTAGCAGCAAGTGATGAGAAATGGGTCTATTTGGAATTCATGTTGTATTTACAGCTGACAGGACTACCTGATTGCTTGAGGTGGTATGTGAGGAGAAAGAAAAGTCAAAGATTTTGAACCAAGTAACTGAAAAGATGGAGTTTCTACTAACTGATACTGGAGAAGGGCTGAAGATACCAACTACTCCTTAACAGAAAAATTCTACATCTTTCGCTTTGGCTCCTTCCCTACCTGTCTGTATCTCCTACTTCCTTTGTTTTGATCCATCTGCCAAGACACAGCACTCATTCAATTGAGGGTATTTATGAATTCATAATTTGCAAAGTCCTGAGCTAGAAACTAGAAGGATATAAAAACATGTAAGATTCCTCATACATTTCTAACAATCTATATGAGAAAAATAATATTATTTATTTGTGAGAACATAACAATATAATTTGAATATGCAAATGTTTATGAATAAATTACCTTTGTGAGCAAGGAATAGTGAATAGGTACAGAGGTACAGCAGGGATCTAACTGAACAAAACATGGCCCTTGTTCTCAAGAGTCTTATATGCTGAGAGTTCAGTGAGTGTTGTTACCATTCCATTGTTGGGATATAAGGGATTTTCAATAGGTGCTAAATGAAAAAATGAAAAGAACAACACATCAGCATTAAAGAGAAAGAGAAAGAGATCATATTCGCCAGGGGAATTCAACAGATGGGTCAAGCCTGCAGTTCTTTCAAGGCCAGCTTGAGTTGTCGTATTCCATGATACTTTCCCTAATTAAGTGCCTTTCCAGTGAGTTTCCTCAGCACCTGCATAAGATCAGCACTGGCGGGTGCCTGGGTGGCTCAGTTGGTTAAGCGACTGCCTTCGGCTCAGGTCGTGATCCTGGAGTCCCGGGATCGAGTCCCGCATCGGGCTCCCTGCTTGGCAGGGGGTCTGCTTCTCCCTCTGCCCTCTGCCCTCTTCCCTCTCGTGCTCTCTCTCTCTCATTCTCTCTCTCAAATAAATAAATAAACTCTTAAAAAAAATCAATCAATCAATCAACATTTAATTTATAATACTCTGTCTCCCACAGCTAGGATTCATGAGTAGGAATCAAGGGGTGGAAATGAGAGGGGCATCACTCCCTGTTACCAATCACTCACGATTAGCAATCAACTAGCAATCTCATTTGATAAATAAATGCAAGGTTTCTCTAGACAATATTCATGATTATAAAGAAAATCTTTGGGCGCCTGGGTGGCTCAGTCGGTTAAGCGACTGCCTTCGGCTCAGGTCATGGTCCTGGAGTCCCGGGATCGAGTCCCGCATCGGGCTCCCTGCTCGGCAGGGAATCTGCTTCTCCCTCTGACCCTCCCCTCTCTCATGTGTGCTCTCTCATTCTCTCTCTCTCAAATAAATAAATAAAATCTTTAAAAAAAAAAAAAAGGAAAATAGAAATATTACCCTCAACTTCAGAACAATGTGATAAGCATTAAATGAAGAAAAGAGAAATGTTTTTTAAAAAGTGCCTTCTAGGGACGCCTGGGTGGCTCAGTCGGTTAAGCGACTGCCTTCGACTCAGGTCATGATCCTGGAGTCCCAGGATCGAGTCCCGCATCGGGCTTCCTGCTCGGCAGGGAGTCTGCTTCTCCCTCTGACCATCCCCCCCATGCTCTCTCTGTCAAATAAATAAATAAAATCTTTAAAAAAAAAAAAAAGATCAGCATTTGCACTTACATTTATACTTTCTTACAAGTGCACATTAGTTATACTCTGGAATGTAAACTTGAAAGCAGGAGTGGATCTTATTTAATTTCCTTTGAACTTTAAAAATGCTAAATAAATATTGTGAGAAAGTTATAAAATATGCACGAATATGGGGCTCCTGGGTAGCTCAGTTGGTTGAGTGTCTGACTCTTGATTTCGGCTCAGGTCATGATCTCAGGGTCATGAGATTAAGTCCTGCGTCTGGCTCTGTGCTGGGCGAGAAGCCTGCTTAGGATTCTCTCTCTCCCTCTGCCCCTGTTCCCTGCTCACACCAGCTTGCTCTCTCTCTAAAATAAATAAATAAACAAACAAATAAATAAGCACGAATATTATAAAATATCTTACATTATTTTAAAATGCTTTTGGAAAAGGAGAGGGGGAGTGTTATGGAACCTGGACTGGATCGCCCGACGCAAGAACCAAGCGGCACCCAGAGATCTTGGAGGATGGGAGGTTTATTTAGCGCCAGCAGCCTCAGAGGAGAGTGATCTCCAAAGGTTTGAGCCCCGAGCACAAACAAAGGGGGCAATTTATACACTTCTATTTCCGCATACTGGGCACTTTTGGCGCGTGCGCAAAGCGGGGCAGGAAGAAGGACTCGGATTGGTGCACGCGCGGGAAGCAGAGCAGGGAGAAGAACCTGGAAGAGCCGCAGGGCAAGGACTGGGACTCTCTCGCTGGCTCGGTTGGCCATCTTAAGACACAGATTTTCCTTATCAGGAGGGTAAGGGGGTCTTCCCAAAAGTACGGAAAACTTCATCCTTTTGGGGTGTGTGTATATATATATATAATGTATATAACACTGTGAATATATGTGTATATATGTGTATGTATATATATGTGTGCATATATAAAAACATATATATATCTATATATCAGCCCAAAATAGGAATCCACTAAATGTTCAAGAGACTTAGTCAAATACTTGTTCTCGAATTTTAGTACTTAGATTTTAAATCAAACAATTGTAGTATTTGCACATATCTTGTACAATTTCTATGAGTTATGGGGTGTGTGGGGGTTTGGGTTTTTTGGGGGGATGTCAACATATTTCACATTTTACTGAGCATACTTATATACACAACATATTTATTAAAAGGGTTTTACAATACACAGTTTAATCACCTAGTTTAAAACTAAATATGTTGTGAATATTTTCTCTTTTACAACAGCTAGAATAATTGCATTAAATGGAGAAAACACAATTTATTATGTACCTTGTTGGGGAAATTTAGTAAGAATTTTTTTCCAATGAGACTTCATTCTCTTTATAGTGCCTTGAATAAAGTGCCTTGTCTAATACAATTTTTTTTATAAATGATAGAAACTTGTCCTTCAACTTAGCTTTTGAACCTGCTTCTCTGTTCCCATCTAATCATCAATCAAGAAATTCATTTTATTTTTTCCTAGTTATCTCTCTCATTTGCTTCCTCTTTTCTATCTGTTGTTTCCTGATACACACTCACACTTCCCTTACTCCACCACACTATCCTTCACCTCCAATATCTGCTTCTTCCTCTCTTATTTGCTCCCCTTACAAATGCTTCCTTTCCTGGGGCACCTGGGTGGCTCAGTCGTTGGCGTCTGCCTTCGGCTCAGGTCATGATCCCAGAGTCCTGGGATCGAGCCCCACATCGGGCTCCCTGCTCAGCAGGAAGCCTGCTTCTCCCTCTCCCACTCCCCCTGCTTGTGCTCCCTCTCTCGCTGTGTCTCTCTCTGTCAAATTAAAAAAAAAAAAAATCTTTAAAAACAACAACAACAAAAAAAAAAACAAATGCTTCCTTTCCTTTCTTTTGAAGCTACTGTCTTAATTGCTTTTGATCAACTCTACTCAAAGCTGTATCAGTTCCACATTAGTAATAGCCTTTAATAATCTGAAGATAGAATTCAATTGTTTAAAGAAAAATATTAGTAAGTCCCTTGGTAGAGTTCAGATGTAAATATTCCTTTTATCAGGCACTGCATGTTGTTTTACTTTTCTCTGAAATATTTCTGATTTAAACCACTATTACTTTGTGATAAGGATTTAAAAAATAGCAATGTATGGAAACACTATCAAGTTTGAGGCATTCTGCAAAGGTAGTGATGAAGGATAGTTGGAAGGCAAGCAGGCAGGGACAAGCCTCCCCCCAAGAGGAAACCACCCTTAAAAGGATTTTACACCACCCTGGAAGGAGCCCTCCACCCTTTTCCATGTGACAACCTGATTGGATGTCAGGTGCAGTGAGGGTAAATCAGATTAAAACAGCCAACAAGCCCATAAAAACCCCTAGATTTAGAAACTCCGGTGGCAAACCTCTCGGATCCCCTCCCTGGGGAACTTTGTACTATCACTTTGCTATTGCTCAGTAAACCTTGCTTTGCTGCCCACCATTCTGTCTGGTCTACCTCTTCATTCTTTGAAGTGGTGTGACCAGGAACGTGGGCACCAATGGAGAAAAAAACCCCTGTAACAGTAGCATACTTTTATAAACCACTAAGACCTGCTGTTATGCTAGTTGTCTTCTCCTGGCAAGATGCTCTTGGTCAAAATGGAGCATTTCATTTAAAATGGCTGTCACCAGTTTGTTGTTTGCTGATTTTGTTCTTCATACTTCAGAGGTGTCCATTAATGTGGTGCATGTGTTTGTGTGTGTATGTGTGTGTCTGTCTGTACTTTAGATGAAATATTCTTCAGGTTGTTTCACGCCATCAATGATATTCATAGTATGAAGATTTTGCCTTTTAAAGATGCTGAGATTGACAAATCATAAAGAAATCATTGCACAATGCTGATGTTTTCACTTTGAGTGAGGCACCCTTTAGTTGCTTAAGCAAGATTTGAAATTATCATAATAATGTAAATTGACATACAATTTTTTCTTTGAATTTTTTTATGAAAAAGCAAAAGCAAAAAAAAAAAAGACAGCAAAGAAAAAAATTCAAGTGAAGAAAATTGTTTCACACCCACATGGGCTAGCTCAAAATACAAAATTAGGTACTTTAATGGGTAGATTCAAGGAACGTAATAGTCCTCTTTGCCTTTCTTTTTTAAATTATTCATTTGTGTAACAATTTTATATTCTTCATTTCTAAGGAAATCAAAAAGGCCTTCACAGTTTTCGTTTCTAAAAGAAATTTAAAATAGTAAATGGAAAAACAGATTGAATTTATAAGATCATTCAGCTACATGGCAGAGACAAAAATCAACTAATTATAGTTTTCATACATAATAATACATAATTGGAAAATATCATTGAAAATATGCTGTTTACAACTGAAACAAATACTTTGGAATACCTGAAAATAAAACCAAAAGAAAAGTGCAAGACTATAACCAAAAAAAGAAAAGGAAGAAAAGAAACATTGTTAAGGAAAAATTTTAAAAAGTCAAAATCAATGGATAGATTATGTTCTTATGTAAAAATACCATAATATTAGAGAGACATTAATTTGGGATGTGCCCTACCATATACCAATGATCTTGGATTCACAGTAATTAAAATAGCATACATTAACATAGGAATAGATCAACAAAATAAGTGGCTAGTACAGAAAAGACATCTATTATTATTGAAATTTAGAATATCATAAACATAGTAAGATAGCTAAGAGCATGCATTCTAGAGCCAGCCTGCCTGGGTTCAAATCTGATTCTGACACTAACTGGCTGTGTCACCTTGGGAAAACTACTTAATCTCACTGAACCTTAATTGCCTAATGTGTAAAATGGGGATAATAACAGTACCTACTTATTTTTAAAAATTAAATTTGCTAGTTCACATAAAACACTTGAAAGGCTAAACTGTCCTAGATAGCAACCAAAGATATTGTCATCACCATCATCATCATCATCATCGTTGGAAGAAGATAACAATTACTATTATCGGGCTGTTGGAGAAAGGATAACGGGTTATTCATTTACTTAAAACATGCTTAAATCACTATTTCACATCACTCACAAAAATATCTTCCAGATCTATTTGTAACAACTAATTGTTCAAAATAGAAACAAAATAAAATTGTATTTGAAATGAAACTATGCAGGAGAGTATAATTATAGTTTTGTAATGGGAAGACATTTCTAAGCTAGATACAAACCCCAACAGCTAAAGGTATAATGATTAAAAAATTATTGGGATACTAATTAAAACTTTTGTGCAAAATACCATAAAGTCAAAAGGCAAAAGTCAATCTGAAGAAAACATTTATTAAAGAATATAGAAAAATTGTTATCCGGAATATTAAAAGACTCCTAAAAGTTAGTAAAATTGAATCTAATTGAAAAATAAGTAAAAGATATAGAAGCAATTTAAATGTAAAAAATATATTAAAAAGATGCTCAATATTACTAAACGCCAGGGAAATGTGTATTAAATAAAAATGACCTATTGTTTTTTTATGTAACATAATGACAACAATTAAAAAGATATCTAGTTTTCACAAAAGGAAGAAAAATAATTTTTCTCATGTACTGTTTGCAGGAAAATGTATTGACCATGACATTTTAGAAAATAAAAGGGCAAATTTTCGAAAAAGTTAAAGGAATATATACTTCAATCAGTAATTGACTTCTGGATATCCATTTCACAAAAAACAGAGGAGCATAAGGGTATACCTACAAAGTATTTTTTTTACATTATTATTTGTAATAGAAAGTTAGATACACATTATAAATCTCTTAAATATATTGGAATATTCATTATATGGTGTACTATGCAGCCATTGAAGAGTAAGGTAAATCCATATGACTTATAAGAAAGACATTTAATTCATATTGTTCAATTAAAGAATTTTGCAGGACCATATATATAATATGATCACACTTAATTTTTTTTAAAAGATTTTATTTATTTATTTGAGAGAGAGTGTGTATGAGCACGAGCAGGAGAGGAGGAACAGAGGGAGAGGGAGAAGCAGGTTCCTCCCCCCTCCCCCCAGCAGGGAGCCCAACTTGGGGCTTGATCCCAGGACCCTGAGATCATGACCTGAGCTGAAGGCAGAGGCTTAACCGACTGAGCCACCCAAGCACCCCGATCACACTTAATTTTTTAATCCATATATTTATAATAAATATTCATGAGAAAGGCCAGTAAGTACACATGCTAAACTGTCAGCAATGATCACATTTGTTTGGAAAATGGCACAAAGGGGAGCAGTGAAGGCAGACCTTCACTTTTTAGTCTATATATTTCTATATTTTTTATTCAAGTATAATTAACATACAGTGTTATATTAGTTTCAGGTGTATAACATAGTGATTCGACAATTCTATACATTACTCAGTGCTCATCACAATAAGTGTACTCTTAATCCCCTTCACCTTTTTCACCCATCCCCCACCCACCTCCCCTCTGGCAACCACCCATTTGTTCTCTATAGTTAAGATTCTGGGTTTTTTTCTTTGTTTGCTTGTTTCTCTCTCTCTCTTTTTGTTTTGTTCTTAAATTCCACATATGAGTGAAATATATGGTGTTTGTGTTTCCCTGACTGACTTATTTTGCTTAGCATTATATCCTCTAGACAGATCCATGTTGTTGCAAATGGCAAGATTTCATTCCTTTTTATGGCTAAGTAGTATTTTGTGTGTGTGTGTGTGTGTGTGTGTGCGTGTGTATATACATATATACCACATCTTTATCCATTCTTCTAGGGATGGACACTTGGGTTGCTTCCATAATTTGGCTATTATAATATATTTCTATAATTTTAAACTATTCTACAATAATATATTTAGCATTGCTTATGTAAGCAGAATAAATAATCCATAGTAGACCTTCTTAGTCTATAAAGCTCTTTCTCTGCCAACTATATAATATTTTTGCTGCCCCACAAAATGCCGAGTCTCACTGATTTCTGTTTCTCCATTTAAGATTTTCTGCCACCCCAGGAACATCAATCCCTTCCCCAAACATAATGCAGAACAACTCTGTCTCATTTTGTACGTTAAACCCAATGAGTAGAAATATGAACAAAGTTGTAGTATAATCCTTTTTTTAAAGCATATAGTTGAAGTGTCTCACAACTAGTCTGAAAGTATCTTGGTACCATTAAAATCATGGCAAGTTTGTAATAGACTAATCAATCAGTCTTCCCTCTTCAGAACCCTCAACTCACTTTCTTTCCCTTTAGACATTGTACTACAAGGATGTGACACTTTAAACCAGGACAACTATCCTGCTATCCCAAGAGGTAAAGCTAAGGGAATGTTGTTAGAGGAATTGAATCAAACCTTAACATTGTTGAGCAATGAAATTGACCATTCCTGGGACTGCTTACCTCTGGAAATCTGCAGATAAAATAGGCAAAATACCCTAACTGATACATGTATTAAATAGGTGTGAGGTATTTCCAGTGATCAAATTTCTGAGCTTTATATTTTAAAGTTTAAACTTCATGGTTCAAGTTGTTTTTTTGCTGTTGTTCTATTCCTGTCCTATCTGGATTAGGGAGTGCAAGAAAGCTAGAAGTGGGCGCCAAGCGGTCTCACCTGCTTTGTATGGTCTCAAGTCCCTCATTCTGAATGTCTCCTCTCAGCACCCTTATGATTAGCAGCATGTTTTATCCACTCCCTGGGCCCATGCATGCTTATCAGGAATTCAACCTGAAGTGGCTGTATCAATGCCAGGTCCCCCAGTTTGAAATGATACTTCAAAGTCTGCCCCTAGCATTCAGTTCTGTTCTCTGAGAGCACCCAATTTTGTCTCTTCTCTTTACTGCTCTCCGCAGTAAAATCATCATAACTAATGAGAATTCTAGGGGTCCTTTGAATCTTTCATGAAATTTGAGTTTCCACACTAAGGATTTGTTGTCAAATGATTCCATTACTTTCTCCAGTTGAGTCAGCTTTTCCGAAGTGTATTGCACAGAGCTGTAGCATCTTGTCTTGTGTAGATGGTAGTCTTTCCTCCCACCTGCTAATTTCTGGTTAGAATTCAAAAAAGCATCTGAGCATCTCAGAGACTTCCCACATTCTCAATCTCCATTTAAGAGTTGTCAGGTACAGGGGTGCCTGGGTGGCTCAGTCGTTGAGCGTCTGCCTTCGGCTCAGGTCATGATCCTAGAGTCCTGGGATCGAGTCCCGCGTCGGGCTCCCTGCTCTGCGGGGAGCCTGCTTCTTCCTCTCCCACTCCCCCTGCTTGTGTTCCCTCTCTCACTATGTCTCTCTCTGTCAAATAAATAAATAAAATCTTTAATAAAAAAAGAGTTGTCAAAGACAGAGTCATTGTTTGCCTTAAGACTGAAGAAAACATCTGTTGTGTTGGCATCTCAGCATCAGCAATAGAGCTTTTGGTAACAGGGCCTTAACTTTCCTTGCAAGACCATGTATCCTCCATTCGGTCCACATAGACTAGTGGTATTGACCGTACAACTTAAGCTTGAGCAGTTGATACATGGCCCAGGACTAGTAGTGATAATTGCACATCTCTATGAACACTATAGGGGTGGACTCAAGACCCAGTGTGGAACAATGGTAATGATATCCAGAATTTCATTGGAACTACTAGAAAACAGATGTCTTTTTGCTCCAGGGGTTGCTAAGCCTGGAGGTGATGGTAGTCCCCTATAAATGGAGAACCTGCCTAAAGTTGAGCTACCACAAAGGAAAGCAGAGATATAGGAGGAAAAAGACAAACAGGAGATATGCTTCCAACACTAGAATTTAGGTATATTAACTGTTACTGAAACTAGTTCTAAACTACTTTTTTTCTTGCATTCAGTTAACCACTATTCTGAATTTTGTGCTCATTTCCTTGCTTTGCATTCCAGTTTCATTTCTATGCATGCATCCCTAAATAATAGATTGTTTGGTTTCACATGTTTTAAACCTACATGTGTTAAAATTTTTTGTGCATGTATTTTGTAATTTGCTTCTTTTGCTTATCTCCATATTTTTGCGAATCATCTATGTTGTTTGTAAGTATTGTTCATGCATTTTCACTGCTCTACAGTAACCCATTGAATAAATATATCAACACTTAAGTTGTGTAATTTCTAGGTTGTTGACATTACAAATCTCTATGAACACACATCCTGGTAAACATGCAAGAGATTCTATTCTTATGACTGGAGGTGCCAGATTGTAGAAACTGCATTCTTTCAACATTTCTGCATAAGATCACACCATTTCTCAAAGTGATTGTACCAATTTATTATTATTATTATTTTTTTTTAGAGAGAGAACAGAAAGAGGGGTAGAGGAATAGGGAGAGAGAGAATTTTAAGCAGACTCCACACCTAGCAGGAAGCCCAATGTGAGGCTCCATCTCACGAGAGTGAGATCAGGACCTGAGCCAGTATCAAGAGTCAGAGGCTTAAATGACTGAGCCACCCAGGCACCCCATGATAGCACCAATTTATAATCCCACCAGACATATATAAAACTTCCTGTTGCTTCACATCCATTTGAATGGTTTCATCAGACATATTTCTCAAGATTTTATTTATTTATTTGAGGGGGGAGGGGCAGAGGGAGAGGGAATCTCAAGCAGACTCCACGCTGAGCACGGAGCCCAATGTGGGGCTCAATCTCATGACCCTGACATCATGACCTGAGCAGAAATCAAGAGTCGGACGCTTAACTGACTAAGCCACCCAGGCACCTCAAGACTTTTTAATATTTAAAAAAATGGTGGGCATGATATGGTAGCTCAAGTATGTTTATTTATATTTCCTTTTTTACTAATAAGGTTGAGTGTATTTTCTATGTTTATGGGCCCTTCACATTGTTCTTCTGTAATTGCTTATTCGTGTCTTTTGACCATTTTTTTTCTTTTGAGCTGTCAATTTTTTTCTTACTGATTTGGAGGAACACCTTGAGATATTCTGGATGCTAATCTTTTGTTGTCATATATTTGAAACTCTCACGACTTACCTTTTAACTTTTTTCACATTATCTTTTGATGAACAGAAATTCTTATGTTTAGGGACGCCTGGGTGGCTCAGTTGGTTAAGCGACTGCCTTCGGCTCAGGTCATGATCCTGGAGTCCCGGGATCGAGTCCCGCATCGGACTCCCTGCTCAGTGGGGAGTCTGCTTCTCCCTCTGACCCTACCCCCTCTCGTGCACTCTCTCTCACTCTCTCTATCTCAAATACATAAATTAAAAAAAAAAAGAAATTCTTACGTTTAATAAAGTCTAATATACTAACCTTCCTATTTGTGTTATGCACTTTTTGAATCTTATTTTTTTATCCTTCTTCATCCCAGACTAAAAAAATACAGTCTCCTAAACTTTTTTTTAAAGTGTTAAGGTTTTGCCTTTCATATTTTAGTCATAAATCCATAGTCAGGTGGTTTCTGTTTATGAGCCAATACTGTGATCCCATTTATTTTGTTTCCATAGACTTTGTCATTTGTCTTAGTACCGTTTATTGAATAATCCATCATTTTCCTGCTGACTCTAATGCCACCTCAGTTACTTACCAGCTCTGTTTCTCTAGTTTCTCTATCCCTGAGCCAATAACATACTAAGTATAAAGTTTAAATATCAATATCTTATAGGGCATGTTAACTCATTGTATCATGGTTATTGTTGACCCTGACACTTCACATATAAGAATCAAGTTGCTAAAGTTCAAAAAATAAATTTTGGGATTTTGATTGGCAATCTCTGAACTATAATAAACTATTAATTCTTTATTAATCAATTAGAAAAAAATATTTGGGATACTGAGTCCTCCTATCAACATTTATTAATGTCAGTCTATTAGTTGATTTAGGACTTATTTAATTTTTCTGAATAAGAGTTTATCATTTTCTTCAAAAAGGTATTACACATTCTTATTTCATTTATTAATACACATATTATCTATTTTGTAGTTATAATACATATCTCTTTAAATAATGTTATTGGTATAATGACATGGATTATAAGTTGATTCTTTTATTACAAAACAAACAATTCTCTCTCTCTCCCTAGTGTCAGTAATTTATCTGCATTCTTTAGGACATTTTTGGGGTCAATAATAATATCAATAATCTTATCATCTAAAGTGATTATTATTTTTACTTCCATTGCAATTCTTTTTTTTTTTTAAGATTATTTATTTGAGAGAGAGAGGGGGAGAACACAAAGGGAGAGTGAGAGGGAGAAGCAGACTCCCCACTGAGCAGAGAGCCCAATGTGAGACTCAATCCCAGGACCCTGGGATCATGATCTCACCTGAAGGCAGATGCTTAACTGACTGAGCTACCCAGGTGCCCGCAATTCTTTGTTTGTTTGTTTTTTTAAGATTTATTAATTTATTTTAGAGAGAGAGAGAATGTGAGCAGTGGGAAGGAGAGAGGGAGAGAGAGAATCTCAAGCAGACCTGAGCCAAGTGTGGAGCCTGACATGGGGCTCAATCTCACCCCCCTGAAATGATGACCTGAGCCAAAATCAGGATTTAGACACTCAACCCACTGAGCCACCCAGGCACCCCTCCATTGCAATTCTCAAACTAAATTTATCTTTTACTGTTACTGTGGAATCTCCAGTACAACACTGAATACAAATAGTGATAGTAGTCTTTCATGTCTTCTAATTTCCCAAATGAAACATTTTTAATAAATCATCAAGTATGCTGTTTGCTATAGATAGTTTTTGTAGATACACTATATCAAGATGAGAATGTTCTCCTTTATTCTTAATTTAGTAATATTCCATTATCACTATTTCTCTTCAATATTGTACCAGAAGTCCTAGCCAGTATCATTAAATGAGAAAAATAAATTTAAGGCAAAAGAATTGGAACGAAGAAAATTAACATCATTATGTTTACATGATGTAATTATCTACTTAACAAAATAATTCAACAAAAAAATTGGAAATGATAGAAGAATACAGCAAGATATGTGCATACATGTAAGGTCATTATACACAAGTCCATTGCCATTCTATACATTAACAACACGCAATTAAGAAATGTGCTTATGGATGGAACTAGAGAGTATTATGTTAAGCGAAATAGTTCAATCAGAGAAAGACAAATACCATGTGATTTCACTCATATGTGGAATTTAAGAAACAAAACAAATGAGCAAAGGTAAAAAGAGAGAGAGAGAGAGAGGCAAACCAAGAAACAGACTCTTAACTATAGAGAATAAACTGATTGTTACCAGAAGGGAAGAGGGTGGAGGGCTGAGACTAGGTGATGGGCATTAAGGTGCACTTGTTGTGATTAGTACTGGGTTATGTATGGAAGTGTTGAATCACCATATTGTACACCTGAAACTAATACTACAATGTATGTTAACTGGAATTTAAATAAAAACTTTAAAAAATGTGCTTAAAAGAAGACACTTTCAACAATAGCATTAAAATATCAAATACTTAGGAATGAATCTAACAAAGGATGTGTAAACTCTTTGGGAAAACAAAAAAGATTATTCAGGTTCAGAAAGACAATCTAATTGAATAAAAAGATGTACCATGTTAATGTAGAGGTAAAATTCATATCATAAAAATGATAAACCCTTCAATTGATTAATATGCAATCCAATGAAAATGCCCATAGAGAAAATTCATTACTAGTATTGAAAGAAATATCTAAAAAATGTATGCTTTTTCTGAAAATAGAAATTTTAAGATCTCTATCATGCATGAAAAATATGAGTTTGTGAGAAACATAGTAATTTTATTTATTTATTTATTTATTTATTTATTAAAGATTTTATTTATTCATTCAGGAGAGACAGAGAGAGGGAGAGAGAGGCAGAGGGAGAAGCAGGCTCCCGAGGAGCAGGGAGCCCGATGCGGGACTCGATCCCAGGACTCTGGGATCATGACCTGAGCCGAAGGCAGACGCTTAACCATCTGAGCCACCCAGGCGCCCAAAAACATAGTAATTTTAAAGTCTTTGAGTTATTGATCATATTGTTGCTTATTGTGATAAATATCTTCTTTATTTTAATTGAGGTATAGCTAACATATAGCATTAGATTCATTTCATGTGTACAACATATTGATTCAACAATTATGTACATGACAAAATGCTCACCATGATAAGTGTAGTTACCATACAAAATTATTACAGTATCATTGACTATATTCCCAATGCTGTACTTTTTATCCCTGTGACTCATTTATTTTACAACTAGAAGTTTATACTTCTTAATCCCCTTCACCTATTTTGCCTATACCCCCACCCTCTCCCCTCTGGCAACCACCAGTGCGTTCTCTGTATTTATGACTCAATTTCTGTTTTGCTTGTTTGTTTTGTTTTTTAGATTCTATATACAAGTGAAATTATATGGTATGTGTCTTTCTCTGTCTGACTTACTTCTTACTTACTTGTGCTGATTATCTTATATTTGACTCCTCCAACCAGGAGGTTGGCCTCAGTGGATCACATCAAATACCTCCATAGGTCTCTGGATTTAATTGGATCAGCCAAAAGAGACCCCCAGCAGGAGACCAGAGGCAGGGAGGACAGTGAGGTCATCTTGAGCTAATTATGTCAGCCAGTAGAAAATCACTGTTCTCAAGTGGCATGCTCTACACAAATTTATTTTTCTGGGTTCCAATGACCACTCTGTCCCCTCATCTTTTTAATACTATTGCCAATGGTGTCTCTCTCTCTCTCTCTGTTTTTTTTTTTTTTTTTTTTACAAAGTGTGCTGATAACTCCTCCCTGGTATTTAACCCCAAGTTATTGAAGTATCCATTGTGGTTTTTCCTATATCCAGTGTACATCTCATAAATAGTCCCATTGTAAATAAACCCTCTTCAAATTATCTTAAATTGAGTATGTCTGAGTGAACATTTACGTACAATAAATATCACAGTGAATAATAAATCAAGTCAAAGTAATCTAGGATCATCAGATAAAAGAGTACCCTGGGGCACCTGGGTGGCTCAGTTGGCTGAGCACCCACCTCTTAATTTCTATTCAGGTCATGATCTCGAGGTCAGGAAGGAGACCCACATTGGGCTCCATGCTCATTGCAGAGTCTGCTCAGATTCTTTCTCTCTGCCCCTCACCACTCTCATTCTCTCTCTCTCAAATAAATAAATAAAATATTAAAAGAAAAAAAAGAGCACCCTGATCTTTGCATAGCATATTACAGGATCCAAAACTTTAGTGACTAGACATTGAATAAAAACCTCACTGATATTTAAGAACAAGAAGAAAACAGGATAATAGAATATAAAATATAGGTGGCATTTTGCTTATTTTTCTATAACTGGATCAACTAAATATTAAATATTACTTTTGCCTCTTATTTAACAAATATTCAGGCATATAATAATATAAAAAATGAGCAGATCCATTTACCATTAGTAGAATCTTTGCTTGATTATATCTATGCAGAGGAGGACCCTTAGATACTTTTTTAAGACAGCGTGGGGGAAGGTAGGAGGCAAAAATTAAAAACTTGTGCTAAAATTTCCTAGTGAAATACATGGTAACTTAGGATGCCATTCTTGTTGGTCTGGCATAATGAGAATTAGCCTACTATCCTTATATTAGGTCAGTTTAATTATTGATGATGGAGGATTTAGAGGTGAGATAAAGGGTTATTAAAACACTGCTATAAAAAATTGACCATTTTGATATTAGGGGAAATTTAATGTAATCTTAAATATACATAGCATTTACATAATAACTAGCAGACTTATTAAAAATTTCCACTAAGATTAAGATCGAAATTTGTACTAAGTTGAAATCAAACTCTGACAGAATTTTGGCTATGGTGAGTGCCTAGACATTGGCTTGAATTACCAAGAGTGAATATTCATGAGCATTTATAGAAGTAATGCAACAGAATTTTGACTATGCAATACCTAACTGCAAACTTACACAACAGCAAATGCATGAGTAACTAAAGCATTCATAGTACAGTAGCAATTTCTGCCATTCATAAAGCAGCCTGAATCCAATATATGAATTGACTAGTTTTTGGTCACAGTGTTAAGTTACAACATATGTACATTTACTTTGAGAAATTGTAGCATAGAAATTAGGCAAAAGAGAATATATAGTATGGTTTGGGTAATCTGCATAGACATAAAAAGATGAACCAGATGTTTACAACCCAAGGAGCCTATGATTCATAAATCATTATCTAAAATGTAATCTAGAGAACAAATGCGGTTTGTGACTGCATACATATGTCAGTAAAAGTCAAGGTCAATCAGCCTTGATTTTTTTTTTTAACTCCTGGTATGAAAAAGAGGCATGTGGGAAGAATATAAAAAGCAGACTTGATATAAGAGAGGACCCAAGTTCAAGTTCTGATTGTGAAATTTAACTTAAATAAGTCACTTACCATCTCAAACTGAGTTACTCCATGTTTTAAGTGGAGAAAGTAGTATCTACTTCACAGTATTTTAAGCATACAAAGTGAAAGCGTCTCGCAACCTGTAAAGCTATATAAAGATACCTTTATAAGTTAAAGTCTTGAGAATCAAAGGGTAGATATTTTAAGCTATGTATTTAAGGACTTTGAAATTGAGACTTTAGCCTTCTTCCCTCGAATGAAGATGCACATCATGCTGTGCAACAGAGCGGATGATACATTATTACAGAATTAAAAGGTCAGTTGACCTGTCCGCTTCTGAAACACAGTAAAAATAATACTGAAGTTTTTCTAAATTCTGACAAATCTTTGAATAATCACCTTTGGGGTTTGCTTAATTGACTAAATATAATTTTAACTAGCAAATAAAAGAATAATTTTCTAGTTCAAAAGTTCTTATGGCATATTTACATGAGTAGAGAAGCATCTTAATATTGCTTATTTTTATTCTTTATTAATAGTCTTCAACCTTGAAATTACATAATACTAAATTATGAAATGACATATTTAAGCACAGTGACTACTTGATTTAAGCAGGCATGATAATAAATTCTTGGTTTTATTAGACTTTTTAAGTTATTAATTATACTGAAATAAATAATACTACCTTAGGAAAAAAACTGAAATATAGATAACTGAACACAGTACAAGTTCTTAGAGAAGTAGGACCAGGTACATTTATGTCCATAGACTATGTTTATAATATCATTATTTTAATTGTAAAGATCAATCTGAAAAAAATATTTTTATCCAATTTATCCATTTTGATTGAATGAGACCTGTGGATCTTGGTATTTCTTAAGGAAATTACAACTCAAGTTTGGGTACATAATGACAAGTTGTCTAATATAAATTCCAAATAAGTTGTGATTATATTTTATTTTGCTTTTTTCCCCCCCTTAGTTTTGTAGCCTAGTCGAGGTCTGAGCTATTCCTTATAGATGTCACAGATACCACATTTCCACTTTTAAAAACTACACAAAGAATTTATGGAAATTGTCCCAATTCCTTTCAATATGCTTGAGCCTCCCAGACAGGAAGTATTTGTTTTATCTTTGCATACTTAGCACCTTGGACAGTGCCAGGCATAAAATAGGCTCTTATCTATTCTAGAGCAGATGAATACATGAATGTTTTTGTCTTATAGATCGCTGGAGCTACTAATCACCAGGGCTTAAACATCTTTTTATTTTGCTGTAATTATGTTGCTTGTATGCAAACTATTCTTAAGTTGTTTTTATTACATTTTTAATGCAAGATGTTACACTCAGAAAATAAAATCTCTTGCACTAAAATTCATGTTAGCATAAAAAATAATATATTGACTTTTTACCTACAAAACCACATATTAATATGAGAAAAATTTGGAACAAAAAATACCCTTTCTAAAGCAGTGTTTACTTTTATTCTCATCTTCAAGTTCACCAAGGAATTCTTTGAGGTAGGAGGGAGACCTTCATACTAACCCTCCCTTCCCCAAAAAAAACTGGAAGGAAAAAGAATTTTCCAGTCGTATTTAAAAAACATTATTGTGGAACCGTATGGATTAGTGTGCATTGTAAAGACATATATTCTGAATTCCCTCTTTTCCTCCCTGAATTTCCTTTAATTTCCTATTTTATAAATACACTCCGTGATTCCTGTTAACCATATGCACTACAATAAAGATTATGGATTCTAGCAATTGCTTCTTGTATTCACAGTAGAAACTAGAACTTAGTAAAGGAAAGAATATATACCGAGGGCAACCTCGGCTGTAAACGATCTCTGTAAACCGATATTTATTCGGTTTGCACTAAATTGGTGGTGGTATCACAAGAGCCCTTTGTCCCTGGGACGGTGGGTCTGGCAACCATTATCTACTCGGGGAAGCGACGTCTGATGACTCCGCCCGGGCTGGGGGTGGGGAAGGTGCACCGCGTGGAGAGCTCTACGAGAATTAAAGTGAGCGAACAAAGAGAACTCCCAGCAGCCGCCCGCCAGCTCCTCGCAGCTGCATCAGGAGACGTCAGTCACGCCCGGAAGGCTGTTCGAATACGCCTCCCAGAGAAAAGAGCTCAAGTAAATAATTGATGGAGATTGATCCGCCCAGGACAAAGCTTTGCAGAAAACCAGTGGATCCGATTTCGAGTGGTTTTGGAATCCCCTGCCAAGTACAGGATATGGGAGCCCAGCACGGACTTTGAGTGCGGCTACGGATCTTCCATCTCGGGTGTGGCTCCAGCCTTTTTGTCTTCTTGCCACCTTCCCTATCACCCCCCGCCCCCCGGCCCGTCCCCGCCTTCGTCTCTTTCCTCTTGAAAGTAGCCTCTCTTTGGTTACTTCTACCCTATCCTCCCTTGCAATCCCGCCCTCTCCCCTGCCCAGTCCGGTGAGGTCAGCTCATGAATATCAGTGCACTTCCTGAGGAGCGTCTGGCACCGCTTGGTACCTCGCGCGTTCGCCTGCCCGGAGCCGCAGCTCCAGCCGAGTCGCGGCCCGCGGGAAGTAACCGGCTCTGGGGGCCGCCGAACCTTCACGTTAACGCCATTGTTTGGAGAAATCGAGTGGGTGTGGAACTGGGGCGAGAGGGCCCAAAGTCGTGCTCAGCCAAAAAGTCGCATATAATACTACGAAGTTAAACTTTCCTTGTCTTTAAAAGACAAAAAAAAAAAAAAAAAAAAAATTTAAAAAATAAACCCTGAGGTCGCCGGAGGATCAGAAGGAAAGCGCTGTTGATTTGCATCAACTTCGAAACATCGCGTCTGCAGAGAAGTGAGCAGTTCTTCTGGATTTCTAAAGGGATGGGGATGAGAGATGGGGTGGGTCAGTGGGCAGATAAAATATGAGATGAAAATTGTTGGTTTGTGCCCATCCGGGGTTGCTTGGTTGGCGATTTCCACGGGGGAAGCCTTGAAGAGGCACAGCATCTTGTCACTTTGTGAGAATCACGTGACAGCTTGGTACCTTTGGTTGTGGGAGCCGAGTTCCTGGAACCTGAGCTTTCTCCTGGTTTGGAGCTGTCTGGGGCCGAATTTAAACGTTGTCGGGTGGCTCTCAGCTCCTGAGTGATTATGCCTAATTCAAAACAAAAGTAAGGTTGCATTATTGGCAATATATTGGCAATATAGCTTGTTTAAGTGGTCCACATTATTGTGACCCATGCTGTTGAACTAGGCCAGACATTCTAGGAGCATGTGGCTCTGGAGAACATGTAGAAAATAAGTTGGTGGATAACTTTTTCCCCCTTAGTGACTTCTTTGTTCGCTATTATTTTTTAAACAGTTGGAAGGAGATCCCAAAAAGAGAAAGGTGCAGAAGGAAACTTCCAGTAATATTTATTCATAAAATGAGGAATTGCTGCATGTTCACTAAGTTATGATACTTAAAATGGACAATAACAGTAATAATCCTAGTAAAATAACTGGCAAGCATCTCCTCTCCTAATAGGAGGATTTTTTTTTTTTTAAGGAGAACTTTCTGCCTAGTCATACCCTTTTCAGTGCTTTAAAGAGAGATGATAGCTCTAAGGAAAAAACACCAAACTTACAGCTGATCAGGTAGCTGGATCACTAGGGAGAAGAACACAGGAGGCATTGGCTTGCTATTTTCCAGATTTTAAAAGCTAGTGATAGTTTTATCTTGGAGGAAATACACAATAGAGGCTTATGGTGCCACCATGAGTAAGGATGCCCCAGGTTTCTTGGGTGCAGGGTCATTCTGTCTCAGAATTTGGCTCCATAGGAGGAACCAGGCACTTTAAAAGTACAACTTTACCTCTGATATAAACTTTACCTATGATATATACCATGTAATAAGATGTTTAAAAATGAAAATATTTTCTATCTGGCAATTACATTTAAAACTAAAATGACTCACAAGAACTATAAAATTCAGATAAATGTGGAAGTCATCATCTATAATTTAAGAAATTGTGCAGAGCCGCCAATAAACTTTTCCAAAAGTATTTTAAAAATTATTTACCAAAGCTTAAAGAAGAACACTTTTAGGGTTACTAATAACTAAACCATATAGATGATTCTGAATGCCATTACTTTCTTAAACTGAAGTTGATTTAAAGTCATTCATTACTTTTATTTTAGTTCTAGACTAAAGGAAAATGGGTGCATTTCTCTAACCAAGAGCAACATTAAGAGTCAGAGCTGTCTGAGACAAGTACCATGTATCCACAGCAAATTTCCTCTAGGAACCTACATCATAACCCCTTTCCTCTAATTGAGAATAGTAATTAAATAAAATGTTCTCTACTAAACTGGGTTTTAAGGAGGAAAACCAAAGTTAAAAAAGCAGGGTATTCAACTCTAGCGTGTGGACATCTCCTTTTCCTTCTGAAGCTTCTTCCTGACTTTATCCCCTCACCTTTTTTTTTTTTAATCTCCCTTCCCATCAATTCCTTTCTGACCCATAGCTCACCATTGCCAGAACCTGCTACCGTGAGAATGTTAGGCTCAGCTGCTTTCAGATCATTATGGAGTGAAATGGAGACGGTGCCTCCCTGGGCAAAATGAGAATTGACTATTCTGCATCCTATTCCTAAACTCAAGGCTTTTATTAAGTGCTTTCCAAATGTCACGATTTTCTAGGGCTTCTCTTCTATGGGGAAATCACCCTTTGCTCTGTAACAATGCAGACATGTTGTGTGCTTCCCTTCTATTTCTATCCCAGATTAGAAAGGGAGGTTGGCGGATTTGAGGAGGGAAAAGAATGATCTGGTGATGGACCATTCTAAATCTCATCTGGTAGATTCTTCCTAGACCGCCATGAGTCAGCCACCGATGGGGGGCGCTGCCCCTGCCACAGCCACAGCTTCTGCGGCCGCCTCTGCCACTGAGGCTCGACTGCACCCAGAAGGCAGCAGCAGAAAACAGCAGCGTGCTCAATCACCTGCCAGATTAAGGGACAATTCGGTCCGACAGACGACCGCGACCACCCGGTCCCCCGTGGGGGCCGGCACTAAACTCAACTCTGTTCGACAGCAGCAGCTGCAGCAGCAGCAGGGCAACAAGACTGGGAGTCGCTCAGTGCCCCCGACCAGCGCCCGAGGAGGCGGAGGCGGGGCGGAGAAGGCTGCGCCCCTGGCGCCCAAAGGGGCAGCGCCGGGAGCTGTCCATCTCGCGGCTGGTGCTGAAGCGGCCCCCGCGGCGACCCTGGCCCCGGTGGGCGTCAGGAGGCCTGGCCCGTCGGAGGAGCCATCCCGGGAGCTAGAGCCAGTGTCCGCCAAACTCGGGGAACCCCCTCCACTCGGGGAAGGAGGAGGAGGGGGTGGGGAAGGAGGAGGAGCCGGCGGCGGCTCCGGAGAAAGGGAGGGGGGCGCTCCGCAGCCGCCGCCGCCGCCCAGGGGCTGGCGAGGGAAAGGCGTACGCGCTCAGCAGAGGGGCGGCAGCGGCGGGGAGGGGGCCTCCCCTTCACCATCCTCCTCTGCGGGCAAAACCCCAGGCCCCGGCAGCAGAAACTCCGGAAGCGGTGTTGTGGGGGGCGGCAGCGGTGGCGGTGGGAGCTACTGGAAGGAAGGATGTCTGCAGTCTGAGCTCATCCAGTTCCACCTCAAGAAGGAGCGAGCGGCAGCGGCGGCAGCCGCGGCTCAGATGCACACTAAGAACGGCGGCAGCAGCAGCCGCAGCTCCCCGGTCGCTGGCGCCCCTGCCATTTGCGAGCCTCTTGCAGTCCCTTCCGTCTCCCCAATGGCGGCGGCAGCGGAGGGCCCCCAGCAGAGCGCCGAGGGCAGCGCGAGTGGAGGGAGCATGCAGGCGGCGGCGCCTCCTTCGTCGCAGCCGCACCCGCAGCAGCTCCAGGAGCAGGAAGAAATGCAGGAGGAGATGGAAAAGCTGAGAGAGGAAAACGAGACTCTCAAGGTGAGAAGGGTGGGGGGAACCCGGTGGGGGAGGGGCGGTGTGGGCCTCGGAGGATTAGGGCGTGTCCCGCGAGGGTGAGAGGCTGTTAACCTGTTAGGGAGCCTTAAAGAGGGAAGGGAACAGGAAACCAGAGGAGGGGGCTCCTAGGCCTTTTCTAGATTTAAAACGGCCTAAGATTAGTAGCCTCCAGATCTTAATTTAAACCCAAATTTGGGCCTTCGTTTCTCTAATTATCATGGTTTGTCCCACTTTTTCATGGAGAGAGATAGAGTAGGAGAGTTCAAGAAGGCCCAAAGAAGGCCCGTTTTTCTAGTTTCTTCTTCATTCAGCTCTGTCACTCCTGTCTCATGGAGAGGGGCAATAAAACTGAGAATTTGGAGATGGAATGGGGTGCATACGGTGCATGTCCGGGTGGCAGGGGGCGAGGTTAATTTTGACCCGCGGCCTGTCACCGCCTCAGAACGAGATTGATGAGCTGAGGACCGAGATGGACGAGATGAGGGACACTTTCTTCGAGGAGGATGCCTGTCAACTGCAGGAAATGCGCCACGAGTTGGAGAGAGCCAACAAAAACTGCCGGATCCTGCAGTACCGCCTCCGCAAAGCCGAGCGCAAAAGGCTCCGCTACGCGCAGACTGGGGAAATCGACGGGGAGCTGTTGCGCAGCCTGGAGCAGGACCTCAAGGTCTGTGGAGCCGGGGCTGGGGGGAGCGCGGGCGCGGTGCGGGGGCGCGGGGCAGGGGCTGCATGTAGGACCTCTTTGCGAGGAAAGGCCTTCACTGGTCATTAGCAAAGACACGGAGTTTCGCAGCGCTAACCACGAAATATCAGGTTCCATGCAGGGGAAAGGGAAGAACAGGCCAGTGGGTTTGAAGAGTCCAGTGTGCGTGGAAGGCCTTGCGGAAAGGAGCTCTGTGGGCTTTCTTGGAAGTAACGGTGATTCTTCCAGAGATGATGGGAGGAGAGCGCCTCCCCCGGCAGAAACGCGGGCGTGGCAGAGCGCAGATCGTTGCTTGATCGCGCCTCCAGAGGCTGTCTTCCAAGTAAAGGCCAGGTGAAATCAGGCAGTCAAGAGCAGCGTGATGAAGACTCCTGAAGGGAGAGTAATTGAAGGCCAGAACAGGAACAGCGTTGGGAAGATATTAGAGTTAGGGTTTCTCGCTGCAAGTCCCCCTAACCTCCTTCTTCCAGGACTCCTTCCTTTCTGTACTTTGCTAACTCCCTGAAAGAAAATCTGTCCAATTTGCCGCCCCTTTTGGAGAAGTAAAGAGCTAGTGAGTAAATGAAAGAACCTCATTCTTAATGTGAAGCTGTTCCTTTAGAATTTCCCCCAGTGGTTAAATTTTAACCTTGAAATATGTTTTTTAAGTAGGTGTGGTCTGTTCAGTTCAGTTTGACTGTAGGCCGATTCACTGACAATGCAAACCAGTGTTGTCTTCATAACCTTGGACAACCAAACATAATTTTAATTATTTTAACTTCCTCAAGATATGAAAATCAAGTGTAATTATCCTATATTTGTTTTAAAGAAAGCTGTGAGAAAACACTTAATGAGAGTCATTGTATTTTTTTTTCTTTTCCTAACAGTGCTCACTATGCACCAGGCACTGTGGCAAGCATTTTTATATATATTAACAGTGAGTTATTTCTCTAAATGTTAGCTCAAGACAAAAAAAACAAAAAGCACCTATGAGGTTGGGATTATTAATAGCATCATCTTGCTCTTCTTGTATGGAAGCTGAACCTTTTACCGAGGTAAAGTGCCCAGCCCCCAGCCCTGGGAATCAGCTAATAGGTGGCCAGGCTGTCTCCCCACCCAGTATAAAACTACAGTCTATGTCCTGAGCCACTACATAATACTACACCAAAGGGTTTTGTTCCAAACCCTAAAATTTCCAAGATGATCTCAAAGCAAAAGGCAAAAATGTACACTGTAAAACAAAACAAAACTTAATCTCAAGGACTGATAGTTTCCTGAAAGTGAGCACCTGACATCATAGGATCAAAATTCAAGCCCCACACCTCACCTGTGAAAACTGCATTTTCTAGTCTTTAAAATGAGTGATATAGGAAATATCTAGTGTTGTTGTAGAATTAGAGGAGATATGTGATTTCTATACACATGACAAATCACAGTTGAACATCTATGACCTTGGTGAGTATAGAGGTTAAGGGAACAGAGTGGAGAGCCAGACTACCTGACCACTTGTTAGCTGTGTGACCTTGAGCATATTACTTCACATCTCTGAGACTCCTTTTCCTCATTTATAAAGTAGGAATAGTAATAGTCCCTATATCATGGGATTGTTGTGAGGGCTAAATAATTTATGTATGTGAATGACTTATATATGAAGCATCTGGAAAGATGACTGGTATCTGGTAGAAACAATTTCTGTATTGATTCTTAGTAGTTTTATTTATTTATTTATTTTTGGCTCTTAGTAGTTTTAATGTGAATATAACTTTAGCTCACTTATTGTATTGTCTTTAATTACATATTATTGTTAAAACACTTCAATTTAGGTTGCAAAGGATGTATCTGTGAGACTTCACCACGAATTGGAAAATGTGGAAGAAAAGCGAACAACAACAGAAGATGAAAATGAAAAACTGAGGCAACAGCTTATAGAAGTTGAGATTGCAAAGCAAGCTTTACAGAATGAACTGGAAAAAATGAAGGAGGTTAGTATTTGATTATCTCATGGTATGCTACATATACATTTAGTTCTTTAGAAAAGAATCCCCAGGACTAGTATGACTGTTAAAATAATTCCGTTTTTTAATGATTATAGAACAGTTCGTTGTTCTCACCCAATATACTAACAGACACATGACTTCATACTAAATTAATAAGTAGCAAAGAAAAACTGATGTCAGCCCTGTCTCTATCTTGATATATATGAGCTCTGACTGAGGTTTCATCCTGTCCTCTAAATTTATGGTAATGAGGGGCACATGGGTGGCGCAGTTGGTTGAGCTGCTGACTGTGGGTTTAGGCTCGGGTCGTGGGGTTGAGCCCCGTGTCAGGCTCTGCACTCAGCCTGGAGTCTGCTTGGGTTTCTCCCTCTCCCTCTACCCTTACCCACCCCCAATAAATAAATAAATAAATCTTTAAAAATAAATAAATAAATTTATGTTAAAGAAATTACACAGCTATACCAAACACAAAGGATGTCAAGAGTATGAAAGACTAAGCCTTGTGTTGAGAAGAAGAACTAGTCTTGTGATTACTACTGAGTTCATAGAACCACAGACTTTTAGGATGAAAGGTCAGAAAAACCATTTAATTGAATCAAATCGAATCAAATTGAATTGAATCAAATAATTGCTTGAATCCTCTTTATGACAAAACCCCCAGATGATCGAATGCTTAGAACATCACCAGTGACTGACCTTTAAGATCTTTTGCATTAGCCAGTTCTGTGACAGCATAGCTCTGTTTAAAGGTTTTCTTTGTTTTGAGTTGAAATCTATTTCATTGTAACCTTGACCAATTCATCTTAGTTCTTACCCTTTAGGGTAGAAGAGTCAAGAGTCCTCTTCCACATCAGGTATTTGAAGTTTCTACCATGTTTCCCCTAAATTGTCTCAAAGAACAAAATTAGTATCAAAGAAAATAATTGGAGGAGAAAAGAAACAGAAAAGATTTATCAAGAAGTAATTAGCTTTGTGATAAGTAGCAACTGAATTAAAATACTCATCTTTGAAAACTGCCTGAGCATGTACAGGCAACTTGTGAAAACTATTATTGAGAATTAGCAAGTGCACACATGGTCCTCTGGACATTTTCCTCTGCTTAGATATGCAGAATTTAAATGAAAATCCTAATCTTTCTGTGGGCTGAGATATTGCACCTTTCAATGCTATGCTTATCTCAAAATGGTATAAAAATATATATTACCATGTAACAGTGAAAATATCAAGTCTGATTAGGAGTATGTGTCAGGAATTTGTATTAAATAGTTTCAGTGTGGTAAACTATTTTGTGATCTAAGTTTCTACTTATTGTTATATTATCCTGATTTAAACATTTTTTAACATGACAAATTAGGGCAAAACCATTTTCATGATATGTAATTCTTGGCTAATACCTAAGGATGGCTGTGTGCTACAGTAGGAAAACATGGAAACTGGGAACCATGTGACCGTCCTTACCAGTAACTAACTGGATGACTTAAAAGGCTTCAAACTTGCCTCAGTTTATTCACTTGTAAAATGTTGTTTTAATGATTCTCAACATCTCCCACAGCTATCATGACCTTTATCATGAAATCCAGGACATTATCTTTAAAGAAGAGCATAAATTTTTTTTCCCTTAAGAGATTAACTATGAAATTATGTACGTATATGTTTCTTAAACAATAATGTACAGTTGAAGTAAAAAAATGAAAGTTTAATTTCCAGGAAAAACAATGAAATAGGCAGCTCTATTAGTTTGCTAGGGCTGTTGTAACAAAGTACCAGCAACTGGGTGGTGTAAATAATAGACATTTATTTTCTCACAGTTCTGGCAGCTGGAAGTCCAAAGTCAAGGTGTAGTCAGGCTTACTCCCAATGAAGGCAGGATCTGTTCCAGGCCTCTCTCCTTGGCTTGTAGATGGCTATCTTCATGTTTACATTACATTCTCCCTATAGATGCCTATGTCTAGATTTCCCCTTTTATAGACATCAGTCATTGTAGATTAGTACCTACCTAATTGTAGGTTGTACGTTGTAGATGGACTGCCTCTGTAAAGACCCTATCTCCAAAAAAGGTCACATTCTGTAGTACTTGGGGTTACGACTTCAGCATGTGAATCAAGGGGACCCAATTCATCCTATAACCGTAGCAATTAAACACCTTCTTGTAGGCAAGCAAAGAGAAAATTCATTGTCAGTTCCATTAGGGCTCCATTCCACATTCATACCTCACTTGCTTTCTCCCATATTCCTTGTTTATGCAATTAAGAACATTCAAGTCAAAACAAACTTTAAAGCGACTGCCTTTGGCTCAGGTCATGATCCTGGAGTCCCTGGATCGAGTCCCGCATCGGGCTCCCTGCTCGGCAGGGAGTCTGCTTCTCCCTCTGACCCTCCCCCCTCTCATGTGCTTGCTCTCTCTCATTCTCTCTCTAATAAATAAATAAAATCTTTAAAAAACAAACAAACAAACTTCATTTGACTACGAGGAATAAAAGAGAAATACTTTGTGATTTGGTATCATGTGAATGTTTCTTAAGTAAATATCTGAAAATTGATTTAAGAATGGCATAAGAACTTTCTCATTTCATTCTGTGTCTAGAAAAGGGGAAAATGCCTGTAGACTGTTCATTAGCCAGATAGATGGGACCTCTCCCATTGTAAAATAAAAGCCAGAATAGTCTGGCTACCAGGAAGAAGGGCTAGAACCTGAGAATGTCCTCAGGAGAATCATTGTAGAGATGTATTTCCTTGATTCTGTTCCCTACACCCTTCCCTATAACTATTCTTCCTTCAGGACTCTGACTCTGATTTGGGAAAACACTCTAGTAGCATCAAGCAATGTGGGTATATGTTCATGCCAAAAAGGAAATTCACATTCTCCTTGGAGTTCTAAAAGCCAAACTCCAGTCCCTGATTAGAGACTACAACAACAACAACAAAAGTGTAGGGGATTTAGGAGCATGTATTCAGGATATCAGCTTCTAAAGTAACCTTTGATTAAAAAGATGGGCTCTACAATAGCATTCCCAGTTTGAGAAGGTGGGTGGCAGTGGAGAAAAGAAATAGAAATAGGAAGAACAAGAGAGTGGATGAGAAAGATCTGGGGGATTCTAAATGTAATAAAGGAAAAATGAAAAATATTCTGGCAGGAAAGTTCTGAAATCATTCATTTGAAGTTAAGCTTCAGAGTGTTCAGAAAAGTGTCAGGAATAGAAAAGGTAGTTTAAAAATATATTTGGAAATCAGAAATGTTTCATTAAAATGAGATTCTTATAATGGTAACTTTGTTATCTTCCAAGAAGATCAATATTAAAACTGAGTTACAATAATAAGTGTCTCACTGTGTGGGGTAGGAGCTGTGACAGCTTCAGTTAATCATCTACTTCCTTGGTTGTAAAATGAAAACATATTCAAGTCCTTGGTGAGTGTTAACCACACAACTGTCATCCCTTTGTGGCATTCTAATCAGTGGAGAAAACAGAATGAGGCCAAACTTTCCATTATGAAGAAAAGACACTAGTTATGGAGTAAAATCATAAAATGTTATGTAGACTATACTAGAGAGAAGCAATCCTCTAACTCCCAGTTTTTAGTTTCTTATATGGAGTCATATAGATGTTGAACAGCACAACTGGGACCAATAGGCCATCTGCTGGAGTTTGGAAACCATTTACTAAGAGTTTAATTGGCTTCAAGGGTGTTGACCAATTGCTGTCAAGGCTAGTGGCTGCACAAGGTCCTATGCACCTGCTCACATCCATCTGCTTATCTTCTTCCTCTGAGAGTACAGAGTAGGCACCAAGGGTAAGAAGAGTTGAGTAGAAGCAGAATAGAGGTAATTAGTTGAGTCTATTGCAACTCATTGCTTGTATTGAAACAGTTGGTATTCTGCCAATTGCAAACAAGAGGGACCTCTTAGGATGCAGCCTTTGAGTCTTACTGGTTTTTTCATCCAATTACAAAACATTGATTGCTACCACCACTGTGCTTTCTTGCAGTAGAAAAATGCCTTTACTTTTATGAAACCCAGGGAAAATGATGGTCTTTCAGCATCACAAGCAATCAGAGACAGATTTTTACAAAAGTTATTTCATGGAAACTATGACTAGCTCGTAGCATGAATGCCAAGACAGGTTAATGCATAAATAGCATAAAGAGAGGATATGGAGGAGGCTCTGTGAGGGATGCGTCTCTGCTACAGTTAAGTGAAGGTTACTGCCCTTCCTGAAGTCCTGCTGCTGTAGGAAGAAACTTTACTTTGAGAGCTTTGAAACCCTTGTGCTCTTCAGAAGGGAGGGGTCTTCTCATGTCGCCTTTAAGATCTGACACTGGGAGAAGCATTGATGACGGACATTTGAGGAAAGAAATAACCAACAGAGGACCTTTGAAGATGGAATGGAAGAAAGAGTAATTGAGATGATGATGATAAATGTTTACTTGATCCTTTTTATTTCAGAATCTATCCTCTTTGTGTTGTTCCATCCCTTAACCTCATGCAGGAGTCTTAAAATAATTTTCTTAACTTTTCCTGGTCTTTGCCCTAGAGGGCTCTTAACTTGCCTACTGCAATAGCACTATCTATCTTGGGACTTTTATTTTCTGTGCACTTGGTTAATATATCCTATCAATTACAATGAACTCTCATTCTAGATCACAAAAAATAATTAGTACTATAAATTTTAACAGTAGTGTCTCTTTTTTTTAAGTACATAAAGAATATATCTGTTTACTCAGACTCTCTTTACAGACAGAAAACTTTAATAAACAAATGTTTCTTCTGCATGTTTACTATTGCCTATTTATTTTTTGATATAAAATAAAGAAATGAGTATAACTTTACTTGGATTTGGTAGGATGTGTTTAAGTTCTTAAGTGCAAAAACGAAATGCTGAGTGATAAATCAGCGAAGCAGCATCCCAAGAGACAGTATTAAGGGGGAATTTCTTTGGCATTCAAGTATTTTCCCCCCTGGTTCTGGTAGTTGTAATTTGAAAAATAGAAGAGCGGTCACTGATATTTTTAAATGAAATTGCCATAAATATTTCTAAATGCATCAATTAAACACTGTTACTTTAGTCGCATCTTCTCAGAGGCAATAGTTTGTTGAGTCACTTAGGCAGGAATAATATGGACTAAATTGAAAGCAGAAAACAATGTGCTTGGTAAACAGAGGAAAGCTTGTTTTCCAGGTTACCGTATGTTGTGAATGTATTTTCAAAGAGGTATTTATTTAGAAATTATAAACTCCATTGGATTTTTTTTCATGAAATTACATAGCAGTTGTATGCACTCTGAAGTGACTTCCAAGACTCAGTCCTGTATTAGTGGCTTTTTTCTTTTACCTGGATGCCAAGCCCCCAGCCAGCAAAAGCAAATCCCTGTTGGTGAGACAATCCCTGTTGGTGGAGTATTTTGTGAAACATATTGAACTTTTATTGTAAATGTCAGATTTCTGTTTATTTAAATGAAGAGCACAAGTGTTTTAAAGCTTTGAAAGTACAGATTCTTCCTATAGCCAGGTTGTGTCTTGGCTGGAATTTTGAACTTTATATTCTTAAAGCAGTAAGGCACTGTATTAAATATGAATTTTACCTAATTAAGCATTTCCTTTTGATTATGTATTCAGTTCCCATTTCAAATATCTATTAATTCTCATGTTTGCAATGGCATGGCTTCATAGGAATTGTTCAATAAATGTATGTTGAGGGGCACCTGGGTGGCTCAGTTGGTTAAGCATCTGGCTCTTGATCTCAGCTTAGGTCTTGATCTCAGGGTCATGAGTTCAAGCCCCACGTTGGGCTCCACGCTGGGCATGGAGCCTACTTAAAAAAAAAAATGTATGTTGAAATGTCTGTTGCATTTGCTGGTAAACCATATTGATGGGAACTGAGTCTCCAGCCGTGGACTCTGCCAGTTTAACAGAGGTCCTGGGGCTCTAGGCTGAACTTAGTGATCTGTGTATGAGAGATGAGCAACTTATATATGTTTAAATATCTCCATGGGAGTGCTTTACCTACACAGGTATTAAAGAGTTGTTTACTTCTCCAACTTCTTTCTCTAACCTACCTTAAAAAGGAATTTGTAATGGTTCTAATTAAATCATAACCCTTGAAATAAGGTTTTAGGGGCACCTGGGTGGCTCAGTCATTAAGCATCTGCCTTCGGCTTAGGTCATGAGCCCAGGGTCTTGGGATCGAGTCCCGCATTGGGCTCCCTGCTCAGCGGGAAGCCTGCTTCTCCCTCTCCCACTTGTGTTCCTGCTCTTGTTATCTCTATCTCTGTCAAATAAATAAATAAAATCTTAAAAAAAAAAAGAAAGAAGGGTTTAAAACTTTGGTCAAGTAAGAATTCTGGGAAGAGGAAAGAAAACTTAATCCAAGGGATGTGCATTGTTGTGAAACAACTCTGAGCTCAGTAGCAATCAAGGCAGGGAGAGAAAAATTGAGAGAAATTACTTCCTAACTGTGACTGGATATGGAGGCAATACCAAGTTTTAGAGGAGGCCTTCAGAGCAACCATGAAGAAAATTCATCCTAGTACAGGAAAATGTTCACAATTATAAACAGAAAATCTGTGGATGGCTCACATGACAACCAGTGGATGGCTGAGCCTTTGTAACAACAATCAGTTCTCATCTATACAATCAATAAATCAAGAATTACACTTTTGCAGAAAATAACGTTTAGACATTTTGTCATTAGCTGTGAATTTGAGTGCGGTTTTTTAGAAAGTTCACATGTCATGGTGTCTAGAAGCTGACTTTGAGGCCCGCCTCTCATTCCCTGTGACTTTGAACAAATAACTTGAAATGCATAGTCTTTATTCATAAATGTAGAAGTTAATCTAAATACTCTCAAAGGTTCCTATAAAAATGTCATTTTCTACTTTATTATTCATCTCTATTCTCCCCGGAAGTTCTATTTATAGTCAGGTATGCCAGTCTGTTTCACTACTATTATTATTATTACTGTGATTATTTTTTTCATTCATTCAATCAACAGATATTTATTGGATAGTAAATTTATTGCCTACTGTAGTTTGGACATATAGAAGCCACATATAGATGCAAAGACACAGATATCAGGGTGTTGCATTAAACTCAGAGTTTCTACTAAATGAGGGCAGTCATCAGCTAAACATCCAAACATTTTAATTTTGCTATTATTGAAATGATATGACTTCTCTGACATTTTCTGAAGGTTCAAGTCTTTATGTTTCCAAACGTATAAAAAAAATCTCTTTGAGGTCACTAGGCTTTTGTGTGTGTGTGACAGAGAAAAACCTCACATAGAACTGACCTTCATTAAACAACCTAGTCTTTTCCTTAAAGGACGCTGATGGGTATAGCTGAGACCCAGCTAGTCCCTGTGGTGCCTTTACGTTTTGGGGCTGTAATTCACAACATTCTTTTTTTTTTAATTTAATTTAATTTAATTTAATTATATTATGTTAGTTACCATATAATACATCATGATTTTTTGATGTAGTGTTCTACGATTCATTGTCTTCATATAACACCCAGTGCTCCTTGCAGTACGAGCCCGGTGATGGGTATTAAAGAAGGCACAACATTATTTTCTACCACTCCCCTCTACCCTCGACTGCCTGAAAAGGGCCCTGCTTCTAGTGGTGCAGAAAATAGCATCTCTCTGCCTCAGGATTTTCCTCAAGGCTAAAAACCAAAAACTTTGATCTGCCTTTGATTTAGCAAACGTTTATTGAACATATATATAAGTGTATATAACAAGATAACAGTGTAACCATGAGGGTAGTCCCTGACCTCAAGTTAATTACTTTCTGATAGGAAAGACAGCTTTGTAGAAGTTGCACTTTGACAATATTTACACATGTGCATTACTCTACTGACTACTTCGATGTTCTTTATCTCAGAATGGAAAACTTATGAGGAAGAGGCTGATACTTGCTTTGATCGCTGTAGCATCCTCAACATCCAGTTCAGTGCCTGGCATTTAATCAATTAGACCATATTCTTCTGTAATATAATAACAACTGTTTATTCCATATTTAATTTGTATATATCTTTTTCCCACACTAGACTGTAAACCTCCTGGGAGTAAGAACGGACTCTTGTCTTACTCATCATCGTGTCCACAACAACCAGAAATTGTTGACACAAAGGCCACAAACAATAAATAATTTTGAGTGAGATAATATATGGAAATTAGGAGAGGTGTTTCAGGCCCTATTTTATGGAGAGAACAAGAAATACGATTCAGAAACAGGGCTCTTTCTGTGGTGTCTATTGTAATACAAACAAGAGAGAGGGAAATGGATGAGGAAATCCAGCCTTTCCCTGCTTCCAGAATTAGAGATTACTTGAGACTTTGCTATCTCCTAGAAACTTCTAGTCCTCTACCTTGCTTCTCTCAAACCTGTTATTTCCTAGAAGCAACAACTCTTCCCTGGAATAAGGTCTCATAGGGAGGGGGGAATGAGGACAGGAGCTCGAAAACAAGAGGACAACCCTGACACCTTACACATCAGTTCTGCATTTGACTTCTATATTCTTTGGTGAGACAATACGAAATGCAGGTTTAGAGAATGAGAGAAGACTGCAGATCTTGTCACTCCCAAAGACTATCCAACTATTTGCTTTAAATCTTCGATGTTTGGGATAGTCAGTTCAGTAGTGATTTGGCTGGACAGATAAGGAAAATTACTACTCAATAGCTACCAGCACTGAGTGCTAATTATTAGCCAGTCACTGTGCCAGAGACTTTATGTATAATGATGTTGTTAATAGTTTCATTTTAGGGGTGCCTGGGTGGCTCAGTCAGTTAAGAGTTCAACTCCTGGTTTCACCTCAGGTCATGATATCATGGGTCCTGGGATCAAGCTCCATGTCTGGCTCCACGCTCAACAGGGAGTCTGATGGAAATTTTTCTCCCTTTTCCCCTCTCCCTATTATCTCTCTCAGATAAATCTTTTTTAAAAATAGTTTCATTTTAGAGATAAACACTCAAGGCTCACCAAGGTTAATATCACTAGTAAGCAGGCAGGGTCCACACTGGTCTGCCTGCCTCTAAGCCCATAGTCTCCACTGGCCAATGCTGCCCAACTGCACTGTTGGGACTCAGGGTGCCCCTTCACAAGCACCTCTGTCTTCTTCCGGACCCACAAATGACCTGACCTCTTTAGGGACCTCAGTTCTAGAATCTCCCAAGTTCTGCACCTCTAGCACACATTTGGAAAATTGCACTAAGCAAGTATATAGAGAATACTTTCAAGGCATCCAAAGGAAAACTGTTTTATCTCACAGAAAGGAAATCCTTGCAGAAAAAAAAGAAAAAGAAAAAGGAAGGAAGGAAGAAAGAAAGAAAAAGAAGAAAGGAAGGAAGGAAAGAAGAAAGAAAGAAAGAAAAAGAAGAAAGAAAGAAAGAAAGAAAGGAAGAAAGAAAGAAAGAAAGAAAAAAGAAAGAAAGAAAGAAAGAGAAAGAAAGAAGAAAAAGAAAGAAAGAAAGAAAGAAAGAAAGAAAGAAAGAAAGAAAGAAAGAAAGAAAGAAAGAAAAGAAAGAAAGAAAAGAAAAAGAAGAAAGGAAGGACGGAAAGAAGAAAGAAAGAAAAAGAAAGAAAGAAAGAAACTGGAAACATAGGGCTAAAAAATGTGTTTTCAGGTCTGTTGATGCCATCTCTTCTTTTTACAGAATTTATACCTGTGTTATTTCAGATAAATCACTAATAGCTGACTCTCGACTTAATCACCTCTTAAAGGAAAATAATGATTTTCCCCCTTCAGTCCATTCACAAGGACAAACAGAAGAGAGTATGTGTGGCGTGCCTTATAAACCATAAGGTGGTATAGACATCAGATGCTCTTGTCATTATCACATAGTTCTAGATTCGCTGATTAAGACTTAACTCTTAAAAAGAATGTTTGAGTCCATGAGAGTGAAATTTTAGATGTACCCAGGACTCCAACTCTTTTGCACAGGGCTTTGAAACACTTCTGCTTTCTCTTTCCCCAGGAGTGTCTATGACAGTGAAGTCCCACTTTATAGGTCCCTTCACTGTAAAGCCATTCTAACTTCTTCCACGAGGCATCACCATCCAGCACCTCACACCTGCAGAGGTTTGAAGGGACAGTGCAGCTAGACTGTCTGCCCCTGCACCCCCCAACAGGGCTGACTGCTGATTTGTCTGGATAAATGTCTCTCCTACCTTTGCTGCTCTATAAATTTTTTTCTTAAAGAGAAACATCTTAGCAGAGAGAGGAGGGCTATTGTATTCAAGCACAAGGTACTTTAGATTGTTTCGTGCCTTTTAGTGACTCCATAGATAATTCTACGCTCAAGAACCGTATTTCTATTTAATTCACATGGAGAGACTGTTAGATATACAAAAACTGTAAATGCTTGGGCAAGAGAAGAGGTGTTTCGGAAGATGTGATTGCTGTCAGAGGAGCTCATCTTTAGCTCTTAAATTAGAATTTACTCGGTTCCTTTGTTTTCCAATACTTGTTTTACATTTGAGCAAATATAACATGCAATTTCACTGTATATTATGAAGTATTTTCTAAGTTGAAAATTCAGTTATATCTTGAAGATTTTAGACTTCATTGCATTTATAATGGAAATACAATCATTTATTTGATGTCTCCATTCTTACTCCATTTTTACATTTCAGGGTCAGTTAAACTGATCTTTATCCAGATGGTAAATGACATTTGAAGGTGACATTTAAAGATGTCATTTAGCTTCTCTCCTGACATTTTCCATTTTATACTTCTATATTTCACTTAATGGGGCCATTTATATCCAGTGTGATTCAGCTCAGAAGCGCTTAAAATTAAAAATTCAAAATAGTCTATATTCATCTGCTGGCTAGCTCAGTTATTTCCAATTTGTCTAGCCAATTAATCATGTTGGTAAGTGGTTAATAAAATTACATTATTTTTTCTTTCCTTCACAAAGTAAATGTTCTTACCATTATATTGGCCAGGAACCTTGAATAATAGAAGAAATAATTAGCCCAATTGATTATTGTATTCAAGTGCATAAAGAGTGACTAATGTCAGTATGTGGTTGCATCTACTGCTTCCTTGCAAATGGAAGAAAAGATTTTCATAGAACTTTATCAAATGGTAGCCATCTGTATGTATTTAGGAGGATCTGTTTTATGGAAAGTATTGTTTTTTGAGGATAAAATACAGCTATCAGATTATTTCTTTTAGAGGTATAGCTACATTTAAAATAGAATAATTATGTTCTGCAATGATTTGGAAGGTAGTTATTCTATTTTTAATTCTATTAGTATTAACTTCAAGGTTTTTGTTTTTTTTTTTGTAATACATGTATGATCCTCAGTTTTCCCAATTACCAAAGTCAAGAGTAAAACAAGGAAGAATTCTTATTCTTTCTTGGATTACTGTTTGGTCTTTGTTAATTTAACATAGGATTATAAACTACCATTGCTACTATTACTTACTGTTATAGTATATAGTTTCAATTTAAAGAATATCTTTTGCTTCATATGTAATTCAAACAATATACATCTAATTTCAATACTTTCTATCAGTGATTTTAAACCACAACTACATTTTTGAACCTCAGTTTTAAATAATCTTTAATTTGATTAGATAATGATCTTGACTTTTTTTCTTTTTTACAGGAAAAGTTTGTAGATGTTATACTTTCTGACCCTTTGTACTTTTGAAAATAATATGTGGCTGACTTCACACAGAAATGGCAGAATGGTATTAGCGAGTGAAAATTTTTTCTTTTCACCTTATATATTCTGTTCCATTATCTTCTGGCATTTGTTTTTCAGTGGAGAAATAGGAGATTGGTCTGACTTTGATTCCTTTGTAGGTCAGAATGTATTCTCTCTACATAGTTATGGATATTTTTCTTTACCCTTTGTATCAATCACAGTCCTCCATAGGAAAGGAAAGTCACCCTAGATGGATCATATATATAGGATTACTCACAGTGGTGTGGGCAGGATTCAGAGAACATACTCTTAATTGGGGCTGGTCAGGCATTCAGAGAAGACTGGCAACACTTGGAAACCATCACCACCTCTAGATATAAAGACGCTGCTGAGGAAATGGTGTTCCAGGGGCCGGTGAAAGCTGGAACTGTGGAGGAGGGTCCACCCAGTGGGAGCTGTCATCTGGATGTGCCTTAGCTACTGCTAAGATATGGTGTTGAAAAAGTGAGGGAGTACTGAGGGTTGCTGGAGGGGAGGGGGTGGAGGGATGGGGTAACTGGGTGATGGACATTAAGGAGGGCATGTGATGTAATGAGCACTGGGTATTATATAAGACTGATGAATGATAGGCCTGTACCTCTGAAACCAATAATATAGTATATGTTAATAAAAAATAAATTAAAAAAATAAAAGCACAGTTAAAAGAAAAGTAAAGAACAAAGAAAAGAAAAGAGAAACAGAAAAAGTGAGGGAGTGAGGAGAAATACCCTAGACTCTCTTTCCTCCTACCCTTCATCCCTCAGCATTTCTGCCCATGCCTTCTATTGGCCAAACCCAACTAGAAGGTGACTGGCAGGGAAGGGAGCATAGGTAAAAAAGTATGCAGAGGTCAACCTCCTGAAGCACAGAGCAGGACAGAGAAGGGGCAAGAATGAGTCTGGATAGCTAAGGAGAATAACCAGTTCAAAAATATCGCCAGGACATATCTAGGTGATGGTCTTTGTTTGTATGTCCAGAACATGTAGACTCTTCAATCTGGAAAATAAACACTTATTTATTAATTATCTCAGAGAAGCTTTCTTGTAGTATAGGCTTGACAATCACACATGCTCTATTTTGCTCACTTCGTACCCCCTACTACTTCTCATCCTTTTACCTTTTTTTTGTCCTTTTCATCTGTGTCCTTGGACAAATTCTCGAGTTTGTTCTCAGTATCATTGAGTTAATTTTCTGCTATGTCAGTCGTGCTCTTTGAAGACGCCAGTGCAAAATTTAATTCTTACATTGAATTCAAGGTTATATTCTCAAACACATACAAGTATTCTTTTTAAAAAAATATTTCGTTTTTTTATTTGAGAGAGAGCACATGCTGGGGATGGGGGCGCAGGCGGGTGGATAGAGGGAGAGGGAGAAGCAGGCTCTCCACTGAGCAGGGAGCCAGACGCCAGGCTTGATCCCAGGATGCTGGGATCATGACTTGAGCCAAAGGCAGATGCTTAACAAACGGAGCTGCCCAGGGACTCCCTAATTCTTGTATTGAAGTTTAGTGTCCTCTGTGAGTTTTCTTATTCCCAATAGCTTCCTAGTCTTCAGATCTTAATCTCCTCTATGACCTTCTATTTTTAGTTCATAGAGGCCATGTTCATTATCTTATTAAGAATACAATATTTTTAAAGCTGCCTTCTGTTTTCTAAATAGTTTTCAAACATATATTTTTGTTTTTTTCCTTTCTCTTTAGCTGAATACATTTTTCTTAGTTTATTGTATACAGCTTTTATTGAGGTATAATTTACATACTGTCAATTCATTTTAAGTATACAATTTAATGACTCTTAGTAAGTGTACAGAGTTGTGCAACCATCCCCACAATACAATTTTAGAACATTTATCTATCGTGCTCACTTGCAGTCACCTCCTGTTCTCACTCCTAACCCCAGTCAAGGACTAATCTGTTTTCTAAATCTATAGCTTTGTATTTTGTGAATACATACAATTATAATCGTACAATTTTTGGCCTTTTGCATCTGGCTTCTTTCACTGAGCCAAATGTTTTTTATCAATACTTCATTCCTTTTTATTTCCAAATAATATTTGATTATGTGTATATATACATATATATGTAAAAATATATATATATAAAAGTATATATATATCACATTTTGTTTATCCATTGTTCAGTTGATGGATATTAGTTTTTTCCATTTTTATGAATAATGCTACTATGAACATTCACATGCAAGTTTTTGTGTGGACCTATGTTTGATTTCTCTTGGGTAAATAAGACATTTATGGGTATATGATGAATTTATGTTTAATTTTTTAAAGAAATTACCAAACTGTCTTCCAGAGTGGCTGCACCATTTTTTTTTTTTAAATTGGTAAGGTACCATTTGATTGTCTTCTTTTTTTTTTCTTCAGTAGGCTCCATGCCTAGTGTGGTGCCCAGCACCAGGCTTGAAATCACAACCCTGAGATCAAGACCTGAGCTAAGATTAAGAGTCAGACACTTAACCAACTGAGCCACCCTGGCAGCCCCTGTACCATTTTTCATTCTACCAGCAAAAGAGGGTTCAATTTATCAACATCCTTGCCAACCCTTATTGCCTATCTTTTTTATTATAGCTATTCTATTGAGCATTAAGTGGTATGTCATTGTGGCTTAAATCTTTTCCTGTGCTTATATTCCATTCATGTATCTTCTTTTGTGTAATATCTATTCAATTTTTTGTTCATTTAAATTGGATTGTCTACTTATTCTTGAGTTCTAATTTAAACTCTTTATTCTGGGAGTGCCTGGGTGGCTCAGTTGGTTAAGTGTCCAACCCTTGATCTCAGGGCCTTGATCTCAGGGTGGTGAGTTCAATCCCTACATTGAGCTTAAACTCTTAAAAAAATTAATATATGAACTATAATATTCTGGATACACTTTTTTTTATTAGATATATGATTTGTAATGTTTTCTGTGTTGCTTGCCTTTTCACTTTTTTTATGATGTCTTCTGCAGTGCAGAAGTTTTTGATTTTGATGAAGTCCAATTTATGAATGTTTTTCTTTTATCACATATGCTTTTGATGTCGCTTCTAAGAAATCTGCGCCTAACCTACAGGGAAATCACTCTACTGGTTTTCTAAGAGTTTTACGAGTTTTAGCGATTACATTCAGGCCTATGATCCATTTTGAGTTAGTTTTTTGTATGGTGTGAGTTAGGCATCTATATTTATCTTTTTGCATATGGATCTCCAACGGCCCCAGCACCATTTCTTGAAAAGACTCTCCTTTCCCCACTGAAATGCCTTTGTCCAATGCACTTTTATTTTTTTTCTACTTTTTTTTTCTTTTTAAAAAATATCATCAAATGTCAGACTTTCCTTTTAAATTCAATGTTGTCTCAAGCCTCACTCACTGTGTCACTAGTTCGTAGTCCCTCTCACTGCTTGCTTTCAGATTCAAAGCTATCGCACAACTTGATACACACAGCTCCAATCCAACATCCGATGGCTGGTAGACATTTATCTGATTCTGGCCTGTTCGGAAGGAATATGAGAAAGTCTATTACTGGAGCACTCAGGCATGCTGAATATGGGGAAAATTTGAATCTTAGAAAAATGTTGTTCTTTTTTTTACTAGTAGTATGTGAAAACCAACAAACCCCAATTTGGGTGTTCGCAAGGTTTTTCTGCCTGTGGTTCTACCCATGAAGCCTTGGGTAGGAAAAGAACCTATCTAATGATTCATTGCACAAATTAATCATCTAACTCCTTCCCTGCTTGGCTCCTACTTGTATTGGAGCATTGGAGTTTTAATAACCTGAGAGCTGCTGATTGCAAATCAGCCAGGCTCTTTCTCCAGATACACGATAAAGCAGTGTCTGTGCAATATTTATGCATGTATTGGAGAAAGTAGGGCTGGGATGTAGAAGTATTGGCTGCCTAGTGGTTTGCTTTTTAATAACTTTATTGAGCCAGGTTTTACATGTCATATAATTAACCCATTCCAACTATACAAGTCAGTGATCTCTAAGTAAATTTTCCAAGGTGTGCAATTACTACAATAAATTAGTTTTAGAACTAATTTTATAAGATCCCTCATGCCTACTTACTGTTAATCCCCATTCCTTCCCTCCCCCTTGGTACTCCAGGCAACCACTAATCTACTTCCTCTACCTATTGATTTGCCTTTGCTGGACGTTTCATATAAAAGGACTCATACAGTATGTGTCTATTATGTCTGGCTTCTTTCACTTAACATAATGTTTTCAAGGCTCAACCATGTCATATCATGTATCAGTAGTTCATTCCTTCTTTTTTAAATTGCTGAATAGTATAGTATTGTATGGATGCCATATTTTATTTATCCGTATTTATCCATTCACCAGTAGATGAACATCTGGGTTGTTCCCAATTTTGAGCTATTAGGAATAATGCTTCTAAGAATATTCTTGTGTAAATCCTTATGTGAATATAGGTTTTCATTCCTCTTGGATATATACCTAAAAGTGGAATTGCTGAGTCATATGGTAAATTTGTGTTTAACCTTTTAAGATTTAGGGATGTCTGGTTTTGATTGGTCTGCATTTCCATTTCTTCTGTTTTAGACAGTAAAGTTTACGTATAAGATACATTATGTTTCTTCATTGAATTCCATTGATACTGCTATTAAGGGAAATTTTTTTCAGATTCTGGAAAATGCTTGACTGTTAACTTTAGCTTCCAGTGTTACTGCATCTGTGTTTTTATCTTTGCCTTCAAGTATATTTTAATAAGGAGAAAGTGATAGCTTCCATATTTTATTAGCCCCAAATTCTATTTGACTAACAATGTAAACAGTAAATTTTCTTTAAAATATAATACCTTAGGAAATGAATCTGATTCATCTGTGATTGCTTTCCATAACTTCCTTAATATATGGAATATTTTATTTTTATCCCATTTATATCTCATGCTCTTATATTCATGCATGTATTCCCCCGCGTACTTATTTATTATTTATAAAGGCACTACTATATGCATAGCTGTTAAGTTGCTCTCATGTCGAAAAAAGATGCGTGTGCACATGTGTATATTCTTGACATTATATCAAGGGCCTAAGTAAATTTACTTGGCCTAGAATATGGTACTTGTTTTTGTTCAAATTAAAATTTCAGAAATTTAGTGATTGCCCATTTATTCCAAAATTACTTTGAAATGAACTAATTTGGTCAGATACAGTACACTTCCAAAGGACATTACAATACCTCTTAATATGAAGTAAAATCAGATAGTAAGATTTCAATGAGCATGTGTTCTCTAGTGATACCTATAATAGATTTCAGATTATGTGTTTGGTATATAGATAGAGGTTACAGAGATTCTGTTTGTCTTTGTGTTTAGTGGCACTTTAAGCATATTTCTTACAAGATTTTGAACTTGATACAAAACTTCTGTATTAATAAGGTAGAAGCCCGGTTGAGACACAATATAAAAAAGACTGGACAAATCATCATTTCAGTTTATAAATGCTGGCTGCAGTGTAGTTTTTCTCCTTTGGCTCAGTATTGAAAAAAGCCATAAGGCCCTGCTATCACTGCCCAGCCATAATTTTCTAAATGCATTTTAGTTGCTAAATGCGATGGTGCATAGAGCTCAATTCATTGACTAGAGCAAATTAGAAGGGAATATAAAGCTCTGCATTTGCTGATGACATTCATAGCTTAGTAAGTATATATTTCCTGTGGATCAAGGGTCTAAGGCATAAAATAATTTTTTTAACAATTATTATTTCAAAAGTCATTAACCAGGTTTTCAGATTTAAAGAAATAAGCTCAACTGAGAGAGCTTCCTGTTCTAAATCTCTTGCTGTGTGAAACTTTCTGAGGCATTTGCATGGTTCCTATCTGGTATAACGTATGACACGGAAGACAGAGAAGCACTTATTATGTTGTCTTTGCTTTTTAAAGGCAAGATGGTCTTACTTGGGATCCGTTTATTATCAGTAATTTGGAAAACCCACTAACAACCTATACCCTGCTCCAAAAGAGGGTTTCTACAATGACGTGAGAGTTTCTTGTATTAGAAACCTTGAGCCGCTTGAGGGTCCTTAGAGTAGTTTAGAGAATACAGAGACTATTTCTCCCGAAGGGCCTAAGAGTTGTTTTGATCATATGGTTGGTATGAAGCACACAATGGAAAGCATGCAGTTATTGGTTCCATGCCCAACGCGGCGCTTGAACTCCCGACCCTGAGATTAAGGGTTGAATGCTCTACCAACTAAGCCAGCCAGGTGCTCCTTATTGAGTCCTAACTTTTAAAAGGAATATTTTACGTAAGACCCAACTATTACAATTTCAACTCCCGCTTCCTCACAATTTCACTTCTTCTGATTCTATAGTATAAACACATCCCATTAATGAGAGAAGCCTCCATTTCTTTTTTCTTTTTCTTTTTCTTTTTCTTTCTCTTTTATTTTTTCTCTCTGATATCTCATGGTCTTTAAGATCTCTTTGATTTTCTGGGGTGAAGTTCAATATTTTGCTCTTCAAGTTTCTGGCTTACCTGACTTGCACTGTACTAATCATGGAAAGTGAGTTCCAGCGTAAAAACACTTATGCACGGGAGCCTGGGTGGCTCAGTTGGTTCGGTGACTGCCTTCAGCTCAGATCATGATCCTGGAGTCCCGGGATCGAGCCCCGCATCGGGCTCCCTGCTCAGCAGGGAGTCTGCTTCTCCCTCTGACCTGCCCCCCTCTCATGCTCTCTCTATCTCATTCTCTTTCTCAAATAAATGGGAAAAATCTTAAAAAAAAAAAAACACTTATGCACTATTAGCAAGCAATATGCTAGGAAAAGAGCAGAAGAGTTCCAAAGTAATTAGTGATACCAAACCAACTTTCATAAAGGAAAGATACTATGCAAATCTAGAGCCATTCAAAGCCATGTGGCCTTGAGATAATCCTGATTCTTAAAAAGGCAAAAAGATTCAAATGTTTTCTCTTTCATCAGTGGCCTAGTTTGATAGCATGCTCTACAAATTTCACTCATTAATATTCCTTAGCAATAAAGAATTTATACAACTCTATAGTCAACCTGACCTCTGCTATAGTTATCTATCTCAGCACAAAGGGAGAAGGATGGAGAAGTCAAGAAAAGGAAAATTTATTGGATTCTTTTATCTAAAAATAAAATAAGAAAAAATAGGAATGGTTTGAGGCTTACCAGCAAGAAAAGTAGCTTTACCAGCTTTGAAAAGTGTTTATTTAGGTATTCACTTGAGGTAAAAAAAAAAGAAGAAAAAAGGTGTGGAAGCCTGATAACCCAGAAGATAGGAATGGGGCCCGGGCTCGTAGGACAGAAAAGAAGATGACCTTCTGGCAGAAGAAGGTTGACTTATTCCTGCAGATGTGGGACTCCACCTCCATGACACACACTTCTGTACGCCAGGTCTACCTCTCCACATCTGTGACATGCACCTCTGTGTCAAAATCCAGAAGGGCATCCCTATCTTTCCTAAGAATGAAAAGTTCACAGTTTTTTTATTTATTAGTATCTTCTGGGAACAAATCCCAGATTTAAACTGTTGGTCAGTTCCTTTCCTGAATCCTCCAAGATTGTTTCTTGGAGTAGATGAATTAAGGGTGACTTCCTTTTCCTCTGTTCTCAATTCTGTTCTTTTCCAAAGTTGGGTCTTCTTAACTAACCATCAGTAGAAATTTGAAAAATCTAATCCTTACATTACACTTGAGGGTTTTCTGGGTATGACTGCCTTTAAGTTCTGTAAAGAACTTTTCAATTCTGTAAATTGACTTAAGTAGAAAGTCTTGTAAAATTAAAGTTATTTTTCTTCCTCTGCCTGGGAAATTATAGAAACAAAAGGACAATCAAAATTTGATAAACTAAAGATAGAACTGACATATAAATAAGAAACCTAGATCTAGGGAAACACTGAAAATGTGTATACATCACTTCTTCCTGAAAAGGAAGAATAAAAGCTAAGTTCAAATGTGTTAACTTCAAAAATGTGCTGAGCCAGACCCTGTAATAAGCCTGACTGTTAGGATGAACTTTATTAGCTTTTAATTCATATCACACCTTTGGCGCTAGTTGAACACCTATTTTTATGAAAAGAAGCATCTGCAATCTGGAACTGAAAGGTGAGCCTTTATAATAATTTGTTTAAAGCTCAGTTTTATTTAAAAATATGGAATCAAAATATTGACAAAGGCAGGAGAAAAATAAAAACAAGGAAAGTACATTGAGCTTTGTTTTTTCCTATGTTTGAGAACCGCCTTCAACTCTTTTTCTTGACGTTTTACGTGAGTCTTTTGCTTTTCTGGGATTTTTTTTTTTCTCATAAATGTCAACCGGGGCTTTTTCAATTCCAATGGTGAAAAATATTTGGTAAATGTATCAGCTTTTGCCATGTAACAAACCATCCCAAAATTTAGTGGCTTAAAACAATAATTGTTTATTTACTTAATTCTGTGGTCCTCTATATAGATTATTTTGGTCTTAATTGGGTCCCTGCAATTATTTTTGGCCAGCTGACAGCTGACAATCAAGGCTCTGCATCTGAAAGTTTGCTGGCTGTCTAGGACAATGGGAGTAACTAGGCCATGTGACTCTTTCTCGGCTAATCTAGACCTGTCATATGGGGCAGCATGTGTCCAAGAGTGAGTCAGCAGAAGTGTGCCAGATCCCTTGAGGGTAGCATCAGAACTAGCATGTCACCTCTCCTACCACATCTTAGTCCCACCAGATTTTATTGCTCAAAGCAAGTCAAAGGGCCAGACCTGTTTGAAGAGGCACAGAAATAGACTCGGCCTCTAATGGGGCACATTGCAAGTGGACTGCCTATTGGGAGGGGAAAAATACAGCCAGTTTTGTAAAGAGTCTTACTGTGGAAAGCTTTAATCAGTAAAAAAGTCTTAAGTCTAATGTATAACAGACAGTGGTTGGAGCCCAAAGGTTAGTTGCCTTTATGCCCATAATTTCCAGAGTATTTTTTGTAGGCCTTTGGTGAGTGATATGATATGGAAAATGACTTCGTTCACATCAGAGTAATCACATTGATGTTTCTCCAAGGCTAGGGAAAGTGAAAGAGTTGGGAGGGTCACTGACTTGGTCCCTCCATGACTGAGAGCAGAGAGAGAGCCCCCCCTTTTTTTAGGAATTTATTTATTTGTCAGAGAGAGAGAGAGCACAAGCAGGGGGAGCGGCAGGCAGAGGGAGAAACAGACTCCCTGCCGAGCAAGGAGCCCGATGAGGGACTTGATCCCGGGACCCTGGGATCATGACCTCAGCTTAAGACAGACCCTTAACTGACTGTGCCACCCAGGCATCCCAAAGAGAGGGCACTTTTAGAAAACAACTCAGAGAAGAGTCCCTGTGACCTGGGCTTGAAGGCAGGAAGAGAAGCCCAGGTTCTGGAGACTTTGAGGGCCAGGGACAGAAGAGAAACTGTGTGAGAGGAGCTGATGAGTAGAAGCCACAAAAGCTGACAGCCCATCAAAGAGTGTTGGTACCAGATATCTTTTACAAAATGACTCCAAGACCCAGAATCCTAATTTTTGACACTGGGGAAAATGGGATTGGTAAAAAATCAAGAAAACAATTAGAGCACAGTGAAGGTATATCATATGTCCCATCGTAAATACTTTTCAGCTCATACATTTTTTGCTTCAGACTTTTTCTGTAGAAAACAATGAGACATTTTTATTTTTACAAGCTTTAAATGGACTTTTATTTATTTATTTATTTAGTCATTTCCTGACTTGTAAATTTTAGCTTAAATGGACTTTTATTTATTTGTTTGTTTTGACCTTCTACGAACTGCTGGAGTTAGAATGCTTCAGAAAACAAATCTATATAAGAAGTAAGGTCAAAGTGGTAATTTCTTCATTCAGTTCGTATTGTCTGAGCAATGACCTGGTAGTAGGTGGACTTCTAACAAAGAATACGAAGTTCCTGTATGGGTAGAGCTCATGTTCCAGAATGAAGATTAGCCATGAATCAAATACACAAGTCAGAGGGTGAAAGAAGCTATGGAGAAAAATAAAGCAGGGTGAGAAGATAAGCAGTGCACTGAACAAGAGAGTAGAGGAGGTATTTTATATGGTGTTATTTGTTATCTTATATGAAATGGTTGGGGAAGGTCTCTGGTTAAGGACTCTGAAGGAGTTGCAGGGGTGGGTATGGGAGCATAGGAAGGAAGAGTGTTGTGGGCAGAGGAAAGGCCCCTATCTGGAGCATGCTTGGCATGTTTGAGGAACCACAAGGATGCCTGGCACATGAGCTCAAGGAAAGCAGGGGTGGGTGTGGTGGCAGGTGAGGTGCAAGAGCTTGTTTAGGGTGGGGGGCTGACTGACCACAGGCAGCAGAGAGGTGATTCTCAGAGCACCTGGTGCTCACCCTGCAAACTCTGAAAAAAATGCCTAGGCCTAACCCCAAAATCTATTTTAATTGGTCTGGGTTAAAGCCTGGTGAAGTCTTTGGAAAACATTACCAGGACAAATCCAGTGTGTGATCGAGGTCTTCTAGGCCTTCGTAAAGTATGGCTCTGGTTCTGAGTGAGACCAAAACTGCTGGACGATTTTGCACAGAACGGCATGACCTGATTATCCTAGTCTGCCTCCTTCCCCCACATTCCCTTTGGCTCCCAAGATCATGTCTTAGTATAAAGCTTGGGAGCCTGTCTTAGTCCATTCGAGCTGCTATCACAAAACACATACTGGGTAGCTTATAAACAACAGAAATTTATTTCTCACAGTTCTGGAGCCTGGAAGTCTGAGATCAGACTTGTGCCCTCATGGCCAGGTGAGGGCCCTCTTCTGGGTTGCAGACTTCTATACTCACCAGGCAGAAAGGGCTGGGGAGCTCTCTGGGTCTCTTTTGGTAGGGACACTAATCCCAACCATGAGGGCTCCACCCTTATGACCTAAGCACCTCCCAAAGGCCCACCTCCAAATACCATCACATTGGACATTAGGATTTCAACATACGAATTTGGGGGGTGGGGTGGGGTGGGGACATAAACATTAAGACTGCAGCAGAGCCAGAGTTCCTGCCTCTCTGTTTTCCTCCAGCCTTCCATCGGAAATCCCCATGCCTCTTTCCCAATGTTCCCCTAAATTTAAAGGATGACTGTGAGTGTGTGTTACTGCTGGTGAGCCCTATGTTGAAATAGAAAAACATATTGCTCCTGTGTAATATACGTAAACTAGGGCCCCAAGCCCATGCACCAGTGGTAGAACAGCATAGAGAACATCCAACCCTATACCTTTCTTCCTTTGGAGGAACATTGTAACACAGTTGTTCAGAACAAGAACCCTGAGGCTGGATAACTTACACCCTGATTCTAACACTTCCTAGCTGAACGATTTATTCTTTGTGTGCTTCAGGTAATGGTGTCAACCTCCTAAGTCTCTTGTAAGATCAAATGAGTAGTTACATATTAAGCAATTAGAATGTGCATGACACACAGTGCTCAATAAATCCTAGCTATTAATACAGCTTTAGTTTCCTTCTTGATTTCATCACTGTACAAATGGGTCTCTTTAATTTTAGCAAAAACGTAGGAGACTATTATACATTATCATGTCTTTCAGTGCTATTTTAGACAGGTTTTCCTCTGTTTAATTGCTGAAAACATAAAGATGTTACATATTAAGGAATGGACCAAATTTCAAATGAGGAAAAAAAGGCAGTCTCAAAATGTTTTTAGAACACGAACCATCCATTTTCTATAATTGCTGTGCAAGCATGTGTTTTTTGGAAAAACCCTTTAATTCCTGGCCTTTACATGGATGAACAAGAATAGCAACCTCTTTTGGACTAGTTGAGGCTGGGAAGGAAAAGAATTAAGATGTGGACAGGACATGCTTTGAACACATTTATCTATGTGGAGAACCATCTGAAGAGCCTACTTTGAGAACAAAGATGAAAATGTGAGATTTATGGGGCACCTGGGTGGCTCGGTCGTTAAGCGTCTGCCTTCGGCTCAGGTCGTGATCCCAGGGTCCTGGGATCGAGCCCCACATCGGGCTCCTTCCTCAGCGGGGAAGCCTGCTTCTCCCTCTTCTACTCCCCCTGCTTGTGTCCCCTCTCTCGCTATGTCTCTCTGTGTCAAATAAATAAATAAAATCTTAAAAAAAAAAAAAAGAAAGAAAGAAAACGTGAGATTTAGTTGTGGAGCCCCAAACTGCTTCCCTGAGGAGATTCTTGGATTTGTGCATGCAGGTGGGGCAGGATGATGGGGGAGGGGGAAGCAGGGGGAGTTGGTGATGGAAATTTATACTCACAAGAAAGAGACTGGACTTATATTAGTTCTCCAACTTTCTCTACCCAAGTGAGTCCTATCTTTGTTTTATTGGAGTCAGAAAGTTAATAAAACTTACTGGAATATGAAAAGATGACTAAATATTTATTGAAAATTTAAATGTGATCCTTGAAGGTACTTGTCTTAGAAGTGCCTTACAAGCAGTTTACCTTTATTCAAGGAGAAATCTTTTTTCAGAGCCTTGGGTTTGACACCTCACTTGAGTAATATTCAAATAAAAGTAAAATAGAAAACGCCTCTTAGGAAAGGATGGCCTGGTTTCAGCTTTTCTCCAATATTAATTTAGAGGGCTCATTTTAACATTGCCCACAGGATAAAGTCTAAATTTCTCAGCTCCTCAAGCTGACCTCAGTGCTTTAAAAGTGTCTCCTTCTGCCTCAGCTCTGTGGTGTCTCTACCCCCATTACTTCTTGTCTGAAGTCAGTGAGTCTATAAAGGCACACCTATTCCCCTGAGTCTTTGCTGCTTTTTTTATTTGGTTTTATTTTTGTTGAAATTTTGTACATCCTTCAAAGATCGGCCATCTCAGATGATTTCCTCTGATCTCTTCAGATCTGGAATCATAGTTGCCTCTTTGTCCTCTCAATATTTTGTTTGTTCTTCATTCATTGCCCTTCCTTAATTCTGTCTACTGTTTTAGCTAATTATCTGCATCCTTTTAACCATCATAAACACTTAGCTCTTTGTGGGGAGGAGAGTAAAATATTCCTCAGTCACATTTGTATAACCATATAGGATCATATATATGCCAGAACTCAACAAATATCTACGGAATGAATGAAAAATTAAGACCCACTCAAAAAAGCTCTCAGAATCTTAGAGCATACTTTCCCTCATTTCCCTTGCATGATGTCCCTTTACCTCATTGACACTTGGACTTCTACTTTTGTGTCTATGTATTTTTTTCTATGACAGTCTGATTATGGATACTTTTTGCTTGCAACAACCTTATTCAGTATCCTTCAAGATCTGACTCATGCCATCAGCATCATTTGCTGTCCTCACATTTTGTTACAGACATACTGAATTATGTCCCGGAAATGGTTTTTCTACATGGAATGCTTTGTTCTTCCCTTTCCCCTCTTCTCCATCTTCAACTGGCTGACTCTTCCCTCCCAGATTCAGGATAAGAGGTTACTTCTTTCTAGAAATTGTCCCTAGCTCCCCACACCATCTCCAGCCCCAGACTGACTTAAGCCTTTCTCCCTTATGATCTAGTGTAATAAAGATAGAAAAGATTTGGGTCAAAACCTGATTCTGCTACTTATTGAGCAGTGATTTTAGACCAGCTCCTCTCAAACTTTATCATGCATCAGAATCACCAGGAGAGCTTGTTAAATCAAAGGGGTGTTTTAGGGGCACCTGGGTGGCTCAGATGATTAAGCGTCTGCCTTCGGCTCAGGTCATGATCTCCAGGTCCTCCAGGTCCTGGGATCAGGCCCCATGTCGGGCTCCTGGCTCAGCAGGGAGTCTGCTTCTCCCTCTCCCTCCGCCGTGCTATCTCTCAGTCTCTCTCTCTCAAATGAATAAATAAAATCTTTATAAAAGGGGGGGCGGTGTTTTAAGAATTAATTGAGTTAATATATGTAAAGTGTTTGACATGAATTAGTGCTCAATCATCACCAGTTACTATTGTTTTTACATTATCGTTGCTTTCATCACACTTTTAAATTGCAGACCGAATAGACCATTTGCCGAGTAAACTAGGAAACTCATAATAAACAGTGACTCTGCCGGTTTATTATTGTTGTATCACAGGCGCCCTATAAAGTACATTGGTTAGCACTAAATGAACATATAATAAAATACCCTAAAAATAAAAGCATTCAATAAATATTTAATGAAGTGAATTTGGCTGCTTCTTTGCAGGTAGTTCCTACCCAGACTGTTCCAGGATTTCCTAGTTCAGCTTGCTGTATTTTGGGGTTTTCTTGGGACTGCTTTTGTTGATTGGTTCCCAAACCAGCTTTGGTTATGGCAAATCAGTCCTCACAGCCTTTGTTTCTAAGATTATACAAGCAACATAGAGAACATCTTCCTGTAAAGAAGTAGAAATAGATAAGCACATGGGCCATTCATTTGGCTCTGCAGTCTGAATTTCATACTGAATGAAAGCAGTTGCAGCAATGTATTCCCCTGCCTTCTATGCCTGAACATATGCCTGCATTTAACACTGGATATGGGTTAGAAACTAACATGGGGAAAATGTAATTTGGGGTTCTTTGCAAATTCATGAAGCCTCCTTTTTTGGGAAGCCTTTCCTGCTTTTACATTCAGCCTATACCCCCATCCTCTTCTTTGACCTCAGAACCTCATATTTCATGAATACATTCATTATGAATATGTTTCGTTAGTTCAGCAAATATTTTTTTCCTATATCTGCCATGTGCCAAATACTATTCTGATGACGGTGATATCACACTAAGACAAAGCCCCTGCTTCACAGAACCGAAAGCGTGGCATTTACCAACTGATACGATAATTGTTTCTCTGTCTCCCACGGTATATTGTGCACTTCCTGATGGTGGGTGCACTATTTAATTGATCTTTGGGTATCCAGTTCAATATCCGGTATGTGGTAGGTATTCATACATATGGATTAGTTTTTATACAGAGGGACTCTCCTTATTATATTGGTGCTGAGAAATGGAACAGAGTACTAGAGATCATGTATTGCTGGTCCATGAAAGGATCTGGCGCTAGATATGTTTTTTTTTTTTACTTACAAAGTGTTGTTTGTCTGAATTTCAATTAGGGCCAACCAATACATAACAATCCAGATTTCTAGCTTCTCTAGAAAAAACCCGCATTTCTGTATTGCACCAATCAGCTGCAGCTCATTCCCACTCAGCCTGCTCCTTAGATGGAGCCTGTCCTCTTCAGTTCACTGTAACAATTTCCTACTGTATTACATGTGTGTATATGGATATGGGTATTGTATTTGTTTGCTCAGATGTGTGGTGAAGAAAGAGCAAAATTCTTCAGATTCTACGTAAATCCACTGAAAGTTTGTATTTACAAGCTTATGAAAACCTGCCTTCAACTGGAAACACCTTATTCCTTTTTTTTCTTCTTTAGAGAGGAATGCTAACAAGGATTTGCTTTTGTTTGGAATATGTAATAATATTGGGTCATCAGTCTAAATTTTATCCAAGGTGTTCTCTGCAGTTTCATAGTGGGTCTCCTGTCTTCCTCAAATTATTTAGACAATTGCCAGTTACTCTTCTACTGAGAAGTGTATCCCAGTCCAAAGTAAAAATACATAAAAATCTGTCTGGTTTGGAGTTTTTTTTCCTCCTTTATGATTATTGAACTAACACAATTTTATTTGGTTTGGTTTTGTCATATGACATTAGACACTTTTAAAATCATAAAATTGAGTTAAAATGATAGTTTACCAAACTAAATATGTTTATGCTTTGTTTCAGCTATCCTTAAAAAGAAGAGGAAGCAAAGATTTGCCAAAATCTGAAAAAAAGACTCAACAGACTCCCACAGAGGTATGTGGAAATAAAATTTCAACTAGTACATCAAACACTCTAAATGTATATAATAATAAGCTACATCTGTAAGTGGACATAGTAGCCAGATGCACTCATGTAAAAAAAAAGTTTAATTATGCATATTCGTTCTGTAGCTGTAGATACAGGCAGTATAAAGCATTCAGCGTCTTTTTTTTTTTTTAAAGATTTTATTTATTTATTTGACAGAGACACAGTGAGAGAGGGAACACAAGTAGGGGGAGTGGGAGAGGGAGAAGCAGGCTTCCGGCAGAGCAGGGAGCCCGATGTAGGGCTTGATCCCAGGACCCCAGGATCATGACCTGAGCCGAAGGCAGACACTCAACCATCTGAGCCACCCAGGCGCCCCTAATTCAGTATCTTTGTTTATGAAGCTAACACTAACACCCCTATTATTGCTTTTATGGTGTAAGCACACGGCAAAATGCCATTAGTACCTTATGTGTTGCTGTGTTTGACAACTGTATGCATAGAGCTAATCTTCTTCACTCATAATTAATAAGGTCAATAGAATGGCTGTTCCTATAGCATCAGGAGTGAGTAGAGAAAGGAATGCTATAGGAAGGGATGGTGAGGGAAGCAAGAGGCTTGTGATGAGAAGGCCCTAGAAGAAGTAATTCTCTATGCCAGTGATTGGGGAAGCAAAAGCAAGGAAACGAATACAAATAAAACTTAAAGGATGTACTAAGGGATGCCTGGCTTGCTCAGTCAGTGGAGCGTGTGACTCTTGATCTCGGGGTTGTGGATTTGAACCCCAAATTGGGTGTAGAGATTCCTTAAAAATAAAATCTTAAAAAAAAAAGAAAAAGATATATTCAACCTGGGCTTGTTACGAACTTCAGAAACACAGCCCCAGTAAAGACTAGCTCTGCTATCAGGATGAGCAGAAGGTGCTAATGGATGTAATGAAGGAGAATTTAAAGCAGAAGAGGAAATATTTGGGGGCAGAAGTGACATTATGGCTCTCCAAGAACACTTGGCTAGTTATTGACTTTTGCATGCATCATTTGGAATCTCATACTATAGCATACCTTTTTTTATTCTTACAAGTTGTTTTCTCATTAGATAATAATTTTAACTAAAGTAATATTGAAATATCCAAAATTTGGAAAAGTTGGTGTCAATTTTTTTTAAAAACACAACATATTAAATGGTTTTTTTTTGAAGATTTATTTATTCATTTTAGAGAGAGAGCATACAAGTGGGGGGAGGGGCAGAGAGCGAGAATCTCAAGCAGACTCCCTGCTGAGTGCAGAGAGCAACGGGGCTCCATCCTACCACCCAGGAGATCATGACAGAGCTGAAACCAAGAGTCGGATGCCTCAACCGACTGAGCCACCCAAGCACCCCATAAAACACAACATCTTGACTGTTGATCTTCCCTTTTCCTCTCTCTTTCTGTTCTGTTCTTGGTTAACTTTTCTCCTGGTACTGGCACAAGGACATCAAGAAGCGTCAGCAGTTCAAAAATCCCAGAGAGTCTCAGAGCAAGCCATTATTCCATTTTTTATCCTTCTCAACGTTCTCTTACCAAGTTCAAAGACACTCTGTCACTACAGCTTTCTCACTCTGCCTTTGCCATAACTTTCGCCATCTTCTGTACATATTTTGCTGTGGGTCATCTTACATGTTGCCATCAGTTATCTTCTCCACCTTATTGATGGAGAAGGAGCTATATGCTCACTTTTCTAAAATCCTAAGTCAGCTTTAATCAGCAGTTTTTTTCTTTTAAAACTGACATTTGGCCTATTCTTATACTTCCCGTGTTAAAGTTTATTTATTTTTGCAACAATAGGCTCTTATCCAGGAATGTTTAGTTTGTTTCTAGCTCTATGACCCTCCCACTCTACGTGCATGTGGGCTCCTCTCTGCAAGAGACATCCACAGCCTTCATCTGTTTCCTAGTGGGACCTGGGACCTTTCAACAGTCAAGAAACAGTGCAGTCCACCAGTTTTTATTTCATGGCCCAAACGTCTGGGAGATTTATAAGTGTGCTGTTATGGCCATGGAAGTCCCTGCTAGTGTTTCCAGTTCATTTATTTTCAGAGATTATTACCTGTAGTTTTTCAAAAACCCACCCCAGCGGTTTGACTGGGACTGTCTTGGATGGGAGATCTCAATTATAAAGTAGTCCACAGATGATTTTATTGCTCAGTCAAGGTTGAGGACCATTGATTCTTAGATTACTGCAAGCCTCCCATTCTATTGTTTACATATTCATCTCCCATACTTGGTCAGGGCAGATTGTCATCATGGGTCATGTTATTCAGCTTTGACTTGTCCGTGGTCTAGTGCCTGATAGTGCAACGTGTTCAGTATGCGCTTTTGAATACTCCCGTGTCTCCTTTATCTAGGTTGAGCCAAATGAAACTGCCAGCATGCTGTGATTTTGACCTATGCAAATGGCAGTTCCATATGGTTCCACCTACTGTTATCTGTACGGCTTCGTACTTCATTTTTATTTGCTTTAGCTTCTTTGGTGTATTATTTACACGTTCCTTCAGCAGCACAGTGACTTTATTTACTGCGAAATGGTATCAAACAGCACTTAAGAGCAGTGACATGCCAGCTGTATGGTCTTAGATGACTTATTTATTCTTTCCATGCCTTTGTTTCCTCGTCTGTAAAATGGGATCATAATAGAGAGTTGTTGTATTTATTAAATGAGTTTAATGCATGCAATTCATCAGGAGTGCAATTTAGCATCTAGTAGTGGCTAAATCAAAGCTG
>NC_138376.1:97590871-97606664 GCF_054177405.1 Leptonychotes weddellii | reverse complement strand
TTTTTTTTACGAGCAAATAAAGGCCTAGCCTTGCAATCAAGGAGTTCTACCATACATGTAGCCCAACCCAAATTCCCAGTCTCCCCTACTTTTACTTCCTAACAAAGCCTAGTTTATGTAAAAGCATATTGGACTTGCTTATTGCTGGTCACCTTTCTATTCAAACAATGTTTCTAATTCCTGCATGATATTTGACTCTCCTGCCCCCACCACAACTTTAACCAGTTCTTATGTGTCTCTCTTTTCTTCTTCTCTTCAGTTGCTTTCAAAACCACTGCCATGGCATCAACCATCACCTGTATTTTTTTTGTTCAACCATCACCTCTATATATCTCATTCTCATGTCCTCCCCTTTGGACCTGAACTCTCTACAGAGTCAGAGGTGTAGTCTTTGTAATCGTGGGCCTAAGATTCCACCTGCCTGTTGATAGATGTTTCCACTAGATATCCCCTCCACTGACACACCTCAAAGACAGTATTTTAATACACTTAGACTTATCTTCTTTGCTCATTCTCTATCCCTGTCATTAGCAGCCCCATCCATCAAGACGCCTAAGCTGGAAACATCAGGATTATCTTTGAGTCTTCTGCTGATGTGATATTAAATATTGTTATGTGTCTTTTGTTTCGTTAGTTTGAGGGCCCAGCACATAGTCTCTTGTAGAGCAGCTTCTCTCTTCCCTTGTGAAATGGATTTTCATGCCAAATCTTTCTGTGACATACATTCTCCTCCTTCTCTCTCACTGTGCTCCTGGGAATTCTCTCATCTCTTCTCTCTGCTTCTGTCCTTTCTTCTAAACCCCTTCTAGAGGAAAGTATACTAGCCAACTCATCCAATTTCTTTTATTTTACCCCATAGTCCTACTTTCCTTCTCTTCTGCTACTTTTCTAGAAGCAACACGTACAGTAGAAAGAATAAATTTTGGGGGACGCCTGGGTGGCTCAGTCGGTTAAGCGGCTGCCTTCGGCTCAGGTCGTGATCCCAGGGTCCTGGGATCGAGTCCCGCATCGGGCTCCCTGCTCCGTGGGGAGCCTGCTTCTCCCTCTGCCTCTCTCTCTCTCTCTGTCTCTCATGAATAAATAAATAAAATCTTTAAAAAAAAAAAAAAGAAAGAAAGAATAAATTTTGGAATCGGTCTGGATCCGGATGTGCTCTGTCACTTATTAACTTGTGCTCTACCAAGTTAATCAACCTTTCTGAAGCTCATCTGCCTTATCTATAAAGTAGACCTAGATCACCTTCCTCACAGGGCTCATGTCAGGGTATAATGATATAAAGAATATGATGGTCAGGCTCTGTGCACTCAGCAGCTCTCAACCCCAGCTCTCAATTCCATACTAATTCTCATTAGCAGAAAGGAGGACAAGAGACCTGTGCCCTGCTCTTCATCTCTTCCATCTCAAAGGCTCTGGGCCATATTTAATGAGCATCTCTGGAAGAAGCTCCTTATTTTCACTACCAGTGGTTGCTGCTACTTTACTACAATTCATCTCAAACATAGCTGACTCATTGCTGGACAAGGAAGGCATTTTTATTTCCATTTAAAAAATGAGGAGGGGCGCCTGGGTGGCTCAGTCGGTTAAGCGTTTGCCTTCAGCTCAGGTCATGATTTCAGGGTGCTGGGATCAGGCCCCCCATATGGCTCCCTGCTCAGCAGGGAGTCTGCTTCTCCCTCTGCCTCTGTCCCCCTATCCCCCATCCCCCTCCCCCTGCTCATGTGCTCTCTCTCTCTCTCAGATAAATAAATAAAATCTTTTACAAAAATATATTTAAAAATGAGGAAACCAAAATCCACAGAAGTTACACCGTTGACCCAAAGTACATACTTAAAAGAGAATTTGGGGGAAATTGTCCTCAGGAAATGTGTCCTTGGGCATAAAAAATGTACTTTGATATTAGTTAGCTCTCAGCAAATTGATTTCCAGTTTTTGTTTGTTTGTACTTTTCAGCTTAGTCAATGATTAGTGTTTGCAGGGTGTCCTAAGAATTGTGAGAAGAGCTTCTATAGGATCTACTCCGTCATCCATTTACCAGGCAGAACCAACTTTATTCGTTTTAGACTGATGGGAATGTATCTTTTTTTTAAAAGCAATCCGGATGAAACACTTGCCAGTTTCTCCTTGGATGGGCCATTCCAGTGTTAAATTTTCCTTACTTTAAATAAGGCCTTTAAGTAAGCCATTCTGCCTTGCATACAGATGGAGAAGAGATTGCTTTCTTTGTTCTTTCGGAGCTATCAGGAGCCTTAAAGTCAGACAGAACTGAATTCAAATTTCACCTTTGTCTTTTGCCACTTAATAGCTCTCTAACCTTGAAAAAGTTATGGAGTAGCTTTAAACCAGGTATTTTAATATCTATTACTAAGTTTACTCTAAACATTAAATTAGGTCATACGTTTAAAGAGCTTTACAGAAGTTGGCTGAGAGTCGGTGCTCAATAAATGGCAGCGTGTTCCTTCCAGGGAACAGGTTTCACATTTATTATAGTCAGGGGAATTCAAATCATGTAAAAAACAAAACATACAAAAGGAACATTGTTGAAATGACAGCCCCACGGTTGTGCTCAGTTACAACACATAATGGTCTCTGGATAGTGATGACTGTAGTGTTTCTCTCTTTGTTTCCAGGATGTGATATTGTCTTCATCTTTTATCTGCCAAATAATTTAAACAATTAAACAATTTGTAGAAAATATACAGCATCTACTACTCTCTCTCTCTCTGTGTCTCATTGCATTTTAATTACAAGAAAAAGCAATTATTTTTGCAGGTGTACTTTTTTTGTTTTCTCGATTTACATAAAAATGATCTCTTATCCTCTTACCCTCTTTTTCCTAAATGAGGAGGACAATGAGGATCTGAAATGCCAGCTGCAGTTCGTGAAGGAAGAAGCTGCTTTGATGAGAAAGAAAATGGCCAAGATTGATAAAGAAAAGGACAGATTCGAACACGAGCTTCAGAAGTACAGATCCTTTTATGGAGATCTGGACAGTCCTTTGCCCAAAGGAGAAGCCGGGGGGCCTCCCAGCACCAGGGAGGCTGAGCTCAAGCTGAGGCTGAGGCTGGTGGAGGAAGAAGCCAACATCCTGGGCAGGAAGATCGTGGAACTGGAGGTGGAGAACAGAGGCCTGAAGGCAGAACTAGACGACCTGAGGGGGGACGACTTCAACGGCTCGGCCAACCCCCTCATGAGGGAGCAGAGCGAATCCCTGTCGGAGCTGCGGCAGCACCTGCAGCTGGTGGAAGACGAGACGGAGCTGCTGCGGCGGAACGTGGCCGACCTGGAGGAGCAGAACAAGCGCATCACTGCGGAGCTCAACAAGTACAAGTACAAGTCCGGCGGCCACGAGAGCGCGCGACACCACGACAGCGCCAAGACCGAGGCCCTGCAGGAGGAGCTGAAGGCGGCACGCCTGCAGATCAACGAGCTCAGCGGCAAGGTCATGCAGCTGCAGTACGAGAACCGCGTGCTTATGTCCAACATGCAGCGCTACGACCTGGCCTCGCACCTGGGCATCCGCGGCAGCCCCCGCGACAGCGACGCCGAGAGCGACGCGGGCAAGAAGGAGAGCGACGACGACTCGCGGCCGCCTCACCGCAAGCGTGAAGGGCCCATCGGCGGCGAGAGCGACTCGGAGGAGGTGCGCAACATCCGCTGCCTGACACCCACCCGCTCCTTCTACCCGGCGCCCGGGCCCTGGCCCAAGAGCTTCTCCGACCGGCAGCAGATGAAGGACATCCGCTCGGAGGCTGAGCGCCTGGGCAAGACCATCGACCGGCTCATCGCCGACACTAGCACCATCATCACCGAGGCGCGCATCTACGTGGCCAACGGGGACCTGTTCGGACTGATGGATGAGGAGGACGACGGCAGCCGCATCCGCGAGCACGAGCTGCTCTACCGCATCAACGCGCAGATGAAAGCCTTCCGCAAGGAGCTGCAGACCTTCATCGACCGCCTCGAGGTGCCCAAGTCTGCGGACGACCGCGGCGCCGAGGAGCCCATATCCGTGAGTCAGGTACAGTTCTGCCTATTGCGAGCCACGGCGATGGCGAGGCTGGTCCGCGGATTCGTGGTCCCCGATGGGGCATCTCCGCGCACCGACCTCCACGCCCCGCTTTAGGGAAGTCCCCGCTCACTGGGCTTCGGAGCCCCACAGCGCACCTGTTCTCTCACGCTGCCCTTCTTCAGGCCTCAGGTTTTCGTAACCCACTTAGGAACTCCCTCCCCTCTGTTTTGTTTAAAAAGGAAATTTACACACACACACACCCCCTCAGTTTTTGTGTAAAGATTAAAGGATCTTTAAGATACATTATTTATTTGTCAGTATGTTCAGTATTACTTTACTGAGTCTAATGGATCAAGCTGCAAGAAGATCCCAGATGGGAATCTTTAATTATGTATTTGCAGGTTTTAAACCAAGATTGAAATTGAGTTTAAAATTTTTTTAAATGTTTTAAATATCCAGGATTATTGTATAACTACTGACAAATGCACAAACCAGCAGTAAAGAGAGAGGATGCTGTGTCTAGGGCCCTACCAAAAGGAACAAATGGAAGTCATTCCTTTACCACAAGTGGAAGTAACAGAATCATTATTTCTAGAAAAAAAAAAAATCACTGCCAGTTCTCTAGTGGAGACTCTCATGACTGGGGAAGGAGTGTTTAACTTTAACGCAACACTGATCCAGAGAACTAGTGATAACTATTCCCGAACAGGGAAAACCAGCATTTTTCCTTCATCCTAATTTGTAGAGGCACAACTGATGAATTGGACTGAGCTGCTCTAGCCAGGTATGGTGGCCAAAGACCCATGCATTTTGTCAGAATTAACCACATAAGAGAGAATTTGTAAAACATAACAGGCAGCGCTACCTGTCTGGCAAGCCTCCTGTCCTGTATCAACTGGAGAACCCACGGAAGTACAACAGCATGCATGGCTTTTAAGACACGCAAGAGATTTAAACTTAAAAATCAGTGTATACGCAGAAGCATGACATTAAATTAACTGCCTGTTAGTCACAACTAGAAAATTGCAACCCTATTGCTTATTTACATTGCATGTTGCTCCGCTTTGCTATAAAAAAAAAGTTTTATGATAAAACATTGAATTTTGAAATGTTAAAGCTTATTGTTTCTCTAATTATGTCAAATGGTTGGTTTTTAGTTTCCTTGTAGCAGATTTTTGAATACTTGAAGCATGTGGGTTTTCAATTATACCATCAGGGAAAAAAACAGGAATCAGAGTGAGAGAAAGCACTGTGTATAATAATAGGTTTCAGATTTTGTAAATACAGGCTTGAGGGAGGGTTCTTCTTCATCTTAAATTGATTGGATGCTTAGATTAGTTAATATAAATTTAAGTTTTAAAAATTATTATTAATTAACTCTTCTCTTTGTCTCTGCATTTACCTCCCCAGATGTTCCAGCCTATCATTTTACTTATTCTCATTCTTGTATTATTTTCATCACTTTCTTACACAACAATATTTAAACTTGTCTTCCTTTTTACACTATTTTTTGTACTGTAAATCTTTCATCATTTACCATTCATTGTAGTATTTTCAGTTTGTTTATTTTGTTCACCCTCCAAGACAAGAAGTAAAAGAAGTATAATTTCTGTAATAATCAATGCTATAAAAACACTGAAGACTGCTTATTTTTTAAAAAGACACATCTTACCACTACCAAATTCAATAAGAAGCCCAAGCATTAAAATATTTCAGGTAAGCAAGTAATTGTGACTTTTTATATAAATCTTTTTAATTTTTGCTTCTTTCTTTTACATCTTAATCTGCACTCTTCTTGATAAATAATTATGACTGTAAAAATTGACTAAATCTTTCAATTATTTCTCAGTAGTTGACTATTATGATAACTGAAAAGCTGGACATTCACAAGATGATCACATTTCAAAATATAGATAGATGGACTTATAAAGGATCTTTGCTAGGTTGCATCAGACTAACAAGATAGTTTTGATATCCAGTAAATGTTAGCAAAAATTATGGTGAATGAATGAAATGTGACCATCATGGAAAGTAAGCAATTCGTTGTGATGCTTGCTGTTGGTATTCTGTTTAAAAAGATGTGTTTGGGAGCAAGAGAGTGGATTAGGCCTTAGTTCATTGAGAAAGTGATTATATCTCTCCTACTGCATTTGACCAGCTCTAAGCAAAACAGCCATTTCTGCATTTACCTAATATACTTGGACATTTGTTGCTGATAAAATTTGTTGCCTGGAGTTCTGTCCTCTAATAGATTATCACACAGAACTGCTTCCAGAGTAGGGAAAAAATAGTCATTCTCTAGAATTTCATTAAGTCACAATCCAAGGCCAGTGGCATCATTCCACTGTTGGAATCTATTTATATCTAGAGTTGCTCTCTAGATATAAACTCACTTTGGTGAACCTGAGCATCTCCCTTTCTCCTCATCCCTAAAGTGGCGTGGATAGGTTCCATGTACCCAAAATGTCCCGTTCTATCCATCTTGTTGACAATTTACCCAGTGGAAAACTGGAATGCACCACTGCCATCAAGATTCAGAAATACCAACACTCATGGAAGTCATGCACTCAGAAATGCTTTGCAGGTTGGCTGGTGGATATGAAAATCTGTGGTAAAGTGAGGTATCTTGCGCCTCAGCATCAAGAATAGTATGTGGAAAATCTTTGCTCTACTACGAAAGTTGGTTCTGGAAACAATCTCTTGAACCCTCATCCCCCAGTACCTCCATTTCCCTTTGAGTAGTAATTTTTTAAAAAAGAAAAGATAACCCTTCACAATTGTTGAGAATTCAGTTTAAAATAACTGTTCTTAGTCTCCATGTTGTTATTTACATGTTTTGGGCGGGGGGGGGGGGTTGGCTTTTGTTTTGTTTTGTTTTGTTTTGGAGGGAGGAGAGACCAGGAGTGAGGAATTGTTAGCCAACAGTTGGAATCTGTCACTATCTACTTGGCTTTTCGTCTTAGAGATTCAAAAGGCTAGGTAGCACTTTATGACAAAAAGAAATGAAATCATCTAAGTGCTGTATTTAATCAATTATTCCACTTTTTACTTTTTTTAAAAAAATGATCTCAGGGAGAGCAACCACTTTAAAAATCAAAGTCTATCTGTTAGATCCTTGATTAAGCCTCCAGCCCGCCATCTTAGGGGACCATTTTGGTAACAGAACTGAAAGTCAATGTTTGATGGCCAAAGTTTATCTGAAATGTTTATTGCCATTGAAGCCACATACACCCACCTAAGCAATGTTTCTCAACTACCTGTGGAACATTTGATGGTTTATGGAGGTGTTGTAGGTGGCCAAAATGACTGGGAAGCCCTAATGGCAGTAAGAGGAAAGGAGTCAAAATCTCAAATAATTGTCCCACCAAAATGGTTAATATTGTCCCTCTGATGAAGCATGGGATGCAGTGCACCTGTTCACTTCAGAAGTATCATGGATATTCACCACCCTGTGTGGCTCTAAGAAACAGGCTTCAGAATTGTTAACTTTCTTTATCATGAAAGAATCAAAAACTCAGTATCTAGATCAGTGGTTTTCAATCCTAGCTGCACACTGGAATTCCTGAGATGTTTCTAGAATTGAGCCCCTACCTCACCAAGTGAATTTTTGAATCCAGGCATTTGTATTTTCTTAAATTCCCAAGAACCATTTCTTTAGATGTTTGAGTTGTCTAAAGTATGTATACGCAGCCTGTCCCAAGGCTGCAGCAAGCTACATGAGGCCAGCGGTGTAGAATCCTGAGGCACCTAGGTTTCAGTAGACCTTAAAGTTTCCACCATTCAGTGGATGTCCACAGCCTCCCTAGAGCATTTCCATCTTTGTTATTCGGTCTTTGCCTCTAATGACAAAGCAGTTCTAATTCCACAGTGGTGCAGTGTTAGAAGACTCTCCTTTCATTAATACTGGTTCTCGAAACCAATAAAAGCAGAGACGACAAATAGGAATGATATATGACAGAAAGGAGGACCAAGATGAAAAGTGCGTGGGTGCAGGGTCATGCACACAGCTGCAGGTGTAGGCACATGCACACCCTCAACTGGAGCCTCAAGATGACCACACACACACACACACACACACCCTGGCAATCCACACTTTGTGGATGTGTATACAGTTATTGATGCCACAAAGCTTTCCATGAGGTGTGCCACAAATCCTCTGGGAATGATGGGTGCCGGCTGACTCTGCTGTCCAAACCAAGATGAGAAGGCATATACAAGAGGTGTGAGAATGCAGCAGAAATACAGAGCATGGATCCCTGTGTATTTAACAAACATTGTAACGTGGTGGCTGTTAGGTGCAGACAAAATGAATTTCAGTGTTTACTCTTTTTAGCACGTTCAGTTGGTTGATTGACCCAGATGGACATGTAAACAGCTAACTCTAACAGATACTCTTACTGGAGTGTAAAAACAAACAAAAAGGCTCGTGGTTGCAATTTATTTTTATTGGACACCTGATAGCATGTTGGATTTCCCTAAGAAAATGATAAAATCCCACGACATTCTTGCATGGAATGATACCATAAATAAATAAATAAATAAGTACAGGGGTGCCGTTTATACCTCAACAGTATCCTGTGGCCTGAATAAGAAAGGAGAGGCTAACCAAGGAAGGTCTGGGCTGATCAAAACACCGGTCCCCTCCTTAGATCTCTTGTTAGGAATTAAAGTCATCCTGCCGACAGGGTTATTAATCTTACCTATGAACTTCTAAGGCATTGGTTTTAGAGAAGAATTCATAAGAATCTTGAACTTCATCCAGGCACTCCATATATGGAAACCCAGGAAGAAATTGAGGAGGGGAAACAGGACTGACTTGTCTACTGCTCCCAGATTCTGGGGAATTGGGGTCAATCTGACAGCTTCTCTGAAGTTAATGAGGCAACTTTACCATATAGTTGAATTCCAGGGAGACTCTTTCCAACTCTGCTCTACCCACTGCATAGCCCACTTTCCGGTTTGTACCCACATGTAAGCACACACCTCTCCCACACTGCTGTGTACAGTGAGACATGCATCCAGAATCAGGGAGTTCAGACCTGCCTCTATCTCATGGGACTGCTGGGGGCCAGTATTTGGGAGGTGGTCTTAGCAAACTGCCAGGAAGCACAAAGCAACCTTGCCCCTTGCTGCCTTCTCCCTGGAACTTCAGGCTGTGCTATGGGTACCCACAGTCTGTGGTACATCTCTCCCTTACATCACAGACTATAGATGTGGGAACAGAAGTTAACAAAGATGGTACTCAAGACCTCGGAAGGAGCGTCCCCTGTATCTTCTTCCCCTCCCCTTTGATCCTGTTACTTGCTTTATCTTTGTTGTACAAAGCTATTTCTAAAAGAGGAACACCCAGGTTTCTTTGTCCATTGAGAGAACAAAGTCCCCCAGTTATTGAGACAAGGAATTTTCTCCTATTTGTACTTTTGAAGCTGTGCTATTTAAACACGACACTGAAGCTTTGCACAGTGGCAGTATTGTAGCCAATGAGGTTTATCCGAGGTGTGATTATTGCTAATTGAAAACTAAACATGACACTGAAGAGAAATTAAAAAAAAAACCAAACCTCATTGTAGAAAATTCCCTTGCATGCACATTCTTGGGTGTAGGGAGTGTCTTTGGTAATTTGGCCTGGATTTAAGAAAAAAAATTTAGTTGGCTATTTTTGAGCATAACTGACTCAAACTCATAAAACAAAGGAAAATTCAGTGCTGAGCCTGGAATGTGTATTGGCCTGCATTCTGCAACCTTCATTTCAATCCGTGTGGTAGAGTTGCGACACGGTTATTTAATCAGCTGCCAGTGAAGTTTGGTATGTCAGTTTGGTAGCGAAGCCCTAACTCCAAATATTCATGCACTGCTCGTAGCTGTATTCCTGTAGAGCTCCAGCCCACTTTCATCTGCTTGTCATGCTTTGGGTCAGATGCTCTAACCGGAGGTAAGGATTGAAGTGAAAGTGGCGGAGGATGATATCAGAAAGTGAGAAAACCTGTCCTACAATGTTGATTTTCTGTAGTCTCTGCTGAGTGTTTGAGTTGAGCTGCTTATGTATCTATGTTAACAAACAAGACTCGCTACATCATTATCAAAGCCTAGCAAATAACATTTGTCCCTTTCTGAGGTAGTCCAACATAATGTACTGTGAAAGCACTTCAGCTCTTTAAATTCATGTTGAAAGTACCTTCTTAATCTATGCCTTTGAAAATTAAGAGGGTGTGAGGGGCAGAGAGAAGCTCATCAGTTTGTCCACTGGCCTCAAAGGCTCAAATGGCTTAGTAATGGAAGAGAATTTAAGAGGTTTTTTTTTTTAGATACCTTATAGAGTCTGTTATTTCTTAAAGTCAGAAAACTCAGTTTAGCATCTAGTTTATAATTTCCTTTCTTCTTTTTCATGAATATGTGCAGCTTTTGCACAATCCATGTCATTTCCTCTGTATCATGAATTCCTGGACAGATAAAACAGAGCTCGACTTTTTAAATAGAACAAGCTATGTGTCAGCCTAAATCAGTCACTTAGAACTTCAGAGGTGGAATGTAACATAACAAGTCAGCAGAATTAGTTTATTCTGGATTTTAGGTGACTGTTAGGAATCTGAGCTCCTTTACCTGGAAGGAAAAAAAATGCATACCCGCTGAGGGACCAGAGCCACTGCATGGGGAGGTCTTAGCCTTAATCTAACTGCTCAGACTCCAGATAGTGAAAATACCCGCTGTGAAGTAGCCAAAGGAAGTGGTTGACGGAAAGTTAGGATTCCCCAGCCTTGTACATCACGAGCTCTTTGTTCAAAGTCCTGATATTTGTAGAAAGTAGATGGATTCAGAAAAGCAAGGTAAACTCAAAATAGATAAGAAAGAATGAAGTCGCGGGACTCTTCCTGTCCAAAATATTTCAATGGCAACAGCATCAACAAAAGAATATGGTGTGAGGGCCGAGGACAGCCATTGGGGTACTGTGTTCTCGTCTCATGTGGACTTCCCAAGAGACCTCGGTGTGGGCCATGGGTCTGGCTGGCTCTGCAGAGTGCTCTGATCACAGTGTTCACAGAGCTGCCTGGAACTGTGGCTTTGGGCCTCGCTGTCTGTACCTGCATCTTTGGATTCTTTACCATAGTCTTCCCACGTCATGATGCCGCCTTTCTTTTCACCCGGGCACCAACCCATATGGTTAGCAGCCACCCAGACGGTCTCCCATTCTGATCTCCTCCCCTCCCTCTCCCCACACCCTGTCGCATGAAACGGATTCTTTTCCCAAGCTCCAGTCAAAGCTTACCTATATTTATTTGTTCTTCCCAGTCCTTTCTGTGTGCTAGCTCTTCTATTATGTGCCAGGGTGGGACTAGCCAGTAACTGCTTCCTCTGTCAATGAAATGTTATTAGACAATTACAAACTGGAAATACCTAATGATGATAAATCTAACACTTCTGGTTGAAGATACAGGTGGGCTGGCAACTCCCAAGGAAGGCGGGTCGGGAAAGGAGTGGGGACTTATTGCTGTGTCTTCAAATTATACCGGCTAAAGGGTCTCTCTCTCTGTCTCTCTCTTTCTCTCTCTCTCTCTCTCTCAGCCCTGTTTTACTGCTAGAACTTCCTCCCAGGGAGAAATGACTCAGGGTGGCCCTCTTGTGGTGGACCGGCATTCCTGAGGTCCTTTTCTGGAATAAGAGGTAGCTCTAGAACAATGGGTCCCGTTACTATTTCGATTTTCTTGTCATCATTATCCAAAACTCCCAAGTCAAGAATCTGGAAATAATATAATGAGATGCCAAAAACTAATTTGAGAACAGTAAGCAAAATCTATCTCTAATTTTAAATATAAACCCATACTCCTAAAATGTTTTATTGTTTTATTTCTTCAGAACACAGACCAGTACTTAAAAAGAACAGTTAAAGACTGTTTCTTTTGAATATTTCTGTCATCTGGAAATGCCTGTACGTAAGCCCCATGACAGATCTGCTTGGCAAAAAGCTCTGACATGCCACCAGCCCTCAGAATAGAAGAGAGAGCCAGCATCCCATGATTCTAGGGGGAAAGCATCCAGCACTGGGAAAAGAGCACATTCGCTGAAACACAACAATCTAAATATGTGACGGTCTAATATTCTGTGTGTGACTCTCATAATCTTATAACCCAAAACAGATTCTTGTCGGTTTCAAAATTATATTGCTTTTGCTAAGACAGAATCCAAACCCTGTCATTCTTGGACTAAAACAACACAGGACCCAATTTGCCAGAACTAGCTGTGGAACTTTGTAAAAATTAAGAAACCCTGGCCTCATCACCTGATTCCAAAGTCTGGGGGGAAGGTTCCAGCTTTCATGTTTGTTTTTTGTTGTTGTTGTTGTTGTTTATAATTCTCTGAGTGATTGCAGGGAACAACAAGGCTGGGAGTTAACACTAAATTATGGTCCCCTTGATGGGATGCTGTGGGGACTAGGAGGAGAGGCTCTTTACATTTGTTTGTAAGTTTATTTTTGGGTAGTGGACTACTCAGGATGTGGGCGGTCATGCCACAGGTTACATTTCAGGAATTGTCAGCGTTGACCAAGCTTGTTGTGAATAAGGATTTGTCTTATTCTTCTTCTGGGCCTTAGAATCCATCAATATACCTGGCACAGAGTGGGTGCTCACAAATATTTGTTAAATGGAACATTAATTGGAGAGCCCAAGACCTCTCCCTAAAGAATGGAAGATAATTTAAGAGTCCAGAAGAGTTCTACTAAGCAACCGAGATCATGTATCATAAAGTATTTTGAAAATTGCAAAAGACATTATTCTAGAAAGAAGGTAAATTTTAAATATGTCCCCTATAATAGCCTCTAAGTTTTAGTATGTGTAAGAATGAGTTCAGTTTTTCAAAGTCATCGCTTTTCCAATTGTTTCCATTTCCTTGCCAAGGAAAATAGAAATACAGTACCCTTTCTACTAGTAAATATGTTTGAAGAGTAGAAGAAAAGGGACAGAAAAAAAATTATACAAACCAGAAGTCAGAAGCCACCCAGCCTCATACACAGTCAGAGTTGTCATAGCATAAAGAGATTAAATAAATGACTGCTTTGTAAGGCTTCGAGATCATCATCCAGATGAAAACTATAAATTAAATGTGTACCGCCTGCTAAAGGCAAAGTTGGAACGTTTATCCCCAGATTTTCTTCAACCACTAAATTAAAAATCCTTTTCTCTTTGCATTTAGACCCAAGATGTAGATTATCTCAGGCCACAGGCCTCTTTAGATAGTCAGTCATCAAGATAAATACTCTGCTATTTGATTCCTATGTTATACTCAGAAGATGGCGTATCATTTCCCTCATACGGACTTAGAAGAAGACTGAATTTAGAAGTTGACAAGGCCAGAAATCAACCCCTCATGCCCCAAATCCTTTTCCCTGGGTTCTTTTCCCTTCCCTTAAACTCCTTGGAATTTTAAACTTCAAGGCACTCCACCAAGAATGAGAAGACCGGGATTCTATTCCCAGCATTGCTAGTAAGTGGCTCTGTGATCTTGAGCAGATGACGTAGCATCAGGGCCTCTTTCCTCAGCTGTAAAACGAGAGGGTTGGCTAGATGATTTCAGAGGTCCTCTCTGGCTCTAAAATTCTCTACATCTAGAAACACCTGCTGTGACATTTATGCACTCAGTGTTCTTCTTTCACCCTTTCCAAAATGTTTTAGTCTCTGGCCTTAGGATTATTATGCATGTAGACCCTTTCAAATCCTTTTCAGGATTTTCTTTTTTGTTTCTCTACACCTAACTGGTGTTGCTACATTTACTTTACATGAAGTATTATTTTATTCATGCCCTTACATATTAGTTCTACATTGAGATAGGATTAGTATGGCACCAGATATGCATGATTCTTCCAAATTCTCTCCAATACACAGAGCAATGATTTGGGGCAATTTCATATTGGAAGGCATAAATATTTAAATGGTTTCAGAACAATCTAGATTATACCACAAATTGCATTTTTGCCATAAGGTTTTCAGCCATCCTGACATCTGCCTGAGAATGTCAGGCACTTCAAGATATCTGAATATCCCTGAAGGGCTGAGTACACCAGCATCAGTCTTTTTATGTACATAACAGTAGAAACTTTTCTTAAAGTTTTCTTGAACAATTTTAGTGAAAAGATTCAAAAGCACCTCTGCGGAGTATTTATTGCCTTCCTAATGCTTTCATCTTCTGTATATATGGCATGGAAATTGAAGCTAATACATATAAAAATTATTCAACAAAAAGAGTTGGTAAACACTAGAATAAGTGATAGACATGTGGGGTGAAATTGTCAAAGTCTTTTCCTAGTTTTTGGTTCTGCCTAATTTCAGGTGAGCTTCACCATGACAAGAAGCAGACGAAGCACCTGTGGTAAATAATTACTAGGATTTCCATGAAGAGGGCATTGGAGTAGATCCTATTAAGTGATACTGTAGAGGATAGCCCAACATCATTTCTCCCATAACTTAGCCACATATTATCTCAAGTTCTGATAGGATTTAGAGAACAGTCTTAATTTTATTTACAAAGGACCCATGGAAATGAAGAGGTTTGGAGTGGAAGAGAGTGTCGGGGCAGGGTGAGGTTACCAGATTCTTCTGCACAGGTGCTTTGGGGCAATCCCTTTCCCCACCCCAAGATTCCCTTCCTGTCCTGGTAAGGATAGAGGCAGAAATAACCTACCATTGTTTGGGTGCCTGGCACTGAAAGTATCCCTTCATACTCTGACAACAACCTCATGAAGTAAATATGATTATCCCTTTACAGAGGAAACACACTCCAAAGTTCACACTGATAAGTGATGGCAGTAGAATGGAAAACAAGATCTCCGTGACAAAATTCCCCGGCCTCCAGTTAGAGAAACCAGTTCCAAGCCCTACTTGTCCACATGGGCATCTCTCTATGAACTTTGGCAAGATACGGTACATCTCAGGGTTTTATCAGTAAGACTGGGTTAATAATATCAACAGATACAGGGCGCCTGGGTGGCTCAGTCGGTTAAGCGACTGCCTTCGGCTCAGGTCATGATCCTGGAGTCCCGGGATCGAGTCCCGCATCGGGCTCCCTGCTCAGTGGAGAGTCTGCTTCTCCCTCTGACCCTCCTCCCTCTCATGCTCTCTGTCTCTCATTCTCTCTCTCGCAAATAAATAAAATCTTAAAAAAATAATAATAGTATCGACAGATACATTTGCTATGAGGGTGAACAAGGATGAAGATATATTCCAAGTACTTAACGCAGAGCTTTGCAGAGAACTGTCTCTCCATGAGTAACCACTATTATTGCTATAACTATTATATTGTTATTGCTTTTGAAGTCACGATGCCAGGCATTCAAAACACAGCACGATTTCCTTCAATTGTACTATAGTATACATACTAAAGTGCTACCATGAGCAGGTTACTATTTCTAAACTTTTGAGCTCCCCAAGAAATACTTGTCTGGAAGCAGGCAAAAAATCATGTGAAAATGAATATGTAATGTTTTAATGACCACACAGGAAATTCTTCAGACTTGAGGGTAAAGGTATTTTTTTTTATTTTATTTTATTATGATATGTTAATCACCATACATTACATCATTAGTTTTTGATGTAGTGTTCCATGATTCATTGTTTGTGCATAACACCCAGTGCTCCATGCAGTACGTGCCCTCTTTAATACCCATCACCAGGCTAACCCATCCCCCCACCCCCCTTTCCTCTAGAACCCTCAGTTTGTTTCTCAGAGTCCATCGTCTCTCATGGTTCGTCTCCCCTTCCGATTTCCCCCCCTTCATTTTTCCCTTCCTACTATCTT